>NC_090879.1:46548818-46571318 GCF_036669935.1 Montipora foliosa
GCAGCAAAACACTTATTTGTAGGCAGTTATTTGCAGGTCACGTGGTGGGCTCTCGGCCAATGAAAAGAAAGGACAAAATACATCGAATGATAATTTATCTTGTTCGCAGACCATCTTAAGACCCAAGGGGTCGGTCGGGACGGGACGAAGAATTAACGAGCAAAATCGCGACTACAAAAAGTTTAGTCACAATTTTGATCCTGATTCATTTGTCTCGCCCTGACTGACTTTCCCGCAATCTGCGAGGATGGTTGTTCGCAGACGAGACCTATAAAAATGCAGACTGAACGTAATGAAGCCAATAAATATTTCTAAAGCAAAACAGAAGCAACTATTAACAAGATCCAAAATTTTGGAACAGATATTTTTGCTTGCATTTACATCCATCCGCCAAAAAGAAGAATGGAATACCAGTGGATTCCCTAAAGTCACAGAAGCCACTTAACTTTCTTCCTTTAATTGAAAATTTTTGGAACCGAGGAACGACATAAATTGATGAAAAATTACATTTTGAACGGTTAAGTGTAGTCCTGAAAAGAAGTGTTGTTTATGCATGGAGTCATCTTTCGCGTACAGTATTCCACTCGTGTTGTCGAAGCGTCAGTCAAAAACAACATTTCTTCTCAGGGCCACACTTCCCGGACAATCGAGGCATACTCACTTAGTGGCGGATGTTTCAATTAAAGACCTAACATACTGGCCACAGTAGGCCAGGAAATGTTCAGTGTATTCGGAATGGAACTGCTTCAGGACCGTTATCATGCCAACTACAAAAGGTGCACTGTCAATTTGATCCGTTGGACGTCTGGCCACCATTGTTCCTATTGTTACAATAAAGACAAAGAACGATGAAAGGGCTGTAGAATACTAGAACATCATGCATTGAAATCAGTGGAGTGAGGAAAATGTATATGAATAATGATGCAGTTTACTTGCATCATCATGTATGTATGTATGTATGTATGTATGTATGTATGTGATCCATGCGCGCGACAAAGACGCGGATAAGCCGCGACTGAAAATACCGCGTCACCATTATTTTTGCGGCTCTATCGCGAAAAATAAAACCATCGCTATAGTTGTTTGAGACGCAGCAACTGCAGCATCTTTTAGTGCACAACAAACTTTCACTAGTATAATTCGATATGCGCCCAGCGAAATGTATGAACCAGTTGTTTGATGACATATTTTCGAAATGTTATTTACTAACCAACATTCTTTACATAGACAAGCTTTGACAGTTGAGCAACAACACAGAGAAAGTTCAGCAGAGCGAAGAAGTTGTACTTCTTTGTAGTAATATAAATCTGCAATAGAGAAACAATTTTGATGCATGAGAGAGAACATAAAAACTGAGTTCCTTCCTTCTAAAACAACCGTGTGGATTCTTTAACTTCCTATACTGTTTTTAATCTTGAACAGGAGCCCACAACCGTATGTAATGCATAAGCATATGTTATGATCCGGGTCACCGGTGGCTCAGTTGGTTGAGCACCGTGCTGTCACGCGGGAGGTCGTGAGTTCAATTCCGGCCGGACCAAAATTCTGGGTCTTTAAATAACTGAGTAGAAAGTGCTGCCTTTTAACTACATCTGCAAATGGTTAGACTTCAAGGTCTTCTCGGATAAAGACGATAAGCCGGAGGTCCCGCCTCACAGCCCTTGTTCATTAACTCTGTGGGATGTTAAAGATACCACACACTATTCGAAAAGAGTAGGGGACAGTGTTCCCGGTGTTGTGGTCTGACCTTTCCAGCATGTGGTCGGCTTGGCAGGATTAGCTTGAAGGGCTACTGTGTTAATGAGACCACAATTGTGTATAACAGCCAGAAGCCATGCTACTAAGCCAAGTGCTAGAGCTTTATTCAAACTCAAACAATGAAGTAACGAGGTTGTTTTCAGTTATATCAATATGGGCTTCAACACCAACCAATGAGCTTCATTGGAATCCTCTCTTTGCCTTCCTTCAGAAAACAAAGTTATTAAGGTGGTTGTGTCACAGCATTTTGGGGGTATTTTGGAGAAATCTCTACTTAATGAATCACGAGGTTTGAACTCGAAAATGTTAATATGGAATTTCTTTGTCGAAAAGATTCTTTCTACAACACAAACAAGATGATTCTGAGGAAAAAAACAACAGTTATACAAGCGAGTTGATGAAAACTTGAAAAACGTTGGGCACTGTTTTCAAGATTAGCCAAATGAAGTCGGTTTCCATCTTGGACATGTCTTTGCAATGCATGCAGTTTTTTAGCATTGTAGTATTACTTTCGGTTGCTCTATAGTTTGAAGTGGTTATTGCCACGTTCCATTCCAATAGCCCACTTTCGATATATCAAAATTCAGTCCTAAACAAAAGACATTATCTCGAGGCTCTAGGGAATAAACTAAAATCAAATCAAATCCTTATATTTATTGCCTAGAGCCAGGACTGAATTTTCATATATTGAAATTGGTCTATTTATTGGTATTTTTTGCATGTCACGGCACTGCTTAAAATAGCGTGACATGGCCACTTGAATGAAAGCGATCTCCATTTTTTTAGCCCAAGTATCCTGCCAAAAATATCTTTCTTTCCTCAGAATTTGGATTACAAACACTGTAATGAAAACGTAAGCAAATTGTTATGGGCTCCCGCCACTGAAAATTAGTTGCATTTATTTGAAAAGATCACAAAGTCAATCTAATTTCAGATGTCTCGTTGAAAAGAAGAAGTCTCTCCATTCTTTTAGACCCATATTGTTGGTCGAGCCATGAACGTTTAAACCATTGAAAAAAAACAGGTCGACATGAAAAAGGCATCACGTGCACGAGAACAGCGAATCCAAGAAGACTAAGGTAACAGTAAAATAACACTCTTGACAAAACCTTGGTAAGCGGGTTGTGAATTCCACCCCATTCAAGATATGACGTGAGTTCAAACATCAAAGGATTCTCTTCCTTGGGGTATGGCCGAGTGGGATCCTGGTAATGAGCCTCGACATCACGCAAAAGGGCACTGAAATCAAGTGGAAATAATTTAGATTTTGAAGTTAGCTGATGAGACATGACTTGAAAGAAGAGAAAAATGGTTGAAAATGAGCTTTTGCCAACCCTTTAGACTGGAAAACAGCGCAATAGTACACAATTCCTGCGGAAAAGTCAATCTTCTCTTGCTTAAACTTGCTTAAACGTGTCAGTAGTTCACGCGAATTTTTACCTTGAGGTCTGCGCCTCCCAATGTATCACACCCAAAAACGCGACCGCAAAAACGAAACAATCGCAAGGTCATACAAAGTCGCACCCTTAGTTGGAGAAATAGTCGAAGAACATCGGGCATAAGTCACCCATAATGTAATTTCGTAAACGCGCTAGCCAGGTTGTTCAAAGAGTAAAGCAAAGAGAAGCTCAGATCTGCGACAAAAGTGTCGAGACACTTTCGCATTTCATTCGTACTTAATTCTATAATTGCTAACTTAACAATTCATTATAGCACCCCTTTCCCACCCCCACTCTTTTATTTCAGCACCCCTTCTGGGCCCCCACACCTCCCAATAAATGTTACTTGTTGTATGGTTGTGTGCAAGAAGTTTCATTTACACAACATTGCTCGGGGGTGGAGGGGGGTTTTGTTGATGAAGAGGGAATTTCTTGTGGTACGAAAGAAAGAGTGTGTTTTCTAACCGAAAACGTGAAGTGTCCAGACCCATATCACTTAATGCCCAAACAAAAGATTTTGCACACCTAACCTCTCATTCTGTGTGAGGCTAGACGTGCACAGACGATGCAAAGACAAAGCCTTTATTCCCCACGGACTCCAGAGTGATAAAGGTGAATTGGAGAAACAATCGAATCAGATGGGAAAGAAAATAGGGCAGAGAAATATGTGTAAGGAAGTAAAGCGCTCTCACTTGTTGAATGAGTCCAGAGCATTGTGGAGAACGACCGAGTCAAACTTGCATGAGCAGTTGAGCTCATTCGCAATCTGTCGCCTGATAAGCTGCATCTGGCCCACCTGAAATAAAAACAATGGAATTTGAATCAATAAAGCCTTAAAAAAACTTTCAAAAGCAAATCAATAACATCCCAGTGGACCCAAAAACGTCTTCGTTGCAAGGTTCGTTGGGGGAAGTGGGTGATCATAGTTACTCATTTACTACAGTAAATTAGGAACTATAATTTGACTGGTTCTCTAGTGGAGCTGTCTTTGCTAAAATTATAGGCCTACATTGTACGTTAATTGTAGTCTCTGTTGTTACTAAAACTGTTTTCTGAAAAGATACTAAGATAGTAAGGTAGCGTACCCTCATGATAACATCACAGTACTGAGTCCACAGTCGAGCCAACTTCTGCGTGACTGGAGGGTAGACTCTGTAAGGTGAGGCTGAATAGAATGACATGCAATAAGAGTTACCGTTAGCGATCGTGTTAGGGTCAGGGTTTTGGTAACTGTCTATAATTCCGAGATGAGTAGAGTTAAGGAGACACTTCATTTCGAGACACAGGTGATGTTAAAGTAGTGCGGGGTAAAAGAGCACTTTGTCAAGCTAATCAAATTGGCGTGCATCTAACTTCCTGCAATGGTGGACAACCATCGTTCCATGACACTCCACCAAGTTACTCTTTGTCATGTATGGCAAACAAATTGACAAACAAATTCAATGCTTTTCAAGAAATGGTGTAAAAATTTGGAATAATTTACCTCGTGAAATTCTCCATCCATCCAAAAACAATTTTAAAATTAAAATCCATAATATCCTACTCCAAAGACTTTCAGAAGAAAATGACTTTATTGATTTATCCGTCTTGATAACAAAAATATCTTAATACTTTGGCTTTTCATATTTGCACCATGTATTGATTTGATTTTATATTATATTTACGTAGTTGACTGTATACTTTGTACACTAGTTATTTGTATACCTTTTCGTTCTATAATGTATTGTTTGTAAAACGTAACTGAATACCGTAGCTTTCTCTATTTGTTCTCTCTTTTATACACGTGTAACCACTCTTCGACTAGCTTTGCTAGCTGCGAGTAGTGCAAATTGAACATGTATCATATAATGATATTCTACAATAAACAAACAATATGGAGGCTGCCACAAAGAGGCGCTTCACATTTAGTTCGATTTCGTTACGCCATCATCTAGTGATGATTTATTTAAAAAAAAAAGAAAAATAGAAGAAATGTCTTAAAAACTGTATTGCCGATACGCTAATTGCCTGACAACGGGTGAAGTAACAACTTACACAAGTAGAAAGCTCTACCCATTGAGTAGTTATTGCGACCCTATTCATAGAGCACCCGATCGGTCTTAAGGAGTAAGAGTATCACTTACCAACAAGACTTTTGAATGGTATAAGAACTTTTGATAGCCCTGTCAAGGTGTCTGTTACCAATTTCTCCCGTAAAGCTCCTACTAGCAGGGCTTGAAATTTCTACAACAAAAAGCAGAAAAACATGAGGCTCAGTCTACTCTTTCTCGAGGACTATTAACTTCTCGAAAAAAAAAATTAATAGTAATGATAATTACAGTAGATTTGACTCCGAACACGAGATTAACTCCCGAATTAACTAGTTTCCAAATTAACTTTTCATGCTTAAAGCCACTTATTAACCAGTCGAGCTTATCACACCCGTTGTTTTTTTTATTCCTATAAGGACTTCGTAATCGTCCTCTGGGGAACAAATTCAATGAAAAATGACCGCTTATAATCCGGCAAGAAGGAAAAAGACAAACGAACAGTCCCTCTGAGACTGTCGAATGATCTGGAATAGGAATCTTACACATACTGTAGGGCTTCGAAATGATATCCGCAAGCAAAAGGCATAAAGAAATTCCAAAGCGGGTACACTACTTTTTATATTAGGAACACTATTCGTAAGGGTACATCTCAGTAAGTTGAGCAGGGCATTTCTTGGGGAAAAAGAGGGGGTAGGGGTAAGTAATTTTCAATCTTTTTCAGGGGATGGAGAGAATGAACATTGTTCAAACCTGCAGCTCTTTGACAATCATAAATGACAGAAGCTTGTCGAGTCCCGTCAGGCCAAAAGAACCAACAGCCTGTTGAAGTTGCCTCAGGATCAACAAGTTCATAACTTCCTGTTTGGTCTTACTGTCATACCACGCTCCCATCTGGTCAATATAACACGTCGTTCTAAAAATAAGAAAAAAAGTAACAAATTGATGTCAGTTTTTCATGTGTCTGTCCTCTTATTGACCATGAATTTCGTCATAACATTGTCATAGTAGCTGTGGATCCACGAGGCGATAGCCGAATGGATCCGCAATAACAGGATCAATAACAGGACAGACGCACTGAGATGTTTTCTACAATAACAAAAAGGCAAAGGGGTCAAAATTAAGTCAAAACACGAGAAGAACGCGAGACAAAAATGCGAGAAACTTTAATTTTATTCAATTTGACGCCACCAAATTCATAACTTGCAACGCTCTCTTATTGGCTAATGGAAATAACAGAGACTTTCTAATGGTTAAAAAGTGACAGATCGACGTTTCACTCTTCGAAACGCATAAATTATAAATTTTCGTGTCTGTCCGCTTATTGACAATAAAAATTAGCAAATGAGCGCACGAGAATTTTGCAGCCATAGTAAAAAGAGAAATCGAGCAATTTAAAACCCAGTAAATCAGAAGGGACAGGGTGGCAATATTAACAAGTCAATTCTCCTCAGAAACACGGAATTTTCCGTTTTTAGTGATTAAGATAATGAAATGTAAATTAACCATCCTAGGGAGATTTGAAAGATGACAATTCAAGGGGGGATAGAAGGGGGGGGGGGGGGGGGCTTTCAACACCGACATTGACGCAACTCACTTGGTATCCGTAATCCTCAAAATTTCTCGTGCCAGTCTTCCAATGAAATTCACTGATTCATCGACGGGAGGGAACTTCGGAATTGGGATTGTGGTTGACTGGTAGACAGATTGCCAGTCGTGCACCTGAAAGAGCAATATTAAGATTTAAAAACGCAGATGAAAGTAGAAAATCCGATATTAAGCATTGAAATGAGTTTGTTTCTTAGCCTCCACATTTACTTACTTCATGTTATTTTTTTATCCCCGTCTTAAGATGTTGTACATAAGCCATAAAAGCTCTTTTGTCTTCCTGGTTATTCTCTTTTGTTTTGTTTGCTTGCTTTTTTTTGTAACAAGCATTGTATTTTTTTGTATCGTAGATTTTGTATGTAAAATTCAAAACTAGGGAAGAAATAGGCATTAAAAATAAATGTACTAAACATTCTACAGCAACAACACATGCCTTTTCCCTCAAGAAGCTGTTGCATTCCTGTTCCACATTGTAGTTGATTATCCGGGAAACCTCCTCTTGCCAGATTTTCAAACCGTAGATGTTGATGTAATCTTGAATGTATTCAAACGAACGACGGAATCCATCCATTCTTCCGCCCAGCTCCTTCAGCTTTACTTCAAGTTCAGATTGCTAACAGAAAACAAAGAGCTCATGAATTGAGGCCCATTTGGCTAATGTGCTTTATCCGACCACAGGCAGCTTGGAACTTATAAACTCTTCTGAAGAAGTTCAGTCACTACATCTTTGCGTCACAGCACAATGCTCAAATGTGTCTTTTGCACAACGGGATAAGACAAAATACAAAAGGCCTAAAAGTACCCTAGGAAATAATAGAGATAACTAGCATTGTGTTCACGGAGAACGGAAACGGCAAGCTACTGTTTACATTACATTATAGCATGAAAATTCTTTTCTTCCAGCCTCTCTCTCTTTTCAAAGAAGCTGTAGATAACAAGCCAGAAACTAGCTTAAGGTCTCGTCATAGGTTCGAGGAGTCGGTTTTTTTGAAACGTTTCCATTTCGCCGGTATAATAAACATCATTTTGATGCTCCTTGAATATAGATTTGAATCCAAAAAAAGAATTCTTTGTTTGAAGATTATTTTTCTTTGCTAGGTTCTCAAAGCAAAAACAGGTAGTCCTATTCTAGGGGCTTAAGCTACATGTATAAAGGGTTTTTTTCCCCCATTCATTCTAAAATGTTTGAAGACCATACGCAGCATATCATTTTTCATAAGAGTTAAGGGAACTGTTTGGGCAGAATTGAAGGCCAAGGCTAACTGGTTTTTGTACCTTAGCTTTAGGATTAAATGTAAGCCCAGTGTGCAAAGCTAAAGCCACTTGTCTGACCAGTTCCTTTCTGATACCATCCTCCAAAAGCTGCTTTGGATCAATCTAAAACGAAACAATTTATAGTAGCTGTTACAAGTAGAAGCCTACGGTATGCTGCTTTTAGTTTCACGTTACCTAAATCTCTTCAAAGCTGATTATATTTGATTTTATTAAAAACTGAACTACGGATATCAGATTTCCAGCATTTTCATTGGCTCGCCGGACACATGCTATCAGTTCATATACCTGCTATACCTAATATGGTCCAGGAACGCGTCAGCAATAAAGCGAACTGACAACATTGTTGCAGCTCTGAGAAAAAATGGCCGACAAAACCCGTTTTGGACGCGAATTGACCGAGGCAGAAATCGATCGCTTATTTATTTATTTATTTACTTATTTATTTATAAACTTTTGCCACTAGGTAGGGTATCTCCGCAAAGCAAAGCTCCACTTACGGAGACCCGAACACCACAGAAGACAGGCCACAACACCGGGAACTACATACCCTACTCTTTGCGACAAGTGTGTGGGTTCGTTTACGTCCCACAGAATTATGAAAATTGAGGGGTTGTGAGACGGTGCCTACGGTTTATCGTCCTTATCCGAGAAGACTAGAGAGTCTAACCATTTGCAGATGTCATTACAAAGGCAGCACTTTCTCCTCAGTTATTTAAAGACCTTGAGTGATGATGTTCCGGCCGGAGTGGAACTCACGACCTCCCGCGTGACAGCCCGGTGTTCAACCAACTGAGCCACTGGTGCGCGGTAGTACATGGAAGAGTTTTTGATCCTGGAGTTTTTAATAAAACAATTCTTCTCCTCAGGCTTGCTCGGCGCTTCGTTGGTTACCTATCATCTCATATCCAGCGCGCCCTCGTCACGTAGAATAATTGTTACCTTTGAATTACTTGGGTTTTCCTTTTCTAAAAAATCGTATCTTCACCGCGCGCTGTCAAGATTTTATTAGGGAGTTTAAGATCTGCGACGCGACGGTAACGAAAACGTGATTTAAAATTGCAAGTTCAGGTTTATTAATCTTTGTCGTCGTTATATCGGCTTGTCTATCTTCTCAAAACTAGTGTAACTTTCCAGGAACTGAATTAGGAGGTGCGGTATTGAATCTACGACAGAAAATTCAAATTCGCTGTCTTTTGCTCACGTTCTCCGTAAAACTTGAGGATTGGTCATTTCACGTCGTAGATTTGTCGAAGACGTGAAAGAAATGTACAAAAACTAAAAATGCACGTGCAAAGCGTGCAAAGCTATTGTTTTTGCTCATTAAATATGCAAAATATGTGACGTTTTCGTTGCCGCCGCGTCGTAGATCTTAAGGAGGCTCGAAAGGGTTTTCAGCTGAGCGCGCGCGCGTAAGCCACACACGCAATTCGTAAGCTGCTTGCGTCAGCTCATGATTTAAATGGGTCACCAGAAATAAACAAATACCGCTAATTTCGCTTACCTTTCTCCAATTCCTATATACATGGAATATAAATAGACATCTCCTATTCACGAAAACTACGAAAATTCTACTTAAACGGTTTAATAGTCGCTTAAATCCGTTTGTGTTGACCTGTAGCTTCACTCGCGCGCGGACTCGAATGAGCGGGTGACGCATGCGTAAATGCTGATCTTGTAACCCCCTAATTTTTCCTGATTTTGCAACTTTACTCGTTTATATCTCTGCTTCTGGACGGTGAATTTTTTTCATTTTTTGCATGTTAGCTTAGATTAATTTAATCCGTTTGTCTTTCAAATTTAAAAAAATTCTGTAGGTGAAAAAAATAATTAGAGGCACAATTCAAAAAAACTTATTTTTCTGAAAAGCTGACCTACAGATTTTGTTGAATTTTAAATATTTTAGAGAGTATTTCTAACATTATCTGGTAACGATGAATGGGAAAATTTCACCGTCCCGTTTCTTCAAAAAGGACCACATATGTTGATTTTAAGACTCAAAGAAATGCTTAATATCGTTGCCATGGTAACATTATTTTGGAGGAAAACATAATGTGAGAAATCTACGATAGGTACTTAATACCCTGGCCAAATTTCGTCTTGATATGATTGCCCTAACTGTATCTAAGGACAGAATATGTTTATTTGTTTGAAAAAAGGAGAAACTATTTCGAGCCTCCTTAAACTCCCTATTTTTATCTTTCATATGTGAGGATATAGGTGTCGTCATGGTAACCAACACGACCAGGCAATAAAAAGCGAGTTTCCCTTTCCTTGTAAGGTACTTCGTGCTGTAGTTTACCTTATTAAATGGCCGCTTGGGAATATGAATCTTATCTTCTCGTGCTGAAAGTATCCCGAACTCGTTCGCTGCACTCACTCGTGAGATTCTATCAGCACTTGAAGATAAAGTTCGTATCCCCGCGCGGTCATATCCGTGGTAATATCCGTCATACCTTTATGATCCCTACTAGTGTAGTTTTCATCATTAAAATTCCCTCTGTAAACACTGAGATGGCGTGAGTCAGCTTCGCTATCTAAGAATATGAAAGATCAAGTCTAGAGCTTTTGAAACAAAGTTTCCCTTTGATCGCTGATGATGCACTGAAGCACAGCTGTGAAAGGGCAGCGACCAACTCGACTGGTAAGAATTCTTGAAATAAGACAACAAGTGCCGGTCAGGATTTTTAATGACCGCTATGGCTGAAGATGAATCGAAACATGTTCTTTAAACTCAAAAGTGTGGTTGTATTTTTAAAAATATTAGTAACACTTGCGCTATCCAGACCATTTGGAAATGTTGATAAACAGTATTGAAGTACAAGCACTCGTTTTAAAATGGATAGCTTTTTTAAACTTTAATTGTGAGAAGTATCTTTATCGTTTACAGGGTTAGAAATTTCGTCTCCTTTGTTAGCCTGTGTCGTTGGTCGAGTGGTTATTACAAATCCTGACACGATGGTGCATTCCGAAGGAATGCACTAAACGTTTTTTACTTTCGGACATTTAGCTTATTTGAGACCCATGCTGGATGCGGGTGTATAACCACAGAGAAACACAAAAACACCAGGCCCCAGTAACTGTTGTTCAAAAGGTGGATAACGCTACCCACCGGATAAATCACTATCCATTGGATAGCGTAATTGATTTCGCTACTACTTATCCAGTGGATACGGTGATTTATCCGGCAGATAGCGCTATCCATCGTTTCAACAACTGGCGACAGAAGAAAATTTCACTCATCGTACCTGATATCGCTCATCTAGTTGTGCATATTCCCTTAATTTATCTTTTTCCAACCTGGTTGGAACCTAATGGTATAGACAGGGAGAAAAAAAGAAAAATCTACAGTGAAAAAAAAATTAGAATATCACATACGGAGCAGAAAATTACTGAATGTTGAATGCATGGGCGGAGAGCAAGACGGAGAGCAATCCTCTAGAACTTTAAACCGTTTTCATAATATTATTGTTTATCAAGAATTTATTCCTTTGTTTGGTTCATTGAGGGATACGCCCCAAACTCTCTTTGATCACAACAGAGACAATTATGCCTAATTGTAAAAATGCACGTAACAAGATGCATGAACGTCATACTTTTTAATATCCAACACAAATCGAAGCACTTGCTACCTATTTTCAACAACAAGGTACATGTAAGTGTGAGGGTTGATAGGAAATAATCAGCAATAAGGTAAGTATGGCGGGTTAGGGTCAGCGAACCCAACTTTTCATTACGTTACGGTAAATGCTACTCTTTATCTTTACTTGAGGAAGAAAGGTTAACCTTACGTTTTCCTGGACAAAAGCAAAGATGAAGTCGAGAAAAAGAGCCAGGAGACACTTAGTAACCCTTATTAAAATTAAACGTGCCCCTAATTATGTGCATTCAGTTGTAGACATATATATGAACGATGAGCCACAAGAGAATTGCGGGAGGTTGTAGGCTATAAAACTAGGTTCAGACTACCATACTACAATGCTCGATTAAATACAAATGGTAAATGAAAGGAGGCAATCTCTGCATTAATTTTGTTTCCTATTGGGTAACCGCTTCAGGAAACGACTACACTATAATATGAAGAGGAAACGGGAAGCACCAACCTCCTTAACACTGCTAATCTGTAGCTGAATGATTCTTGCCAGCAGACCGAACATTGTTTCTGGAATAATCTGTAAAACCTGTCAAATATTAATGACAATAAAGTCTCGCTTTCCTCCCGTTTTGGCTCCATCCTTTGAATTACTGCGTTAAATTAAAGATGGTTATAATGATGATCAAAAAAAAAGGAAGGAAAGGAACTTTATTTAAGTTTCTAGTCGTTCTAGAGCTGGAGCACTAATTGGAGACACTGTAAACTGAAATTAACAATTAACGGAAATCACATCAAATGAATCACCTAAATGAATCACTTTTTCGCTGTCATGTTGACTCCAACGCCAAACTGATAATTGTCGTCGTGTTCGTAGAAATTGTCATCTTCGTAGCCGTCTTCGTCGCTATGTCATAGCCGTCGTTGTCGTTGTCAAGATACTTACCTTTCTGACGTAAGCCACAAGTTCTCCAGAATAGTATTGAGAAACACTCACAAGATCAGGACTGTTGGCTTGGCCAATGCGCACCAGTGGCAAGTCCATGGCTGATGCCATCTATGCCGGAAAAACGATGTTAGTTATACAATCACCTTCGACATTACGGATGCCCCCTTCGTTAATGGCAGGTGTTGAAGCAAATTCCCCGGCCGAAACGGCAAAGATATTAGGGACATAAATTTAAGAAAAGACCCCAAAAATCACGTGATCTTTTTCCCTAGTTCAGGTTTGGCGTTTTCAGTTGGTATTGCCATCACACAAAAGTAGCTTCTAGTAGTAAGTTAAATACGGAAGGATTCCGCAACTGTCAGAATTTACTACAAGAAGAGAACTCGCTTTTCATGAGGTTTTCAGTTAGAGTGCAAGACATTTTCCTTTCTTATTTCTATTCTCCCTTTATTTCGCACTGAATTTATGTCGCAGACAGCACTTCGTATCACCTTTAGAAAAGTAGCTCTTAATTTTTGAACCAGTTGAGGGTTGTTCTTTATTCCTTCCTGCATAAAGCCAGAATAACTGAAAAAATAAGGCAAAATGATATCAGCCGAAGTACCATATTACATGTTATTTAAAACTGAATCACTAAATTGCACTTAAAGTTATCTGATTGGTTACTTACAAAAAGGTCAATGTATCAGATCATAAACCTACAGGGGCCATATAAGGTCACCATGACCATAGATGGTCAATGCACACATGCTTATAATTCGACTTCCAGCAACTTTGATCACACCGTGAGAACTTATTATTTCAGTTCACGATGCTTCCTCAGTTTCAACGATTAAGTAAAGAATTGACAAACGCAGATGCAAAAGTATACTTAATCCAGTGGGCTAAAAGGGATTTAAACAGGTTTGTAATTATAAAAGTTGTAACGTACAAATAAAAAGCGGTTATTGTGATGCGACTGAGATAACATGAAAACGAGAGTTTGAAATGGACGTTGGGCTTTCTGCATATCAAATAACCAAAATATATTGTGTTCAAAATATCAAATGATCCGTTGAGACCATGTTCAAAACTCGGCCAAAAGGGCAAAGCAGACAAAAAGACTGAGTCAGTTCACCCAAGTTTCGACGGTTTTGCATGCAGAGCCTTCGTTTGCATGGAACAAGCTGCACACTTACAACATACTCTCCTTTCCCTAACATACAGTCCTGGCCAAAACGTTTAGGAACACACTCCTTGTCCATCCATTTATTGGTTGGTAAAGTTGCGTCTCATCTCCACCCACAACTGCAACTTTGCGAAGTATTTCCCTAATCCAACTAGAAATTGTTGAAGACCATGACTATCACCATATTTTTCATATGTGTTCGACCTCGAAGTCCAAACATTTTTCACGGGAGAGGGGGATAAATGGAACTGTTATTTTCTTTAAAAGGACGTCACCAAATGCATTGGCTAGGACTGACGTTTCAATAGTATGGCACATAGCCCAAACGAGGTCACCTTGGCAACAGGCATTTGTTTCAAAAGCCGAGTAGTTACGATGTTAAGCCTTATATGGTTCCGCTAAGGCGTATGAGGTGTATGGGCAATCGCACACTTGGGGAAGGCAAGCTTCACGTCATTAAGACAAGTTTACCGTCACCACTAAAATACGTCTGAATGTATAATGAAGAAAAAAAAGAGGCATGTTCCTCTTGCCTGTCAATGATGTTCCAAGCGTAGGAGAGATCGGCTACCAACTGGATTGTGATCAAAACCTATGCCAAAAAAATCAAAATATTCCTTTTAACTCTAGCTTAAGGCATCAAGTGGTACAGCGTTCGAGACAGCACCACGAAAGCATGCGGCTTTCCACCACAAAAATGCCATAACTCGAGAATACTTGGAAAAAATCAGGGTGATCCTAACAGCTATCGAAGCAATAATCTTATGTTTACTGGTGAAAATGTTCCACCCCTGAGCTTCCAGCAAGGAGAATTCGGATCCACAAGTCACCATCGAAAAAAAAGCTATGCTTTGTTCATTTATCATTCACCATTTCCTCTGTACAATTGGGAAAGAATGCAGAGTGTGTAAATCAGAGCCACAGGGAGCCTTCCTCCAAAAGAGTGCAAAACACCCACCTCCTCTTTGATATTAATTGTTCTGATCATTTGATGCAAAAACTGTCTCGTTTCCAGCAGAAACTGTCGCACTTGAAGATTGCTCTCAAGCTGATGAAACTCTTGGACCTGGAAGTCAAAGTTCAAATATTGTTAAATTTATCAACAGAAATAGATAGTCTGGAAGCACTTCTAATTCCACAAGTCGATGAGGCTTACGAAAAATCTTGCCTTGACCAGAGATGAAAAATAAGGACGATGTGTTTACATGGACGTTTTCATTTCGGGACGGAAAGTTGAATTTCGATATATACTGAGAGCAGGAATAAAATCTTCGTAAGACTCATTTCATCCCGATATCACGCGAACAAGGGAAACTGAGGTGGACGCGTTCCTGAAAGTTAATAGGGACCTTACGATCTACGCCGACGATGTCGACGAAAACGTTACCTCATAATAGAACTTTGCTCTAGTATAAGTCTTACGCGATTATTCCATCTCGTTCACGTTGTACAATGTGGGAGAAGTATCCTAAAAATAAATTGGTACGAGCGGTTTCAGACTGAAAATAGAGAATAAACGATTCTCTGTTGCTTGCTCACGTTGTCGTCAAAACCTAAAGGCCTGGCCAAGCGCTCGCAACATTTTGACGCAACATCTTGCAACATTGTTGGGCACATTACATGTTGCGTACGTTTGGCCACCCTGTTGCGATATGTTGCGTGCGTTTGTCCAGTCCATTCAACACATGTCGCAACATCATGCAACAATGTTGCAGGATGTTGCGTTGAAATGTTGCGAGCGTAAGATTTGGTGATTTCACGTCGTCGTCATGCAGAGAACCGCAAAAATATGAGGTAAAATCCGTGCCGCACGTGCAGCACGATTATTTATGCTCTTTTAACCAATGATATCATTGTTTTGTGAAGTTTTCGTTGACGTCCTCGTCGTAGATCTTAAGCTCCCTCTTGACAGGAAGACAACGAACCAAAACCCAAAACGCACGTGAAGGGCAATCTAAGCCATTGCCTATTCCCGTAAAGGTTTTTGCTCCTGGTAAGCTTTTTTTAAGGAACTCACACTTTTTTGGGGTAATCATGAAAGTAAAGATTAAGATCTTGTTGCACTGTAAGAAAGTATGAATATAAGTAACCTCTTCTAAAGCTTGGATAAGCTGAACCATTTTTCGTCCAGCAGATGTTGAGTCCTCGTAGCTCAAGGATGAAATCTGATTAGACATCTCCTTGAACCAAGCTTGGAGATTTTCTGAAAAACACGAGAGGATATAATTATATCAGGTTATTTACAGACAATGCTTGTAGACTTGAAAGTCTAGCAGTTTGCAGATGTTACTTTAAAAGCAACACTTTGTCCTCAGTTATTCATCACCTATTTTAAAATTCAAATATGTAAGTCACGTAAATAACATTATGAGAGTGACAGCCCAAAAGGATGGGTGTTCCGTATCGCAAATACGAAATGGCCATCCTGTAATTTGGGAGATAAAACTCTAACTAGGCTACAAATATCACAAATTCAATAACACCATAGGTACATGTAAATACCCATCCATCACTAATCTGCATAATTTTGTCGCTCAAAGACACTGAGCTTGCTTGGGCTTGCAAGACCTGCTCATCCAATGGTTGGCCAATAGCAATAAGAATAAGAATAAGAATAAGAATAAGAATAAGAATCACTTTATTGAGTCTCAGTAATATCTAGCCGAGCACAAGAGCTCAACTATTCCTGTCTCCTCATCACACAAAACGTCATTCGCATTAATGCTGAGCCACCAGCCCATTCACAAACATGGGCTGATTCAAACATGCCATCCAATTTCCCTTTATGAATGATCACAGTACCGTTCTTCTCAATTCTTGTCAGTGGCTTGGTCCCTGAAAACACCTCTGACAGCTCATCCATTCGTTCAACTCCTTCCTTTTTGTGTTTCTCCCACTGCACTTGCTTCTGTGCTAACATATGCTTGAACATCTGAATGGATCCAAATGCGCAGAAAAATATTTTTGTGATGAACAAGAAAATTAAGAAGCGATTTCTCAATACCAAACCACTCTATTCTTCTTGTGGCTGAATCATTCAAAGAGCCAGGCATACTGTATACATTGTATACATATTTCTTCAAGCTACAGTGTATTCATAGGTGGATAAGTTAGCAAGCAGTTATCCAAACAAAGGGACCCTATCAATCTACACTGGTCTCATTTCATACTGCTAGAAGATGGCTCCAAATCAGATCAGTGAAACCGGAAAATACTGGTAATGATTCAATGCTTCTATAGACCCTATGCAAAAATGGCTGCCTTTAAATTATTCTTTTCTTCTTATTCAAAATAGCCCAACTAACCTCGTTTTTGAGACAAACATTCTAAAGAATTTGTTATCCCGAACGATGTTAGTTGGGCTATTTTGAATATGAACAAAAGAATAATATTATTTAAAGACAGCCATTTTTGCATAGGGTCTATGCGTTAATGCATTGAGGGTACCTACTATTTTCTGTCGTTGTGTATGCTAAGAGGGAAATGAATTGTTAAAAATCTCTGCTAATTTTTTGCATCTTCTCCTGAAGGTAAGATAAAAAAATCAATTATGCATGACTCTTCACACAATATACTATTTTGGTAATATTCCCTATTTGGTAATGAGTAAAAGGTTTCAGCCCCAAAACAGGAAAAACACCCTTCAAAGGTTCCCTTTTTTATTGTACAATGTACATGTATGCATCCTTGAAGGTAAGAGCTCATTAAAAAGTCACTGAATGACCTGCAATTTTAATGAGAAAAGGAAGACCCGAAAACACCCAAGGTGTTTTTAACCCAATACATGTATTATTAAAGTGCATGCTACTATGACGAAATTCTCATCTTTCCTAGTATCTAAGCCATTTTGCAGTTTGTACGAGAAGAAGATTGCTGTTTACTATTTTCAAATCTCTCTTTTTGTTCCAGAGATATTCAAGTTTTTTAGACATGCAAATTAGCCTAGTGATGATGTCACAAACTCAACCGACTTTTGATCAACTATGATAAAAAGAGATATCTCAGCCGATTTGTCCGAGAAATGCTTGATTCTTTGCAGTAAGATTCTAGTAGATGTTCTCCACGATATGCGCATACCAGTCTTGCTACCATGGCAACACACTGGGTTCCAGACCTCCCTGATTTTAAAGGCTTTGCTGGCCACTTTTGGCGTTTTATTTTGATATTTGCCAATGGCACCTCATCTACATGATCCTGCAAGCATATAAATATGTTAGGTCGACTTTGTGGCCTTGTTCAATGTTTTTCTAGGTTAAGATCACTAAGTATTGAAATCAGGTTGGAGGGAACTGGAAAAGAGTGAGTTGCCATGGGAACCAATTTCTTTATGTGTTGCCTGTAGAACTATTGGCCTACCAAGTTTCAATGGTCTCTGCTGCAAATTGACCGAGATAGCTCTATTTGTATACTTGATGCTACATCGGGTTGAGTGAATGATGTCATCAGTCCTCTCGTTTGCATATTTTACACATTTTTCAAACTTAATTATCTCCGGAACCAATGCAGATATTTCCAAACGGTAAACGGCGTTTTTAATCTTTCCTGGAAATTCAAGGGATGAAAATTTGATCATAGTAGCACTTTCAGTAAAAACCAGTAACCCTAATTTGCTTATACCTCCTTCAGTTTGAGTTCAAACTGAGCAGTATTCAACATCAGCCCAAACACTGTTTTTGGGTCATATCCACAAGCAGTCACCATCTCCCTCAGAATTCGACACCTCTTCTGCACCTCAAACACTACCAAATGAAACAAAACAAGAGCTGGGCTGCAATGAAAATGTCTGACTTTTTTAATACGCTGGTGTAAAGGTGACTTTATTACTGCACAAAGTCACCTTCCAGTCATGATCACAAAATAATTGTTTTATTTTGTCCCACATTGCCTGTTAACATCACAAAATGAAGATTGAACACAATTATTTTAACAGCAGCTCTCAGAATATCCATTGAGAAAATTCTCTTCTCTATTCTGGATTTTACAGGATTTTGGTGATTTATTCAGTAATGTAAACAAGTAATAGTTCTAGTTTTTGTTTGAACAAGCTACATCATCAGACACTTATTGAACTATTATAGTCGTTTTCTGCAAACGGATATCACGTTGTCACGGCCAGAAGCCCAGATATGTCTAGAAATGTCACAAAGTGTCTACTTGCTCTTCCACCCAACATTAATACCACTCACTTAAATTATAGGAATGGTAATGAATTTATATAGTGCATTTTCTATTTACATATTGCAATCTAAAAGCAAGGGATCTATGGATGAGATTAGACATCAGCATATACAGGCACCGCTGGCAGCCGCTATCAGTTCATTAGCAATCTCACCCAGCACATGGATGAATGAAATGAGGCCTGACCACAACATCGGGGGCTCCATGCCCTACACTCTTTACAAATAGTGTGTGGGTTCTTTTACGTTCCACTGGGTTGAAAGGTAAAGGGTTGTGAGAGAGGGCCTACGGTTTATAGTCCTTCTCCAACTTCTCTCACTTGAAAGTCTAACCATTTGCAGATGTACGTAACTACAAAGGAAGCACTTTCTCCTCAGTTATTTTAAGACCCTGAGTATTGGTCACGGCCTGAGTGTTGGTGTTGGTCCGGCTGGAGTCAAACTCACAACCTCCAGCATGGCCCCCTGGCCGATGCTCAACCAACTGAGCCACTGGTGCGCGGTGGAATACAGGCCCCAGTTGTTCAAAAGGTGGATAAAACACTATCCAGTGGATAAGAGTCATAGTGAAACCAATTATTGCTCTATCCAAAGGATAGTGATTTTATCCAGTGGATAGCACTATGCACCTTTAGAATTACAACTGGGGCCAGACGATTAATGCAACAAAGTGACCCGTACACTTTGCTCCTCAAGTCACGATAGACAGCTGCCTTTCCCTAACCTACAAAACAAGCTTACCCTAACACTTACCTTAGAATTGAAAATTGGTAGCAAAGGCTCACACATAATGGGATACTAATGTATTGGATATCAAAATCATTGTACATGCATCTAATTACTTGAATTTCTGGACACACTGTAAGTGCAAGGGCCAGAGATGGGTATTCAAAGCAGGAGCAACAAAATGGGTTGGTGGTCACATGACTTACTTTCACAGTTATGCAGCATAAGCCATCTGAGAGTGACATTACAGTCTCTGATGCAATTCATGAGTTTTGGAATGTGATCCAGTACATATTCACCCACAAGGACACCTTCTTTGAGATAATTTAATACCTAAAAGTACACATACATCAACAGGGCCAGAGATAAAAAATTGTTGGAATTAACATGATGGTGCAATGTTTCATGGTTACAAAATGTGTGGCTGTATAACCAAAAAGTCAAGATCTGACTCTGAGTTGTCATTATCTTTCATGTGATCTTCTAATTGGTAAGCAAATTAATAGTGAAACTTCTCAAAGTTGATTAATCCTTATTAAACCTGGTTCTCATTCTCAAATCTATACTATCCATTCTTATCAATTACAATTATATTGATTGTATTTAATATGGAATTTACTCCTTTTTAAAGTTTTTGTGTTCACAGCTGAGGTTTTCCCTACTAAAATGCCCATTATTTTGTAGATTTAACCAGATGATTTTACATTACTGTACAATGTATGTATTAACTGTATTAAGGGCGTAAGGGTTTACATAGAAGCAACTACCAAACACTAGACCACACAGACTAGAGTAACACCAACAAAGGATATTTAACAATTATTCACCGAAGTGGATGTGGCTAGTGGTGGATATTTATCACTAGCCACCGACACTGAGGTGAATAGTTGTTTTAGTATATACTCAAACAGTGAGATAATGTAGCACAAAAAGATGATTTTAACTCATTTATTCCTGCAAAGATTACAACATTTTCAGGCCCAAATTCCACGCAAATTGCTCGGAGGTGAATGGCAAAGGATATCCGGAGTTTCAGTAGCCAATCAGCGCACGTTCAACACTATCCACTGTTTTAGTATATACTAAAATATCTTATCACTGGATATAAGGACAACATACATGTATACATTTAACTGTAAACAAATAATGGTGTTTTCAAGTACATATATGTAATATGCAACATCAATAGTTTAAGAACTTTGAAATGGGCAAGACATGGTAAAGGCAACACATAGCAGTAACCTTCCACTATGTCCTAAAAAGAAAACCTCCTTTTTGGATTACTAAAAGTCGAAACCCTTATAGTCTATGCCAGTGACTTTCATACTGCACATGGTGAAAAATACCAAGTATAACTTATTCCATGACCAAGATGATGTTCATTTGACACATAATTTCCACAACTATGTAACTTTACAACTGTTAGGGTTTCATCTAAAATTCAATTAGGCCACCTACTCCAATCGCACAAGCACATTCCACATGGTGAGTGGGCTGGATTGCATGACTGGGGTGGGTGGCCTATTTTGATTAGCTTCCAGCACTGTTTTTAGTTATTGTTTACCTCAGCATTTAGACTTTTCACTTTCATATTGAATCTAGTTCCCTGAAACATCAATACTGAACTGTTACAGTTGCACGGCAATGAGGCACTGGAGGTGGGAAACAAAATGCCTTCTCAACAAGAAAATAGTTTTAAAAAAGCCACTACACAGTCATAATATATTATTACAATATGCAATTTAGACAATATTAAATTGACCATAAAAGGACTCAACCATTTAGTAATAATATGCTCAAAGTTATGTGACCTTTACAGGTATGGCATTGTTTAACAAAGAAAGAATTGATGGTAATTTTGTATATTCAATTACATTTTTAAATTACAGTCAAGCTATGTCATGCGTGACCACTATTCACAAGACTGAAATGAACATTTGAATTCCTCTTTGGAGCTTCCGAGATTTGAATGAACTGTTCAAGATTTTTCTGAATAATTCATCAAATGCTTGAAATAGTTTTCACTTTTCAAACACTGTTTATGTTAAAATAAAATGAAAGTTCATAGCTTATAACTGTAAAGTGTTTTCACTCACACAGAACAAAAGAAAATGTCTGCATGATAATAGAGCTCAATTTCTGGCCACTAACATGGCCACCGTTCTATTGTTTAGGTACATACACCAACATGGTCTCTGTGACATCACATGAAAACACTCTATTTGAAATACATTTGTATCCACTGGAATTCAGAATCTATAGAGCAAAGTTCAAAATTGGCATGCAGATTTCAATGGTCACATGTGACATAGCTTGACTGTAACATGTACCACCTCTTTCAAACTTTCTAATTACGTTAACTTCTTTTGTCCCGGCAGTAAACCAGAACATACGACACACCATGCATACATGAAAGCCATTCTCCACAAAGTCTCATATGTAGCTTACTGTGGTAGATCATCTAAACTACAGTGTATATTTCAGAGATTGAAAAGTAATACAGCAGGTTTGACTCCTTTTGAGGTTTTTTTTTTCACTTATATCCAGAAATCCAAGTAATAGGATGCAAGAATCATGATCTTTGATTTTTGCGGGTGAATTACCATTATTTTTGTTTGAGGTAGGCGTCTGACGTCATTTTCTCCTTGATTCACCTCTCTCAAGATTTCAAAATTAGTAATGGCAGATCATTAAATTTTAGTTTTGAAATCAAGGCTTACAACTGGGGCCACATATTGTTTAGTTATAACATAGTCTTGAAATTCAAAGAAAAATAAAATAGAT
>NC_090879.1:46573818-46576318 GCF_036669935.1 Montipora foliosa
TTGTATGATCTGCTTGTGTGGTCAAGTGGATAAGAGAGTGGACAACAGATCCAGAGGTAGGGAGTTCAAGTTCAAGTTCGGGTGAGTAAAAAGGAAAGTCTTGAGTATACTGTGTGAAGTCTGTCAAAGAGGGAGTGGGCATAAGGGAATGCCAGGAGGGGGGCCACCTGGAAAATAAGGGGGGTAGAACTGTGAAAGAATGGGGGGTTGGATAGAGGTGATGGAGAAGATGAGGGAGGGGGAGGAAAGTAGAAGAAAAGAAAGAAATAACGTATTCTTTTTTAGACCCCCTAAAAGCCACACCCCTCTTTTTTACCTACACCCCAAAAAAAGGAAAATCCCTTTTTTAGACAGTTGATAAAAATAAACCAGTACAATTAAAATTGTACCAGTTCAATATATTCTGTACCAGTTCAGAAAAAATTGTACCAAAGGAACAAATTGTACTACAACACATGTACTGTAGGAGGTAGGTTTAACTGCCACTAAGTACACCAGCCTGACTCCCAGAATGTAGTGCACAGGTCTTTTAAGATGATCCATCCATGTGTTACCAGTAAAGTATAACCCCTGAAACATGACTACAGCTTTATATGAACAGAGACAAAATAGTGTAGTCTAAAATTAACTGTATGCATTGTGACTCTAAAGATGAAGATTACTGTTGTAATAACAATTCTTATATACCCATATCTTACCAAAGTTTTGACATTGGCAGGATCCAAAGTATTGTTCAGGGCTGTTTTTGCAGCTTTGTAGGGATCCCAAGCCTCAACTAAATTGACAACATTCCCCATGTAAACACTGATCACCTACCAAAACAACCACATGTACTTGCTAGTAATTCATTCATTCGTGTTTATAATGTTCATGTATGTTTACAGTTACTGAATTACATGGAATGTACATGTACAATCCTTTGGTACAGTATTTCTGCTTAAAAGAATCTTTAAACTTTTTATTGATAAAATCTTGAAACAAAATCATTAAAAATCATACTTGGAAAAGATGAAGACATTTGAAACTTTTTGAAAGTATTCAGCGAAAGTTCAATAAGCAAGTACAAAACTGGTAGTAGCTATCGCGAAGTGCCAATTAGAGACAGTCAATATACATGTAATACATAGTTTGCAGATTTGTATCACAGTGCCATTTTTGGAACCCAACAGAAGTTGTAATCTTTTATTTCAAAGTACTGCAACTCAACTAATGTCTTAGTTAACGATAACACAACAATAGAAATGTAAGTAAAATCCTTGCACAATTTGTTCATCTCAAACAATGTAAACGTTTTTGTTGACAACTGAGTATGTTTTGCAATAATATTGAAAGTACTGCTGTTAAGTTGGATAAAATCAATGCCATGTACAAAATCACCAAAGCGTTTTCAGTGTGAAACATCGATGGGGAATCAAACTCTTTTGCATGACACATGAAAGTTGTTTCATGCACTTGTAGAAATTCTATTTTGCAAGATACTGATACAGTCATGAATTATAATGTCAAATTGGTCGTTTAATTGTGTGCTTTACAGACAAATTATTGTCTTTGAAAATTAAATTAAATTGTTCACAACTCAATTGTCACAGAACGAAAGAAACTGCTCACATGGGCCAAAATTGACAACAGCGGCCAATAAGAACACATACGCTGGTTCAGCCTTGAGCCCGTCCACTCAATATAGAACACGCTGGTTCAAAAATACATGTGTACACTCAAAATAAGTGTACACGTCAATGGTCAGAGAAATGGGAAAACGTGTCTCTACTCAATCATAAATATTCACATGAACGATGTCACCTGATGTCGTGTCATGCCAGTTTGTCTAATGACATCACACATAAAAGCACATGCTTTCATTTGTTCTTGAAGTCACATGATAAGCAGCCTCTTGCTCCCTTACCTTATCTGACATTTCAGTTTCTCTGGAGCACTCAAGATTTTTTCTGCATATACAGTACATAACACTCGCGCACTTCGGCTCTATTAAAGCTTTGCTCAGCTGACTCGTTGGCAATTAGAAATAGCTTAGCTAAAAAGGCTAAAACATTGGAAAACAACACACTAAGAAAAGACTGAGACATTAGGGAGACAATGGAATAGTGTCAATCTGCAACAACCAAATCTCAAAAATCATACCCGACCTCTTGGACAAGAAACAGTAATAACTATACATGTACATGTAGGACTAAAGAATCCAGCAAAAGAGAGAAAGGAGGACAAAAACACAATTTGTAAGACAAGCGTACTATTACAAACCCTACTGTATAGACACCTTTCACTGCAGAATAGACCCTTACCCAGTTATCCGGGAAGTGCTTGTCCACAATCTCTCTCATTTTGGCTTGCTGATTCTGCAGAATATCTGGTGCAAAAAACAAGATGACGTACAACATTGATGCTTGGGTTGCCAGAGCTGTACTACGGTGTTCAGGTAATGGGTAAGCTGAGATCTGAAAAATACAAAGGAACATCAAATAAATGATACCATCATGATGGA
>NC_090879.1:46583818-46598818 GCF_036669935.1 Montipora foliosa
GAATAACAATGGGTGGCACTGTCCTTAAAGAAAAACTGGAGAACAAGTCATACATGTGTTGTATATACACGAACTGCTTAAAAAACTCTCACAGAGGACAATAATTATATACACATGTAGAACTGAAAGACGTGGGTCAGAAAAGGGAGATGAGTCCTTGAATAAATCCCAGGCCACAATGGTTTCAGAAAGGCATTGCTCTACCCACTAAGCCAACCCTGCTCCCTCTGCCAGTACTGTATATGGTGGGGCTAGAGTACAGGGTCCGGTTGTTCAAAACCCAATTAACACTAATCCCAGAATTTATTTCTCTATTCCAAAACGCTGTTCAACGCTGATATTCTGCAAAGCTTTTCATTAGAAGAAGTAAATCTTGAAAAACAAAAATAAGCAAACTTAACTTTTACCAAAAAGTTAAAAAATGAAATCAAAGTTTATGCTAATCCTGGATAATAACCCATTGACTCCCAGGGGTTCCCCATTGACGAGTAAAATTGTCTGGCATTGGACAGAGTAAAATACTACACTGTAAGTCTGGCCGGTTTAGGCCGGTTTGGACGTCAAAGGGTTAAAGTTAATCGCCTTTCAAACAACCAGGCCTAGGTCACTTTTCAAACAATTAAGGTACAGTAAGTCAGTCATTACAGGTCATTGTTTTACATGTATGTACAGTGTACTGTACGTGTATAATAAAGCAACCTAAAACCTTCAAATTGGCTAACTTTAGGGCTACTCTAAACATTGTTTTTAGGTCTCATGAGGACTTTGTTTAGGTACAAAGGTTTGGTAGCAAGTGACCTGTGAAAAGTGGCCTGTACCTTTAATAGACCATCCTCACTGTACATGACTGATCCAACATGAACTCTGCCTGGGGACAAAGTTTAATCCTTCACAGTATACAAGGAGGCAGTATTAATTTTAACTCACCAGTATCTGTGGTAAGACACCAGCATTCTTTCACGGATGTCACCTTCAAACTTCATGTCAATAACCAGGAGCATAACACCATACAAGTAGAGACTTTCACACTTATGAGAACAAAATTACAAAATAAATCTTTTATTTTTGGTAATGGTAACAAATACAATCCCAGTAAAGAACCCATTGGCAACTAAAATTACTTGCCAGTTGTAAAGATTTGAATTGAAATGAGTAAACAAGAGACTACTGAAACCAGCACATTGAATAACCATGAGATACCGGTACTTCAACAAAAATTTCAAATGGCCGCCAGATATTTTGGGAAAGAAATGGGCTAGTGAACAAAGACTTTCAAGATAGTGCTTACCTATAAGTCGTTATTTTGATTGTTTAATGATTATGTGCTACTGCTACAGGTACGTGTAAGCCGATTTGTTGGTACATGTACACTGTACATGGAGTATGGTGGCCGATATATTGGTTGTTGATTCATGCTTAGCAACATCCCATGGTGAACTACATATACAACTTGATAGTACTGTACATGCCGAACCATTAACTATTAATTTTTTTAGTTAAATATTACACTGTAGAAAGAAAAAACTCTTAAACTTCATTCATGCTTGGCAACATCCCATGGGCAACTACATACATGTAATTAGTATATAACTTGATAGTACTGTACATGCCGAACCATTAACTATTTTTTTTGTTAAATATTACACTGTAGAAAGAAAACATTAATCAAATGAACTGCTTTGAAAATTTTTAAATATAATATTATAAGAGAATCCATCCTAAAACAACAGCTAATTTAAAGCTGTGCCTACACTATACTGTCAAGTGCCATGATGTTTGCTTATCCGGTATAATTTTCAAATATTTTTTGGATACGTAATAGTTAAGAGTCTGAAATATCCAGGAGCATCAGCTATTGGCAAGCAGCTCATTACTTCATGGAGGTCTCATCAAAAATAGAAGCCTGGAGCCCAAGTTACTTGGATAAACAGTAAATTAATGAGAGGAAAGAAAGGGAAGAACAAAAACCAATAAAATGATGCTCCACAAAATCACACAAGTCCCTTTAAATAATTACCTATAAATTACAAATAGCTAACTATTAACTACATGACATAGGAATTCTTATTTAATTGAAAAGGATCATATTACCATGAGCTGTTTTCCATCTTCATTGAGCAGCACACTCTCTAATGTTTGCTGAATAAATACACCTTCTTCAAGATCTTCTAGGTATCTACACATTCATAAGTAAAGTAAAACATAATTATCAACTCCTCAGAATGACTAACGATAATTTATTCTGCTACACTGCACCATTTCATGATGCCGATTGATCAATGTTGATTCAGGGAATTGAAACAGGCCCAGGGAGGGGGGTGGGGTCCTGTGTCGCTTGTCTGAATTTTAAAAGGCCTTAATTGTGTTGGTGCTTTGTCAATGTTTCACGTTGCTGTCGGAAATTAAAGGAAATTTAAAGAAAGCATGTCGGTTGTCACGACTTGACTTTACGTGCTGTGGATACTTTTTAGGCCATGATGCTTGTCGGAATTTACCCTGGCAGAACCTGTTGAAAGGGATTAAGCTCAAGTCCATACCACTAAGTCTGTTTTCACTAGATTTGTCAGGATGCTAACATAACACCCTTTGACACTGCTGATACATCTCTAATTGAGGGTTGTTGTCCAATTGAGGGTGCTAAGTTGTACATTTAAATAATTTAATGACTCCTCAACCTCAAATTTTGCCTGAAGCTGGAAACAGTTTATTGAAGAGGGTACAGTACATTGTACCTGGTAATTATTGCTTCACAGGAAATGGGGTTATACATACTGTACAGTATCCTTAGCCAAAATTCACCTGTTTAGATCAGTAATGTACTTATGAACACTTTCAAAAGCTTTATAGAATCTGGTAAGGATTTCAATATGGTTCTCTCTAAATTCCTCATCAAGATCTTGAAGTTCCTGTCAATGAAATTGTAAAAATAAGGAGCAAAGACTGATTACAAAAGTTACCTTCAGATTTGTGTACGAGAACAACTACAAGTCTTCTCTACTGGGCGCACGCATTATGTTTAAAGAACCAAAATTTTCGAAATGCGCATGCTCAGAACTGAGAACTCTTACTCCTAGTCGTCCTTGTACTCCAATCTGCTGCAAAAGACTAAGACATTGAAGAGCCTTTAACTTATACAGTTAAACTCTGAGATCTGAATTCAGCCAATTAATAATATTGTATGACCTCCTTTTGGCATTATACACATACATGTAAGTAACATGTTAATATGATTGTGATACAGCATCGAAGTGCTAGCTGAGCTTCTAATAAGAATGTTACTTGAAAAAACTTTGAACCTCGCTTGAGCCACCTTAATCATAAGGAAGATAACGTAAAATTACAAAAATAAGCCCCAGGGCTTATATTTTTCAAAGGCCCTTTTCGAGGATATTAATTTTTGGAAGGACTTATATTAGGAGGGGCTTCTCTACCGAGGGAAATTTGCATTTCCAAATCGATTGGGCTAGCCTTATAGTTGGAAGTAAATTTACCGTTTTTGCTTTGTCATGTTACTGTTTTACTTTGTATTTGAGGGTAATTTTCTAAGTACAAGCTCCCTGTGGGCTTATCTTTGGAGGGGTGATTTAACGGAGGGTTTTTTGCCTTACTGTTTTGGGGGGCTTATATTTGAAGGAGCTTATACATGGAGGGGCCTATTTTCAGAATTTTATTGCATCTTTTTACAAAAATTGCTTTTGTTATTCAAATGTGCCAACCACAGGAACAAAAGACCCTTTGTTTTGACAGCCAATGAGGCTCTGGTTGGCACACTTATGACAATAGGTGACTTCAACGATATCTTCCCTATTTCAAACGTTGTCGTTACAAGGCCCTCCGTACCCCCGCCCCACCCCTCTCCAATTACATAACCCCCCACTTCTCACCCATTCCACTTTTGTGGGGGCAAGGGAAGAAACTTGAGATGACTGTAGGGCGCTGTAAGAACTGCGAGGCCTTAGGAATAAGATATCAATGAGATAAAAAGCAAGTTTCACATACCGGCTTGGAATCTATACGGTTCTCGTAGTAATCAGGCCCCTTGAAATAAGAGAAGTCGGCCAAAATCTCGCCATATTTATCGCGATCTTCTTTGGTTTCCTGCTTGAACACTGGAGGTATAAAATCAGAGAGTCGCAAAAGCTCTGCAACGATAGCATTTCCCCTGCTGACGAGCTTTAAAACTGTTTGTCCGCAAGCGTTGTTTTCCGCAAGGAAGTCCACCATCTTGCAGATATCGTCATGTGACATAAATAACTCCCACAGTCCTTTGTGCGAAGCGATTTTGAAAAATGGCGGCTGCCGAGAGGGAAAAATTGCTTAATATAAGGTCAAGATTAGAGGTAAAATGTTTTGTTAAGATTACACGTGAAAACAATGTTTAATTATATTTTCTCCCAATAACTGCGATCATGTCCTTGGTGTTGAAAACTGAGGTTTTTTTTTCACGATTCTTCTCGAGTTTGAATTTGTCTAAATTCTCTCGACATTTAGTTGCCATAATCTTTGGTCTTTCTCGCCCTTTCAGCAACTTGGGTGCCCATATTTAGAGGGAGTTGAAGATTCTTGGATAGAGGAACTTCTCTTTAAACCAGGAGAGCCAAGACTGAGACTCTTACAATGGAGTTTAGCAAAGTAATTTTAACTTATTATATTGTTCTTCATTAAATTTGCCTGATGAGTGCATACGCACGAAACTCAGAGTCGCAGGGAATCTTGTGTATTTTCATTTAGTCATTTAATTCTATACACCGCTCTATACAAACGTGTATTGAGCACTCTTTAGCAGTGTTTGCTACAGTTCCTTATGATTATTAACTTATTATATTATATTAATTTGTTTGAAGCTACCCCGGCATATGTACCAGGGATTGGTCCTGATGATGATAAACAGCTATAAAGTAGAAGTACAGGGGATGAGTCAATCATTTGCAAGAAAATTACATAGTGATGATAATGATAAGATGAATGAGAATACATACAGTAATAATAAATTACATTACATGTACATGTACATGTATACAGCAATGGCATAATTGGAGTCTTGCATGAATTAGTATTTTAAATATTAATTTTGCTTGGAAATGGGAACAACTTTCGGAAGGTATTGTCAATGTGAGGTCATGGAGGCTTGATGGACATGTAGCATTATGAATAATTACATCATTTGATATATTTTTTTGTAAATCAACACATGGGACAAGAAGAAGTTAGAGACTTAAGGAAAAATAACAAAATTCAGCAAAAGGTCCACATGTACATTAAGCACCTCATTATATAGATTCGAAAAACATAGTTACTAAAACATGGAACAACCTAAAACTACCTAAAACCACCTACAACCACCTACAACCACCTACAACCATCTACAGCGTACAACCACCTCAAAAAAAAGGCTACAACCACCTACATGTGTAATGTATGCTCATCATTTGGCGCGCTTGATAATTATGCGAGCCTCATTTCGGGAGCAGGATAGCCACCATTTTGGAGAGTTGTAATTCAGAGCAATCAGGCTTAAAGTTGTGTTTTTCTCAATGGAATTAAATTGAAGAAATACTTTACAACATGTACAACCACCTCAAAAATATCTACAACAACTCACAAAGAATCAAATACCATCTCAAACAAGCCATAGATGTCTAAAATAAGCAAGACGACAATATGTGTTTACCATTTTAATAGCCAAATATCCCGGATTATGGGAATGATCGTGGCATAAAGGTAAGCGATTTTCCGAATTTAAAAAACCAACTGGAGATGGTATTCAATTCTTTGTGAGTTGTTGTAGATATTTTTGAGGTGGTTGTAGGTGGTTGTTGATATTTTAGAGGTGGTTGTAGATGGTTGTAGATTTTTTTTGAGGTGATTGTAGGTGGTTGTAGATGGTTTTAGGTGGTTTTAGATCGTTCAGGTTGAATCCGTTTTTACCTAGGTTAAATTGGTGATCCTTATTTGATTAAAGCAGCTATCAACCCCACAAAAATGACTGTAAACACCTTTACCTTCCCTCAAGCACTGTCTTACCCTTTTCAACACATCTTTATGTTTTAGATCATCCTATCAGTTTCTGTATTGATACACTTGTCAACATTACAACATGGCCAGGGATCAAAGAACTGTACTATGCATTTACCGGTTCTCGAACTGTGTCCCTCCAGATCTATAGTCCTGTGTCTTCACCACTACACTACAACGACGAACATGCTCAACACACCAGACTTCTCATCATTATTTACATGTATTTTCCTATAATAAGTCAATTGGTATCCACGTATAATAACCAAAACTGATCATAACCTGACCCTAATTTTTTTCTCTAGGCTTAATTTAGGCTCCAAGAAAGTTTCTTCCATTCATCTGAGTACGTATTCAACCTACAGTAGGTAAAATGAAGATCACCAATTTAACTCGGGTAAAAGCGGATTCAACCTGAAAACAGATTTTACCGGCAACGTAGCCACGTTGAGCCACAGAAAGCGTGCGAGAAATGATGCCTCATTTATGTTTAGGTGTCCTGATTACAAGAAGTTAACCTGGCTTGAGCCTGCAGTGCAATTTAAAAAAAAAAAAACAGTACCTGGTCAGCGGTCAACTTTTTTTTTTAAAAAAGCTGACCTCTATGAGCTCTAAACTTGAGCCTGCGATATGGTCACATGATACTGGTCAGTGGATACCTTGTTTTGACAGGTATCAATTGACTATATCATGGATGTCCAATAACAATAACAAAGATTTATGCTGTAAAATAGCGGGATTAGATGGCCGCCATGTTGGGCACAAGTACTCTAAACTTGAGCCCGCAATAATTGTAGTCACATGATACTGGTCACATTGGCATACATGGAGAGGGGGACTTATCAACATATAGACAGACGGTCGATGACGTCATAGCTAAAACCAAAATTTCTCACATTGATGTGTTACCATACCACCGGTAATTATTTTCTTAACTACAGTATGGTGCTCAGCGCCTATCTTTGGGGCCCAGACCTCCACTATAAGCGTCACTCTTAGGAGACATTTAGGGTTAAGGTTGACATGTCAAGTTCATTTTGCAATGCAGGGATCAGCTCTTGAAAGTAGAAAATAATTATTTCATAATTCTTGTGTCTTTTAAAGTCTTTATTAAGACCTTGGATTTTCATTCCTGATAAAATTAATATACATGTGATGATGTACAGTATACACAAACATTATTATTGTCCAAAGAGAATGTTTAATAGGGTAATTTTTATTTCTTGTATCCAAATTCAAGGTTTGACCCAACTATCTACAACCTGGTGGAGAACCAACAAAGTGAGGGTCTTGGCCGAAATGACTCTCGACTCCAAAGTAAGGATTTACATTGTGATGACTCTTCCCTAGATCAGAGATACATGTACTTTATTACACATAACATGAGAATTTTATTCCATAAAGCTCATTTGTACAAATCTATACGCTTTATTTTCACATGTGAAAAAGGCCTATACAGCCAATCAGAATGGCGTACAGCTATTTCACATGTGAAAGTATAACCAATCAACGATAGCGTAAAGGCGTTTCCATGCCAATCACTCGTGCATCTCGTGCAAATCGTGCAAATCGTACTTTGTTATTGAATTAAATTAAATTTGCATTTGGTTCTATTGTTAGTGAGTTTTTGTTTATAATTCGCGTTCAGAAAACTATTTTAATGAAAATTCTCATGTTATGTGTAATAAACAGTTTACGACATAGAAAGTGCTTTGTACGGGGTTTATTCACTCGTTGTTTGTGTCAAAAACCCTCACTCGCTCGTTCCTCGCTCGTTCGGGTTTTTGACACAAACAACTCGTGCATAAAACCCCGTACGGCGCACTTTCTATGAAGTAATCTATTTGTACTGTATACTGGATAAATTTATTTACATGCACATCAAAGTCATAAAAGGCATTGTATGTTTTGAGAACCAACCATATTATACTGTACCAGTAGTTTCTTGTTAAATCAATATTACTATTCTTGTGTGGTCCTTAAAATTTGCCGCTGGACATTGCCAGTGTATTGATTCATACTATTTTCTTTAGTTATAATTATAAAAACCATTGTTTAAAATTGCAGAGCTACTCTTTGCAAGCCACCTCTTGGGACTTTGCAAGAGTGATGACATTGAATTGATACAGGTAGATACATGTACATACAGTGTAATAACAATTTTTCATTGGCATAATTAAGAATTGTGACTAAGTTCTTGGCATCTCGTAAGGCACCATGATTCCCTTATTAAAGGCCAGCACCTGAGAATGAGACTTACAGTAACAGATTTTGATCTGGCTAACACCAACTGGGGGCGTCCTAGAGCGTTTGAGGTGTCAATGGGTTTAAAGCAACTTTCAAGGAAGCGTGAAAAAATCAAGGCTTGAAAAGAGCCTTAACAGAAGAAAAGTCATTGTTTAAAATCTTTGTTATCAAAAAGACAATGACTACATGGTCTCTGAATAGGACCATGCAAAATTATCTGTCACTGAACTGCATGTATGATCTTTTACTTTATAGAGAGTCGATACATCTACATTGTACAGTCATGTACATGTGCATATCCACAGTTCAAATAATTAGGTTTTAAACATATCGTCCTTCCCGAAAATCTAAAAGAAAAATACTATCATTAGGGAGTTATTTTTCAGATACGCTAATGACCAAATAATGGTCAGCAGCCTGTTCCCAAAAACAGACCTGCCCCGCCTCCTCACACAAAGAAAAGAGAACTAGTTTTCTGTTTTCAAATTTTGTTTAATAAAAGAGCAAAAAGGTGTTGTCAAAGCTTATCCAAGTGTTCTTTTTTGGCTTATTTTTATTCTACAAGTCATGTTTTTACATGTATTTAGGGAAACAGATCCAGGAAAAAACAAGCTGTGTTCTGGGAAAATCTTTTGGATATTGTCAGCACTGTTGAGACACCAGTCAGGGCAACAAGGTATGATCTAAGAGCTTCTCTGTACAACCCCATAACAACACTTACAATTTAGAAACTCAACAAGATCAAGATGATATTATCACCCCTTGATTTGGCAGGTCAGATCTTCATGAAGTGTCAGAATAATTATAATGTTAGAAATAGGCTGCCTTACAGTCTGTCATGGCAGACTGTATTTCAAAGTTAGTGTAACAGTAACCCAATACAAAATTACAATACATGACTAGATAAAAACAGTTTTGTTCATCTCTGGCTCAGTACAGTACTAACAGTAAGTCACCAGATGATTATTTTTATGAGGCATCAGACTTTGTTTCCAAAATTTTATGCTTTACTAATTTTGATGGATGGATGATTCTGCTCGCCTGGTAGACTAAGTGTTTCTCTCATTCACTTTTCACTTAATTCTTTTTGTTTCCTCTTGAAAGTTTGTCATTTGCTCGAGCCACTTTAGAAGATCAGTTCAAGAATGATTGCTATTTTTTTGATGCCCTCTGCCGTCAAGAAAACCTTCAGGATGTTTTTGTGTCCAAAGTTCAACTCTTTCCTCCTGATTTGCTGAGATCTACATCTGGACTTGAACAAAAAAAGTAAGTAAAATGAAGCACATTACTGGAGGCTCATTGACAGATATGCAGGGTACAGTAGCAGCTGATGAAAGGCATCTTAGTACCCTACCAAAAGAAATAATTTGTAAAGTGTAGATGACAATCATCAGAATCAATGACCTGGACTGGAAATTGAGGGCCATGGCTTGCTAGTGGGAAAGTGAGCACTTGCGTGTACATTTACGTAAAATTGGTAAAATGTTGGTGTTCCTTTGTTTTTTTCATCAGTCTTCCTGTCTGTGATGGAAAACTTGTATGGTTTATACAAATGTAAATATTGTGCTTTGCAGAAATAAAGTGAAGTACAACGGGTAATACAGTGCAATCACTTTTGACATGATATGCTTCTGTATGAATTTAAGTCTGGCTACAGCATAATCATGGAGAGCAAAGCGGCTTCAAGCTACAAGTGGCCAGTGAAAATACGTTTATGTTATAATTTGTGGCCAATTGTAGAGAAGAAAATAATTTATTTTGTATAAACTAAATAAACTACATACAGGTCAATATCAGAAACTATTAAGATATCAAAGGCAGGACTTTGGCCGACTGGTTTGCCCCAGTGAAAACTTGTGAAGTCTTTCTTTTTTTACTACTAGAATACCAGAGGAAAAGCACTTGATATCTGTGACCGAAAAACTGGCCAATGAATTAGAGGAACAAAGCAAGCAATTAGACGAGCTCAGAGCAAATGTAAGATAACAATATTATTGAAAGTAAAGCAAGATTCTTATTCAGCATTACTGACAGTGTGTTTAGACTACAGGTCATCCACATTAATTGTAAACATTACACTGTCTCATGAATGTAAATAGTGCTTTTTACACTTCCTGATTGTCTAAATAATTTAAAATGTGTAGTTTTAGTCCTCAGAGCTGCCAAAGATACAACAAAAATGGCCACCCACAATTGTAGTCTTTTTTGATTAGTAAAGAAGTTTCTTTTTCATGTGTTCAACTTACAGTGTGGTACACTGTATGTACTAAACAGTAGTAAATTATTGTTTTGATTGTGAGCAATAAATATAATAATTATTATTATTAGTCAACTCAGTTTTGTAGATAAAGATGACATTCATTACACCATTCAGCTTCACTTTAATTTGATAACTAAGGTTCGATCAGAGTTATATTGTCGGTAGGTGTAAATGCAGTTCATTTTATCTGCAATTATTATTGTGCCCGATTGTGCCGCTAGTGAATGCTGCTGGGTATCAAAAAAGCCTCATCCAATGAGCATTACCAACAAAGTTCAGAAATGAACAGGGAAACACACCTGCACACATACCTGCTAGTGTTGACATAACAGTTACTGTACTCTTTACTGCAGCTGATTCTTTACCATGATGTTGCTACAATTTATCACTTACAGAAATGATCTTTCACTTCAAATATCGTTCCATTTCTGCAGTTCCATGATGATAGGTTCATATCATCCACTGTCATGATACTGTACTCATTGCAGTTGGGTCATATGTGCAAAGTCATAATTCATGACAACAATCTTTATGGAATGGTTCATGTTCATGGAACGTGCTCCTTGGTCCCTAAATCCATTCCTGGATCTAGTGGCCACTTGTCATGACCATTGATGCAGCAAAACCTTACATTTTTTAATGAATTCAAGGTTTTGGGGATTAAGAAGTTCTGTGATCTGGTTTTGCAGTATGCACTGTTGCAATCATCACCATTACTTTTCTTAAATGTTATTCTGTTTCATGGCAGGCCCCATTGTGTGATGCTGATGCCATTACGGTTGAAAAAGTTAGCAAAACTCTTTCGCTATCACTCACCACTATGGCTCAAGTTGTGTCTGGATTTCTTCATTGCTTTGAAACTGAGATGAAGCCCTGGTGTAGAAGGCCAGTGCCTTCATTGTCAGGTATGCATGTACGTTTCAGGTCACCATAAATTTTTTAATAGTAAAATTAAATGCAAAAGTCATTCTTCATGCCTTTAGCCCAGTTCAGATTATACATGTATCCCCATTTCTAGCTTTCACACAAATAGAAATTTGGGATCAAAAAACAGTGATAGCTGTTAGGGCGTTCTTGTACAAGAAATCTAAGCTGAGGCCGAAGGAGAAAGGGATAAATTATAATATTATTGAATATTCTAGTAGTTTTAATTTGGTAGGATTGGAATGAAAGTTACATTTTTTTTTCAATAATTTGCAGAAGTTGGACCAGAGTTCAGCAGAGTGCATTCGCTCCTTCTGAAATACACAGAGGTGAGAACTGACCAAGCTGCTGTTTAGTACAGTGTACGGTGTATCTCTGAGATTGTTAATAAACAACCCACAACATCTGTACATGTAAATGGCATGAATTAAACGTTATTTGATTAATAATGTTAATAGGACTGACTGGAATCCAATTTGGTCTGTAATTGCACGAGTGATTAACAAAATCGGACGATTTGGCACCAAGTCTGTAGAAAGAAGCCAGGAATCAGAAATTTCCCCATCTTGCTTTAAGGGAGTATTCATTCCTAATCCAAATATAACTTTTATAATGAAGGAAACAATGTTAGTAATCAAATCGTTTTAACTTTTTTTCAAAGAAATGTTTGTGTCAGAATAAGAAAAAGTGAAGTCGCTTATTTTCACTCTCACATTTGACAGGTGCCACCAAAGAGCTTTGTACAATAAGAATTGGACGGCAACTGTAACAGTTACAATTATCTCATTGACTCCTTAACCGTCCCCCATTGATGAGTAAAATCGTCTGGTGTTAGAAAGAGTGAAAGCTGTTATGTCTCACTCCCAGGAGTCAATGGGTTATTCAAGGTGAAGGTGCCTGGGAAACTTGAACAAAAAAATGAGCTATTCTAAAATTGAAATTGATGCAGTTGGGATACAAGTGCTTTCTTTGAAAATATATATATCTATAATATATAAACAAATTTGATTGTGAACGTCATGTCCTTTGTTGTTTTTGGTGGTGGTGTTTGTTGGAGGGGAGGTTCCTTTGCATAATTTTGGTTGAAAGGGTTTTGTGCGAAATTCACTAGTTTCCTTCTTTGTCACAGAAGCTCCAACAAGCACGATCCACTCCTCTCCACAAGTGCCTTTTCCCTTGCAACATCAATGTCATATACCAGAGAAGCACAAAGTTACCAAAAGTCTCTTAATACATTTATTGGATGATACCCCCCTCCCCTCCCCCCCCCCCAAAAAAAACCAAGATTGCGTGAAAGCCAAGGGAACTGCGTCATTGTGATTTTCATATTTCAGTTGCTTCAAGGATTAGAAAAGATTAGGTCTTCTTATGGCCACATCTGCAAAAACAATGAAGCAAAAATCACCAGAAGAGAAAGGAGTAACTCCGGTAAGAAAACCACAGTGAAGAAATAAATTTGAACCATACAGCCATCATGGTTAAATAAAAGCAATAAAAGGCACAGTGAGTGGTAATTTGAGCCAGTTGCATGTACTTTGCAAACAAGCTTGACCTAGATTGCTAATTTACATGAAAGTCAATTTACATTATGTACGAGCCCCTGGAGGGAGGTACGCAACGTACGCTCGTACCCATTGGTTGCCATGGTTTGACAATGATCCTGCCTCGAACGGCTCAGTCTTTCTTTTTTTTTGCTTTATCTCATTTGATTTCGATTTTTACTCGATTTGATCTTTGCTTTCAGATCTTATCAACCAGAAAGAGCTACGAACACTCCAGAACTGTTTAAGTGTTCTTGAAGATTCACTTCAAAGAATTAAGGAAACGGAGCAATAATCTTGTGCCACTGGGCACGAGGAGGGCAGGTGAGGGAGCAATTAAATTTAATTTAAACCTGTTTTGTAAGACATGTATCAGTGACAATGATAGGGCTCCGATACGGCTAAACTACCGAATACAGGGCCAGTTTTGAAGAGGGTTGGCTGCAGTGGCTCCGTGGTTCCACAGTCAACACGACTGTGGAGCCGCGGAGCCACTTTCGTAATACTGCTCCCGGAGTGGCCCCGTATTCTGTAGTTGAAAGGGAACTCCTTGAGTACTAATTTAGTTAGTTATACTTTCCTACTTCTCGGTCTACTCAACAGAACTAAAACTGGAATCTTTTTCATCAATATTGACTCAAGAATGGGCCATTTGCAGCTGGCGATCACATGTTACAAACACCACCATACTGGAGAGCAAATTTCTCACAGGGACATCTAAAACAAAGCAACATTATTTAAATTGTGTGTTTCAGATGTCGCAGTGGCGGTTGTACCATGTGATTACTAGCTGCAGAAGGCCTATATTGATGAATGTTCAGAAATCCATGTAATTATATGAACGCAGATTTAAATAAGCGCCAGAAAGGGCCCCCCCCCCCCCCCAACGCAATATTGCCATCTCCATTGTGACACTGATGCCGATAGAGTTGACGTAGCACTAAGGAAAGTAAGTAATTAATGTTAACAGTAAACCTAAAACAAGACAATAGTCCGTAAATCAAATAAACCTTTTCGTATTATTCTACCAAGGTTAATCCCTCAATTTATCTTTTAAATGGTTATTAACTTGTAAGTTGAAATGAGGCTTTATTCAGAACAGATTAAAAACAAGCGTTTACGATTTCGCCGACAAATTTTCACAAAAGTTTTTTGAACCCTACACTGAAAAACGTTCAAGTGTTCGAAGACTGACAATCAGTTCAGCAAGTGTTCTTCTTAAAATCCACATTGGCTCTGTGTCGGGGTTGAAGTCAAAGGTAACTGCACAACATTGCACAGTTTGACTTTCCTTAGCTTGAGTACCAGTGAAAGAGGTCAAACTACTCGATGAAACGAAAATTATGCATCTCCGTTCTTCAGCTATAGGTAAAGGAACTTCAAACAAGACATCATCTCCCGAGTCAGACGAAAACAATCCATCCCTTCTAAGGAAGGACTTCATCAGAGAAGCCCCTTGAAATAGCCAAATTCTAGGTCTTTCCTTTCCTCCCAAATAAGCGCAACCCCCTAAGAAGAATATTTCTGTCCACAGAAAATTATATGAACTCCAAAAGCTCCAGTGTCACGGAACTGCGAGAGCGTTTCATGGCAGGAAACCGCGGTTTCACATCGTCTTGTCAAAGGAGACTTTTCCACAGAGGCGATACATTTGATTGCAGTGGAAACTTCGTGAAGAGTCAAAACTTTACTGTTAAACACTTCTGAAGCAAATTTTGTCAACTGCATAACAGGAAAACGTATTGCTTTAATGATCCGTTCTCCGATGACACTTCTCATTTTCTTCCCGTCTACATCTAATTTAATTCCTTGATTTTCCGAGCTCCTAGCGACCCATTCCATCACCCCTTTGAATAATTCGATTTCCTGGATTGCAAGGGTACCTCTCTCAACCAATTCTTCAAGCAAAGATCTTTCTATTGCGCGAACGCATCCGATTTCAATGCACCCTCTGTATGCTCATCGATAACTTTCTATCATCTTTCCACCAAGGTTTCCTTCTCCGTACCTCTG
>NC_090879.1:46601318-46603818 GCF_036669935.1 Montipora foliosa
AAACTTGTACCCAATTCAAATCTCTCGGGGTTAAGATTCTTTGTGTGTTGAATTTGCATGACAATGAAGCATTCACATTTAAATGATATGGAAGAACTTGGAGCAAAACGTTTTACAGGGGCACCCAACGTCAATTTTCGGAAAATATCTGTTCGGAAGACGATTTGAGATCTAGAATTTTCGGAACATTTGCTGTAAAATTTCTTGCTTGCCTGCCTCTCCGAGGATTTTCGAAAAGCTGAAAAATGGTATAATTGCCCATTTTTAACGGATTTTTACCCTAAAAAGGTCACGTAGAATTTTCGGGAGCCTTTTTTCTGGCTGAATTTTTCGAAAAGGTTAGGTTTGATCCCTATAATTTTCGGATCACTAGACTTTCAGCTAGGAAATCCGAACAGATGAAAATTTTTTAGGGGATGAAAGTATGCCTATATCTACCGTTTAAATACTAAAATACGTTCAACAGTAGTATGTTTAAGTGGTTTTCAACTATATTCTCGTTGGGTGCCCCTGGTTTTATTCCCAAGAGATTTGAATTGGGTACAACATTGAGTTAGCCAAATTGGTTTATCAGAAGTTTGAGCACACGAACGTTTCGTGCAACTTCCAGGGGCTTCTGCAAATTTAGATACTCCCATACTCCTTCATGAAGAAAGGTACAGACACTGATAAAGGCATGCAGTTACTCATAAACATCAATATAAAGACCACAAAAAATACTCGGAAACCCAATAGTCTTGCATTTGGAGAAAATAAAACAAATAACGTTTCCGCGCCTTAGAAAAACAAGTTCGCGCTTCGCACTTCGCTTCGCCGATTCTTGAAATAGGGACGAGTTGCTTTCGTCACGGCTCCGCGTTTAGCATCGGTTTGGTCAACCTGGTAGCCTGCACACAGGCTTTCCGTGAGGTTACTTGTTGCTCTCGAATGGCCCGCGGTCAACATCTTCCCCGCAATTCCCCAGCTGTTGACCGCACTTGGAGCCAACCTGCCGTGGGGAGTATCGGATTGCTTTACGCGGCACAAAAGACTCGGCGAGCAAGCGTTTGGTTGTTTTGGCATTTTTTTCCAGGAGACCCCAGCCTTGTCATAGCGGATTTCGTGACCTCCTACTGAAGAGAAAACGACAGCTCCTTACTACAAATCTCTGTGATTATTAGATGCTCTGGTTGTCCTAATTCAGGCTAATTGTGATCGCCGTTTTCTTTGTTTAATTGCAGAGAAATGAATAGCTCATGGTACTGATAGGAAATGCAGTCTAAAAATACCACATATTTTCATGATTTTGGAATCAAAAAAGCAACATTGAAGATGGAGACATCGTGGTCCAGTAGTGAGGTCGCTGGGTTTTGTTTGAAAGATACTCCAGCCTCGACTCCCGCTTTGATCATCAAATGGACCACGATTGCTTCCTTTCAGTTTGATTTCTCAGCGCTCATTGTAAGCTGTAAGCCTTCAACACTTTTACTCTTAGAAGTCATCAAGGAATCAACGGAAAGATCTTGAGAGAGGCTGACAAGTGTGCGTAGCTGCTTTTTTTGCAAAGTTGGTTTCAGCTGGAAGTTACGAGTTGATTCCAAGTCTACACAGAATTAATTAAGTCATAGTTCACACACTGCTCGTGAGCCAAAGGGATTAATTAAGCTGGAGTTACTGCCATCTTGGATGTAGAGAAAATGTGCTCGTAGAGTAGCGCGGCCATGATCGCGCCAGGAAAAGGACCAACCCAATACACCTAGATAAAAACAAAGCAAAATGAAAAAGTTTGGAATCTTATGATGTTACCAGCGATAAGTAGTGTTCATGTTAAAGAGTAAAAAGAATGGGGATAATGAACTTTGGCCGCTGAATAGCGATCGAATCTTCTCCAGGAAACAAGAACGTCGTTCCCAGGGTCCATCGCGGGCGAGAAGTGGAGAGACCAGGTTGAGGAAGGAAGGACCAACAATATGCGTGAAGGACAAGATGGTGTCGTTTTGCTTGCGCGGGCATTGCCTAAACCCTTCATTTTCGTCCTTCCCAAGCGAAAGAGAACTTCGTTTTCCTTATTAGTATTTCTTATATCCTAAGCGAAACAACTCAAAATGAACTTTCTCAATTAAAAAAAAAACTTGCACACTGTCGTGTAAAATAGGGATCGGAGTAGCCTTGGAGATGATATGTCATTCGTGGCAAGACATGGTTGGGTGGCTGTATACCTCGAACTACTCAATTTCAGAGGGAAAAGATTGTTGTGTGTAATAAGATGATACACTATTTGGATGCAGTGATCCCCTAATAAACGTTCCATCTGGACCGGTTCGCCACTCAGACCAGTGAATCAACTTGAAAGCCTGTCTGTATTTCTCTCCGAACGAGGTTTGTGTTCATTTAATGAATCCATACGTAATTAGCCACTCCCCTAAGGACTTTTTAAAGCCAATGTACAACACTTTGTTTTATGATAGTGTATGTTCTGTAGAAGCAACTTTAGGTACTAACGAAATCAATTATTTTTGTG
>NC_090879.1:46608818-46613818 GCF_036669935.1 Montipora foliosa
AGAATGACTGTTTCGACGGCTTGGAATTTCGTCTTGATTGGCTCTATGGTGTAGTAAATAGATATCAAAATCTTGGCATCATACACGATAGAGTGACAAGTTGTATAAGAGAAGTGAGAGAGAATCTTCACTGTCGTCCGATACACAGGTCGGATTTGCTATGTCAAGGAAGAAAGATTTTACCGGTTAGAGAGGTAGACCAAGGTTTGAAATACCATGCACACATTTAACTTTTCTGATTGAGAAGGGATTTACTGTCATGGAAATCGCTGAACTGTTCTGCACAAGTGTACGTACAGTGGAGAGGCGTATGTCACAGTTTGGTGTATCAGTAAGAGCTACCTATGCGCAGTTGGCAGACACGGATTTGGATGCTACAGTCAGCGAAATAATGAGAGAGGTCCCAAATGTTGGGTGTAAACGAATGACTGGTCTTCTCCTTGGGCGTAGTTTACGTATCCAGCAAGCGAGGATCAGGGATTCCATGCGCAGAGTAAATCCAGAGAGAGTCCTACTAAGAGCCTTAGAGTTAAATGTTCTGCAAAGAAGATGTTACCAAGTTAGGGGTCCCCTCTCTCTATGGCACATCGATGGAAATCATAAATTGATCAGGTAAGAAAAGGGATGGACAAAACGACTTAGTTCCTTGATGAAGTCGTTAAAGAAACAACCAACTAGCGAAGACAAATTCCTCTCAGATAATTAGCCCCTAATAGACCACTTCGGAAAATACCATAATACTCTTTGTTTGTCCCCCCAGATTTTGCATAACCATTGTTTCCAGTTTCTCTTGGGACATTTAATGGTCTCAAGAGAAAAAAAAACAAAAAAACACCTACTCAGTGTTCTAAATAGACAAACCTCTTAAAAATGGCAGAGTTCGCGGAGTTGAAATTATCGCAATGACCTCAAGTGAAACGTTTAACAAACACCAAAAGATGTTAACACAACGAAATAGAATAATTCTTCGCTACATTCGGCGACGACAGAGGAAAATTGCCCTGCTTGTGTTTTCATTTGTGAATACCCGCGCAATCAAGCGCGAGAGAGGCGCTTCAGAAGGGTTACGTTTTTTACTGAACGTTGGCCGTGTAGCACTTATATTTTAACAGAGTTAACTATTGGAGGATGAGGTAAAGTGCTGTTTCCTACCCATGTGAGCGTTAGCCCTACTGATGGAATTGGGCCCACACAAGGTCAGAGAAAAACTCTGACCAGGGTGGGAATTATTTTTCTGTCCTTGGGTGGGCCCCATTCCCCATTTGTAGGCTAACGCTGACATGGTTTCCATGGGTAGAAAGCAGCGCTTCTGGATTGAGCCAAGTAGAGGGAAAACCCAACTTCGGGAAGAAACGGTAAGCCACTGGATGGACGATATACTTTGGCTTTCGTTATAACACTTAGGAGTCTTATCCCTGTCAGCTCCAGAGCGGCCAAGAGCATCTTTATATTTCTTGTACTCGGTTTTTACTAATAGATGTTTCATCTTTGTTCGGCACTAGATTAAGTCGCTCTGGTAACCAAGAACTGACATTTCCTTTCTGATGTTTTGGTAAATCTCGGCATTTTTATGAGTATTGTGGTCTCGGATCGATCCAATCTAGATCGATGTGAGATCGAGCCAAATAAGAACGCAACGGCGCAAGAGATCAGTTCCCTTTGTAACCTGGCTTATCTGCTTGACCAACATTCTAAGCTGTAATTACAGAGGTTTTAGATGTGATTTTAGCAGAATGCGGCGAGGAGGCTACAGGGCAATTATGGCTTTCCTGAATCTTGTATCCTTCCTCTTTAGTGTATCGCTTAATTCACGGCAAATAAAGGGAAAAGACTCTTTCGAGAGTCAAAAGTTCTTAAGCCAAAGTGTATCGTTTTTCCACTGGCTTGCCGTTTCTTCCTAAAACTGGGTTTTCCCTCTACTTGGCTCAATCCAGAAGCGCCTCTCTCGCGCTTGATTGCGCGGGTATTCATACATGAAAAACAAAAGCAGGCAAATATTCCTCTGTGATCGCTGAATTAAGCGAGGAATCATTCTATTTCGTTTTCTTAACATCTTTTGGTGTTTGTTAAGCATTTCACTTGAGGTCATTGAGATAATAACCTCCGAAAGCACTTTCAACTCGGCGAACTCCGCCATTTCCAAGAGGGTCGTCTATTTATAGAACTGTGTAGGTGTCCCCAAACTATCCTCATGAACTCAATCGACTCGTACGGACACTAAATATGAACACTCCACCAAAATGGCCTCGGATAGGTTTCAGATCGATCAAAAATGAGCCAGGTGTGAATGGGCCCTTAGAACGCTTACGGCCTGGATCGATCCGAGACCGATCCAACTCGCAAGTGTGAACAGGCCCTGTGGCGAGCCGAGATCTCGGTTAAACGAGCCAGCCCGGCTCTTGTAATCGGCCCCTTATTACACCTTTTTCAGAAATAGTGCTTTCTGGGTCTGACTATTGTATCTCTGCTCCCAAATGCTGTTTCATATTACCCTATTCCGAAATAAAAGTCGTTTTCTATCACCTTCTTGTTTATTTGCTTCCTCTAAGTAAACCTAAAAAAAAGTAAACCTTAAAGTAAAGCTCTCGGGAAGGGAAATTAAAATGTTCCTAAGAGTATTTGCGTTTCGCGTCTATAACAATGACAGCTGTCTATTCGATGTAAACATGCGCACATCCTTTTCTAAATATAATGGTCAGTTTTATGTAAACCGGACGAAAACTGATGTCATTCGACAACTCGTGTCGTGAGACGGTTATGGTTATCTTCTGCTTCCAACCTCTCGGATTTCATTTTTCTTATTTTAATTCAGAAATTCAAAAAACTTTGTCGTCAATCATTGACTTTTTCAGTTGTATCCTTCTTGTCTGGAGATCAACTCTTTCTACAGACAAATTAACCCGTATGGATTGACTCACGTTTTTACACATTGAGATTCAACATTTACTTATCCTTCATAATTTTTTTCCTTTTTCACTCTTGAAAGAAAAAAAGAGTATCTTTGAATAAATCACCCACACTCCATTTCTGAGAAAAATAAGTCCATGATTATATGCCGCCGGTGTGATAAGCATAAAAATAGTATTTTGTCTTTTCTTCAGAAGGGAGAGCATATCTTAAATCTAAAATAGCTCTTATTAAAAAGAAGTGACCTAGTACTTACATGATATCAGTATCAAAAGCCATCTGTACGAATTGTAACATGTCACTGGCTGAAATTGTTAACAATAAAATGAGAAGCAGGATTCTTGACACCATTGAAAATGCCAATTTTCGGTTTAGTACCCTTTCATAAAATCACGGACCATGTCATAGACTTTTCACTTTTGTCTTCTTGTCTTTGTTTTTTCGCTGATAAGTATTCCGGTCAATTTACAATTTTGCAGCTGTCGATCGGCATAAAAAGCTTGGGGAAGTTAAGCTTACCGTAATTTTGTCATTTTCCTTTTATATGTAGGAAATTCAAAAGAAAGGAAATTGTTTGGTTGCCTGTTTTTGTTTTTCTGATCTTTAAGTTTTTGCGACGTTCCAAGTGTTAAACATTTAAAGGGAAGAGATCGCGGATTTATTATTTTCCCTTCGCAAAAAAAGGCTAAGGAAGGTTACCTGCAGAAGTGATCGCTCTTGGTTGTTTCAAAGCAACACTTCCGGTCGAAAAACAACTTCTGTTGCCTTCCAATAACATTTATCAGCAGTCAACTTTACAGAAAGTAAATGAAATAGTTTTTCGGCAATTACGTTATCCTTTCGTGCTTAAAACAACCCTCAAAGTCAACTTACCTCCACAAAATTGAGCGACTGTGTAGAGGGCCCCTTCGATTACGGTAATTTTTCGCGCAACCAACAATGCTGTGTTTACTGCGGGATTCATCAACCCGCCACTTAAATGACCAATCACCAGAGCTAAGGTAGTGATACTTAACCCAGCAGTCAGTGAAATACGAAGAACTGCACAACCAGTGTCCTGCCAGTTTAAGGTCGAGCCACAAACCAGAAAAACAAAAATGGTGGTGGCGACAAACTCTCCTCCGACAGCTATCCATAATTCGCGCTTTCTGAGCGCGTGAGTATCGAGGGCTTGCATGTTTCGAAAAAATCGTCGAAATTGCCGAGAAGTCAAAACAAAGTTACATCGCTGGAAATACAATGGTTAAGATGTGAGATTCTTTTCTTTCGGCATTATTACCTTTCAGTATCCGACTTTCGTCTTTTTGTCATGTTGATGAATTCGAGCAATTAATGTACCCCTTGAAGACATTCAAGTTTAGCACTAAAGAATCTCCTCTTTAATGAAATCCCAGATATGATAGCGGCGTCTTATATGTCAGATCATGTGTTCCATTAAGCCTGCATCCACATTCGTGCATATGCGAGATTCGTTGACAATATTTACACAAGAACAAACGTTGATAGATTCGTTCATCGGTCTAGGCTTGATTTCCGCCGCTCACTCGAGTTCGGGTAATAATAATAATAATACACTTTATTTATCCAGCGTCTATATCATTAACTGTTCTAGGCTCTTTACAATATCACGAAAAATGTATTAGAACAATTTAAAAAACCTAACAACTACGTACTATGATAATTATAAAAATTAGATACAAAGAAAAGAAAAGGCTTGGTGAAATAAATGTCTTTAAATGTTTTTTAAAAGCATTCAAGGAGTCGACATTTCTTAAAGATGCAGGTATGCTATTCCATAACTTAGGCCCGGTTTAAACGTCGCATTTTACATGCGCCGAATCTAATACTAATTTAATTCGACTTGAATTTACAAAGTTCGGCATTGCGAGTGACAGCTTCATTCCCAGATCCCGCTCTAAGTCCCCCGCCAATTTGGCTGACAAAGATAAGGAGAACATTTTGCGTTTGCGGCGTTTATGCCTCTCAAACACCATTCGCGCTAACAGAAAACGGCGACTTATAATGCAGATGACAGTGCATCATCTGATAGCAAGAAGAAGGCGTCTTCTGTATGTTTGTTCCGTTGTTGTGCT
>NC_090879.1:46618818-46623818 GCF_036669935.1 Montipora foliosa
ATAAAGAGTCCTTGCTGAGAATGGGATTTGAATGGCAGAGAATGGCGTCCCTGGCCACTGCTATGTGTGAGTGAGGACCTCCTGATGCCAACGGACTTGTTTTTAAACCTCAAAGCTTCCTACCTACGACATACCTCTATTACGGCCTGACTAGCACGAATCGGCTTCCCTAAATCCACTGCAACCAACCAATCACTCGAAAATAAAAAGCTCAGATGAGGTATTGGCCTGGTGCCATGGTAAATGTGTCAGGCACAGGAACTGAAACGTCCTTGAACGTTCGCTACCGATTTGTAAGACCTTCGGGCCTAGCGATTGTTGTGGGTCTAGTGAAGAGGGCGAAAACTCAGAGTTGGATACTGGTGAGGATACGTATATTGACGAATTTCGTAATGATGATGATGATGACATTGACTGGGAAAGAGACGTAGGGAAACGGCAGCCCGCACCATTCAGAATGCTGTCATGTGTCAGGTGATAGCAGGCCTTTTTTAGCGGACATTTGAGTAAGCAATCCCATGCAGATACAAATTATACCTCGTATTTCATTTTTTTTTCTAGACTTATCATTCAGTGCTTCATACAACATATCGATGCTCTAAACTTATATTTTTCCTATCATAAATCCGGTTAGGATTTTAGTAGCAGGGACTTTGTCCAAATTTGGACTTGGAATTGGAGTTGCCAACCTCCCTCCCCCTCCCTTTCATGACCCTCTTCGTTCTCTGATATTGCAGCCGTGAATTGGATGGTACGGTAGATTTTATTAGCTTGTTTGATAAAATGGTCCACATCTGCTTTATCGCTGTCCCAAAAAGGGAGAAATTGTCATCAATGTATCTTTTCAATAGTTTTTGGCTTGGTACAACAAACAAACCAACGTGATGTTTTCCCGGATTTTCTTTAGCGTTTTTTCCTTCTTCAGTATGCCCGAATTCTTTCCTTACGCGGAGAAAACTGCTTACAAAGGTTCCCTTTTCATAATAAATTGCAACGCAGTTTATATTATGTCAGAGGTTTCAGATGAGGTTGGCGGAGTGAGACGATGTCGCCTTCGCGCTCATGCATGTCAACGAACGCAACGTGGTTGAAAGAGATTGACGTACTTTTAACCCGCGTCACGTGTTACTCCGAGAGGACAAACAGAAAATTGGGTGAGCGGCATAGGTCGGAGTATTTTACTTTTTTTACGAGGTTTCTAGGGGTCTTAGGGTCTTTTGGCAAAATTTTTCATTCTCCAAGCAAATTAAAGCTTTTCAACTCATAACGTGAAGTTACTTACTGACCCTTCTGTAAAATTCACTGAATTGTGCATGAAAAATTTAAGCTCCTATAATTAATATTCCAGAATAAAATACACAAAATTGAACAGTATAAAAGAAAAAGCCACGTATCAAACGTCTCGGTCCCGTTTGCAAAACCAGTACATACCTGTCTCGTGGATTCTTTGCCGTGCTTTGCAATGATTTACCACCACAACTTGAACTTGAGCGAGAGGAGACACCGATATTCGTTTCACTTTCTTGATCAAATTCTCGTTCATTGACTTCGTTCTCCATCTTCTCCCGAAAACAAGCTTCGCAACGAGCTACTCTTCGTCGTGCCTTCCAACCAACCTCGTTCCCAGGGTCTCTCTTCCCTGCCTCCATTGTCGTTGAGAAAAGACCCTGGTTCACGCTAGTCACGTGGCACTCGTCGACAAACATGTTGTGTTATGGGTAAAATAAAAATATAATTAAACATAATTTATAAATTAGATTCGGCACATGTATGTAAAGTGCGGCGTTTAAATCAACTTTCGAACTTCAGTCGCATATTTGACTGAAATCGCATTTCATACAAATCTGCCGAATTCAATTGATTCAAACGTCGCATTTTACATGCACTTAATTCGGCAGTTAGATTTGGCGCATGTACATGTACCTGGAAAATGCGACATTTAAGCTGGGTGTTATAGGTTGATACTTCTTGGTGAATGTGACGATGCGCGCTGCTGTATTCTGAACAAGTTGTAGGCGGTTTAAGAGAACATTAGGTAATCCATATAGAATCGCATTACAGTAATCCAGGTTGGTAGTTACAAAAGCATGAATAATTGCTTCCGTAGAGTCACGATCCAAATATGATCTTATCTTACTAATATTATCAAGTGAAGCTATGATCTTCGCAGTTATTAGAGCAATTTTTGCAATTGCGTAGAGAAGCCTGAAAAATTCAGGACTTCAACGGGGTTTGAACCCGTGACCTCACAAACCCCGTTGAAGTCCTGAATTTTTCAGGCTTCTCTAAGCAATTGCAAAAATTGCTCTCGTAACTGCGAAGATCATAGCTTCGCTTGATTTCATATCCGCAGTTCATATATGATTCATTTCATATACCATTTCATCATAACTAATATTAGTTAAATGGAAATGACATGTCTTGCGTATTTTTCTGATGTGGTCTTCCATATCAACACTGGGATCGAGTAAACTCCAAGATTACAAGCAGGAGAGGACGGTTCAATAGTTTCACCTCCAACACAAACAAATTCCATTGAAGGACTGGGCAGATAACGTGAACTGAGTAAAAGCAACTCAGTTTTCTCCTCATTTAGCTTAAGACCATTAAGAATCATCCATTTCTTGTACACACATTTCAATGCTGTATTTTGCTGAGGAGAGTTAATTGACACATAGAGCTGAGTGCCATCAGCATAGAGATGATACATAAGATTGTGTCTCTTTATGATATCAGCCACTGGTGACGTGTACAAAACATATAGCAAAGGCCCAAGGACAGACCCATGCGGTAAACCGCAATTAAGTTCACCTATGGAAGATCTTGAACATTCAATTTGAACAAATTGTGTGCGAGATTCTTGTATAGACCCTGTAATACCATAACGTCGAGATAGCCTATCCAGTAGTATATCATGAGACAGTATCAAATGCAGCAGATAAATCTAACATAAGTAGTACAACGGCTTCATTGCCGTCAATTGCATGCAAAATATCATCTTGCACCTTCACCATGACAGTTTCAGTAGAATGATGAACTTTATAGGCTGACTGAAAGTTTTCATGTAGGTTACTGTTCATCACATAGTTGTTTAACTGGAGAGCAACACTTTTCTCAATAATCTTCGATAGCGCTTTCAAATTCGAGATAGGTCTAAAGTTCTTGAAATGTAAAAAGTCCGCATCAGGTTTCTTGAGCAGAGGTGACAATACTGCAGATTTCAGAAACGTAGGCATGCAGCCATCGCGAACAGAGGTTGACGATGTTAATAATAGTAGGCAGCAATAAGTCTATGCATGGTTTGATGATAGAAGATGGTAATGGATCCAAGACACAGGACTTCCAGAACAGCGTTGCAGCCAGTTTCCCGATGTCATGAATTTTCATCTCAGTAAAAGTTGAAAATTTAGTCGAAGACATAGTGAGTACCTCATCAGTAATACATTCGGCCGAGTCAATAAGAATTAATTGATTATAGTGTAATGTGAAGTGCTAAGTTTTTACCCCATATGAACCATGTGAGAGTTAGCCCAACTGATGGAAATGGGTCCACACGAGGACAGAGAAAAACTCTGACCAGGGTGGGAATTGAACCCACGATCTTCGGATTAGACCAATAAGAGCCTTCTTTTTAACAAGGAGATCATTATTATCAATCTTAGTAGTAAAAAAGGTAGCAAATTCATCAGCTAGCATACGGTCGTTTTCGGAGGGTGGATAGTAATTAACAGTTGACTTTTGAAGCAGCTTTTGAACAGTTCTGAACCAAACGTTTTGATTACCAGAGTTTTCTTTAATAACAGACGAATAGTACTCTGACTTAAGAGACTTGATCAGATTGATTACAACGCTACATTGGTGTACATACTGCTCACGGTCAGCAGGGAGTCTCGATGCTCGCCATTTACGTTCAAGTCGTCTTCGTTTCTACTTCTCAGCAGTGACCTTAGCTGTATACCAGGGTGGGAGATGGACGGACAGTGATATCTCGTTCTTTCACAGGAGCGTACTTGTCCAGTAGTGACCGTAATACCACATCATAATTATTCACGACTACATGGATATCATCCTGATGTTGGAGTAGAACAGAACCTTCAATATCACTTCGAAAAGAAGTCATATCAATACCACGTAGTTTTCTAGAAGAGACAACCTTCTTTACAAATTTGGGCTTTTCCAGGCGGCGTAGGGTTGAATGAACAGCCAAGTGATCAGAGATGACAGTCAGGATCAGTTGTTTTAACGTCATTGACAAAATGATCCATTGCATTAGATATTACTAGATACACAGCATGCGTTTTCTCACTGACTTGCTGTACCAGATCGAAGGAGTCCAGCATGTCCAGAAATTGTCTAGCGGTAGCATCGTTGGAATTGTCGACATGGATATTAAAGTCACCAACAAATAACAATCGCTTATGTCGCAGATCAGCAGTAATATGTTCCCAAAGCCTAGAAAAACTCTTCCCAAAACAACGATGTTGACAAGCTAGGGGTCGATAGACAAGCAGAATTCTTACACTACGCACCACGCGTGGGTGAAAAGCCATTAAATCAAAAGACTGATATTGATCTGTGAGAGAGGTGTTTAAACGAATGCTGCTCTTAATTATAATTCCAACTCCACTAGCAGCAGGATGAGATTATGTTCTTATTGACTGAGTGGGAAGGCCGGACGGGACACGAAGACAGAGGGCCAAATATTTTCCTGTCCGGCCCGACCTAAACTCAGTCAATAAGCATTTTATCATATGGGTTCTTAACACTATTTCGTGAGCCCTCAGAATATGAAGTTTGGACAAAACAAGTAACAAAAATTTGCACAGAAAATTTATCTACTACGTTGTTTGCATTTACTTTTGTGGCTGTAAATAATTTGGATGTTAAAAAGCGACGAAATCACCTAAAGTTGCATCGCGCTGAGCAGTTTGTGTTCCTAGCAGGGCCGTACGGCTTTTTTCCGGCCCTGCTCGCGCTAATGCGTACTGCCCTCATACAGG
>NC_090879.1:46628818-46636318 GCF_036669935.1 Montipora foliosa
TTAAGTGGCCGCAACCCGAGTTTCTCGGCTAGTCACTCCGGTCAAACCGGTTTAGGCAGCGCGCGCATCATAGTTTTGACAAGGCGAAGGTCAAAATCGAGCTTTCAGTAGGAAAATCAATATGGCGATCGAGACTTGGCCTGGGTTTGAAACTGTCCCCAAGCAACGACTTGCGTATGCTCAGTAAAGACTTTACACGATTTCTGCAGAGTCCTTTCTTTCTCGTCGAGTTAAGAAAGGCTCTGCTGGCAGGGTGCGCTTGCTGAGAAATTTTTAAATTCCTCCCCTTATTTCGAATAGAAAAGGGAGATCTTTGAAAGATGTACCCGTTAGAGCAAAACTCTGAGGGTCTTTCAATAGGCCATTTCCGAGTTCATGTCTGCCTCCTTTTCAAAGCGAGTCTAAGTGCGACGTTTTTGTAATGGTAATTAGTTCTACTTTACATATGAATGAATACTAATTTTCATAACAAAAACTTCGCACTTAGACTCGCCTTGAAGATGAGGCAGGCTTGAACTCGAAAATGGCCTACTTCCTATCTTGACTAATAGGAGTGGTGTTTGGCCACATCATGCAAAGTGACCCATGATCATTGACGTTTTATGACATCGGAAGTGTTTACACACGGAAGTCAGTTCTGCCGCTAACCGGTTTCGTCCGAGACTAGGAGTTAACTGACGTGCACATAAATGCATTTGTATGATATATTAAAACGATAATATATAAACAGCATAACTTGACCCTATTTAAGTCAATTCTTTAGTTCTTGATTTAAGGATATGTGAGACATTTGACGGCTGATATTGGCTCGCTCATTTGATGGTTGACGGTTAAATTTTTGGCCATTTGAAGGTTGATTGTTAACCCCATTGACACCCTCTCTTACCAATTAATCATAAAAATTACAATGTCCGAGAAACGAAGAAGAGCCAATTAATAAACGAAAGAAAGGGAAAATAAAAAGACTGACAACGGAGGTATAAATTTCTTAATGTCGCTCTGAAAGAAAGAAAGTCAAAATTTAGGAGTCTGTACACTGTTTTTATGGTAATTGAAATCAAGGTTCTGATTGGTTGAATGTGATTGGCTTATTGAACTGTCCAATAACAACTTGGAAAGAGTTTTAAAACAATTACAATCGAGGAAATTGTTATTTTTATGATTAAGGATCTTATCACGGTTTTGGAAGCCATCTTGATGGGAAGGCAAACGTGTGAGAGAGAGCAGTGTTTGTAGGAGAATCGGATGTAATAACAAGTTGAAAAAACCTTGAATGCAGAAAAAATTGTACATGGTTAACTTTAGTTGATTTAGTTGTAACCAAAAAAAATGAATTTCAAAAACGCTTGTTTCGGTTTTCAAATGTCCCGGGCGCCGCCATCTTGAAAACTGTGACGTGCCGTGGTTGCCCTATTGTTCTGACACAAAGAGCGTTTGTTCTGAAACGACACGTGACAATTATTCAAGATGACAGCGCCCAGGAAAGAAGCGTGGAAAAAGTACTGTGTCTGGACAGCTGTACGATTCCTGCTTGCACCATTTTACCATTCACCACGAGATATTAGAAGACTAAATTAAACCCGTGCAAGTCTATACATAAAAGAGAAGATTCATTCTGATCGTAACGACTAAAGAGCAAACAGAGCCATAGGAGCTAGTTTCACACAAGTGCCAATTTTAACGGTGTTAAAACACCGTTGCTGACAAACAGCCCGAAAGAGCGAAACCAATAACCTTTTCAATATCCCCTAATATAACATAAAAACACTAACCTATTTAAAAGAACTTAACATTAAATGTACCACGACTTATGAGGCGAATCAATTTGCTTAAATAATCTTATCTATAATCTTTGCTATTCAGCAAGACAAGGCAATTTATTCAAATAAACGTAGAAAATGGTTACAAGATCGACAATATTAAAGTGCTAGGTTCTATCCAAATGCCTTGTTCATTCTTTGCCCTTATATCACTGGTAAATATTAGTTCTGATATATGTCGGCAATACGGGCAAGGAACATACCTTTACAATTTCTAGTCTCATTGGACCGGTATAGAGTGCAGCTATATTGTATGTAGGATGGGGCTCTATTGTTGCAGTTGTTTATTTTTTGTGCCCATTGTTTCCTGAACCAATCACGCGAGCAGTTGCGTTGAAAGATATGTTTACAACGAAGAAGCAAGGAATTTCGAAGTATCATCCTTTTCCATTACTTCCACGGTATAATCATCATTTGCTGAATTCTGATTGGTCCTTTTCCTTGTAAATAAAATCTGATAAGTGCACGTTGCTAGGAGACCGCCAATGATAGGGGCAGCCCAGTATATCTGTCAACAATCAGAAAAATGTTTAGTTCACAATGAGATAAATAGGCCTTAGACTCAGTTTTAAAGTTAGTCCAAGTGAGAGCTTGTTGTGATGGCAACTATTTTAACTGAAGCTGACTTGACGGAAATGGCGTATTGGAAAAATAAAGATAAGTTGGCAAATCGGTAGGGGTTCCTTCCCTTGACACTCAACCGTATTATTACCTGGAACATAAAGAAAAACTGAAAATTACAGCTCCCAAAAAGAATCGAATTTTTCACGGTCCGCAGCTGAACTCATGGCAACAAGGCCATTGAACTACGTTCAACGACATTTAGGTGGCAATCGTCCAACCGTGTTACAAGCAATGGACAGTCATTGAGATTTAAACCTTTGAACGAATACAATCATGAATACTGCCTTTTATTCAGCCATCTGCATCCGTATAGTATTTCCAGCACTTGGCAAACTCTTCTTGATTTATGTCTGTTTTAGCTTCAGTACCCTCTTACAGCATATATAAGGTTGTTTTTGAGAAATTTCGCTAAGCCGACCACATTTACCGTGGAAAATAAGACAGACCACATTTCCTATCGGTGATGCTTACCAACACAGGGATATTTTTGCGCGGATAAAGTAGATCTTAGTAAGTACTATTGGTACCCAAAAAGAAAATTGGTAACCATGCATTTTTCAGAGATTATTAACCTTCAATTTGGGAAAGAACACCGTATATGGCTTTGTATTTTAAAGCTTTTTACGAATATTGTTCATGAATTACCTTTGAAAAATGCATGGTTACCCCCAATTTTCTTTTTCGACTTCAATAACACTTGTTAAGATCTACATTTCCCGCATAGTCAGAAACCGGGGCAAAAATACCTTTGAATTAGTAGGCACCGTCCTTAATGTTAAACAAGTTGCAGGTGTTATTACAAAGGAAGCACTTTCTCCTCAGTTATTTTAAGATCCTGAGTGTTGACTCAGCCGGGGTTCACAGCCGCGACCTCCTGCACGCAAGTGCGATGCTCAACTAACTGCGTTAACCGGTCTGCGAAGTATCTCCGTTAGGAGCTGCGATAGGAATGATTGAGATAACAATGAAACAGATTAACGGCGATAACTCAAGTAAAGACTGTTCAGGAATCTTACCCAATGGTCTCTCCATGAATTCATTATGACTGCAGGTCCGAGAGACCGCGCTGGATTCATGCTGGCGCCAGATGATGGGATCTGAAAATTTGTTAATATGCTAAGTCAGTGCTTGAGCTATAAAACTGGCGCAAGAACTTTTAGTTTTATTCTTGATTATATATTTATTTTGTGCTATAGTAATTTTTGCTCGTTGTCGTGAATCATCAAGGAGCTTACGAAACTTAAAGGCCCCAAAATACGGACGGTTTAATAAGCAAAGAAATGGCGTAAAACGAAAAGTTTAGTTCTCTTCCAAATGCAAGGTGACTAGTCTTGAATAGTGTACTGAATAACAAGAATTGATGTACGTAAGACTCCTTAAGTTATTCTCTTGGTCGCAAAGACAACAGAGCCCTAGAGACAAGGGGAAGAGTGTAATTATAATATGCTAGTATATGTTGCAGTTTGAATGCATCTGTTTCTGAAGAGAGTACTGGCGGTAGTTCTGTCCTTACCCCATGCATAAGACAAATGAACACACAAATTCCGATGGCCAGCGGTACTCCATAGCCCGTCATGCCCCTCTCTGGATCGGTAGCAGCAAAGATAACGAAGACCAGTATGAATGTAAGGACAAGCTCAACTGCGAATGCCTGGAATGTAGTGACGCCATTTCCAGGAGCTGTGACTCCTAACGAACCAACGGCTCCTGGTGGAGTAATGCCATACACAATGGCCGCACCACCAATGGCTACAGAGCGAGGGAAAGAAAGTAATTTTAATTTCATTTTAAAGAATGTAAAGATCTTTCAAATGAACCAGGTTACAAAATGTCATGGCCTTTCACTACTCACAAGCTAGAGTTTTTATAACAAGAAATATAACCTCACAAATGCCACCTAAAACTACACGTTAACTTAACCACAAGACAAACATAACCAAGCATCATTGGCACACCATTCATCGGTGTCGTGCTAATTTTTGAGCATGTGTGCAAACAGGGCTTCGATTTCTCAAGTCATAACATGTTAAATACCCCGACGACCGGTGGCTCAGTTGGTTCGGTCGAACTAACACTGAGGAGAAAGTGCTGCTTTTGTAATTTCATCTGCAAATGGTTAGACTTTCAAGTCTTCTCGGATAAGGACTATTAACTATTGTCCCCGTCTCCTAATCCTTAATGTTAACATTGTTCGTGTTTATTAACATTAATGATAATTAACAGATAATTGCTGCCTCTATGAGTGAGCCTGTAGCGAACGAACGAGGCAGCTCTCTAATCGGGAGAAGAACACATTTTTCTTCGAAAAGCAAGGGATTGTGGTCAAAGGCACAAGCAATTGTTATTATTCGCGAATGGAGGAATTAAGATGCGCGGTATGATGATAAGAGTCTGCTCTGTTTTTCATTCTTAAACCGTAAAGATAGTTTCACTATAACGCAACAAAAAAATAAAATCCAAATCATTCAATTAAAAAAGCTCATGATTTTTCCCTAGGTAACTTACCTCGGGGAAATTTTATCGTCTGGAGCTGGGAAATTTCTCGAGAACAATAGAGTTTCCCTTGACAGCTACCCCAAGTCGATAGCTAGGAAAAAATGAAATACCGAGGTTGCGAGCCAATAGACGCTCGTCGGCGAAGGTCTTAATGACAGAACCGGACTAATCACGTTGTGAAATAAATTTTTGGGGCACGCGTAATCTTCAGAGGTCATTTCAGCTCAAATTCGAAATGTCGCAGTTCCGAGCAAGATTGTGAGTATCATTTGAAATTTGAAATTCAATTTCTCGTCGCCGTTTAAAATTGTTCATGTTGCTTTTTACTTAACCAGGAAGTTTTTTCATTGCATAATTGGACGCTCTCTCTATTCTGAAAGTGATGAAGTCTCTCAACCAGCATTTTAGAATGGATATCTCTTTAACAATCGGCGCGAGATGCACGCAAGCCAGTCAACCTCTTATTTACCTCCAACAACTGATCATATAAACCAGGCCGTAGTGTTTCAGTGGTGTGACCTTCCCAGAATTTTTTACCTAGGTAAAATGAAACCCGAGATGAATTTACCTCGGGAAATTTTTAATGAATTTGCCCTAAGTAAATCGGTTTTACCTAGGTAAAAGTCTATAGTGTGACCACAGATATTTAGTAGAGGACGTTGAAAAGCAGCAAGACAGTTACTTTTTACCCAATGCACAAAATGAAGCCAAAATTTTGAATTTAACTTACTTCAGTTCTAACAGTAGAGCTGTAGTTTTGTTGCCTAAAGGTAGGTCTAACAATTGGAACCATAGAGTGTGACCACCCTGACAGAACGATAAAGAATGCAGCTTTGTGATCAATAGTGGTCATCCGTTTAATAAAAGAACCGTGGTAGCTAGAAAAGTTAATTAAGACTATTGCATTGATAAATGGCACTAATTTATGCAACCTACCTCCAAGACACTGTGCTCCAACAAAGAAGACAGCCTTCAATACCGAGACTCTTCCAACAGACATCATTGCAATGGTCACAGCTGGATTAAGCTGCCCTCCAGATATGTGTTGAACTGCCATAGCTAAAGTCGCGATGCTCAAACCGTGGCTGAAGGCGATGTGCATCACGGACGGCAGCGTGTGATTCCAGGGCAACACAGTCCCGCAAACCATGAACAAAAACAGCAGTGTCGCTAAAAATTCAGCGATCACTTCTGTCCAAAACCAACGGGATCGAAATTCCCTGCTACCGTCCTGAAGAAACATCTCGATCAAATCGTTATCAAGTTGACTCCAAAAGAATAGTTTCCAACTCGAATCAGCTAAATGTAGTCTCAGAAATGATGATTGCGAAACTTCAAGTGGATTTGTTTTTACAACGCAGCTACCTTTCGATAACAAGAACTAACCAAACTTTTCACGGGGAGTGATCACTAAGTCAGGCTTCATTTAGCATATTCATTGTTGTAGGTCACAAAAGTAACGCCTCCTTGAAATAAAGCAGTATATAAGGTCACTCGATTATAAATAATCAGAATAACGAGCTTTATTCAAGTGTCAACTGTATTTAGCATGCACTAAAGCACTAACAGGGAACTATAGCGATTTTGTACCCCCGGTCCCCCGCTTTCCAGGTATTTAATTTTTGGTTTGTTGATCGTATCTTATTTCAATCAGGTAATTTAAATGTCTAAAGTGTTGGCCCTAACCGCAATTAGTTAGTTGGTTTTGGTTCTGTTAACGGCGGATCAGAACATGAGTTTTCAGTGGAATAAGTTGTGACAGGCTGAAGATTTGGAAAAGATCGGCAAAACCGCGGGACTTTGAAGTTACTTAAGTATGATTAACTTTACGGTTTGCACTAGTTTTCAGATCGCAATTTGTTAAGCTTTGAACACGTGGCATGGATTTTATGCCATCTGGATTTCTTTATATCAGCCGTGCTTCTTCACTTGAGAAAAATTCTCGTTTGTTCCTTGATAGGATCTTTATCGTCTGACAGTTCTTTGGCATAATGTACGCCGTAGTGCCTCGCGGCTACCTTTCGCTTTTATTGGCCCACAGTTTTTCAGTAAAATGTAAAAGAATGTAATTTCTTTGTTTATAGTGGAAGTGCACTTTGCTATCAAGCTAGTTCACAAGCACACTACTCTTAATAATCTGAAAGAAACAATTCAGCAGAAACATGACTAAGAACCGCAACTGGCAGGAGGCAACAAGGCTATTTCACAAGGCATGGTTAGAGTTGAATCCGAGACAACCGGAAATAAATCCAAACCAGTGGTTGGAACGGGATTTGAACCTGGGGCAACCGCATGCAAAGCCAATGCCCTAACCACTGGACCACGCTGTTGCCAAAATGGCAACGTAGTTTACCGGTTATTATATCTTAGCAAGTTTCTCTGTTTTGTTATTTCAGTTTACGATATGATCGTGGATACTTGGCTTATATTAAATCGATCAAGTGAATTCAAGTGATTGTGCGTAAAGTGTATCCCCGTAACTCATAGCCCGTCGAAACTCGAGCCAAGTTGGTTGTTGAAGCCGGCAGTCTTTGCCTTACGCATCCGTAAATTTGCACAG
>NC_090879.1:46641318-46648818 GCF_036669935.1 Montipora foliosa
TTGCTTTATTATATGCATGCAGAAAATATCATTTTCAAGAACAATCAGGAAACTGAAAATAAGATCATCTTTCAAGTTATATGATCTGTGCATTTCCAGCACATGTGTTAGGACATGTGCTTGTGATCAAGAGAAAATCTGTTAAGTATATTGTAAATTCGTGTTTAAGCTGTGAGTGTTCAGTCTTACTGGGAAAAGCAATGGGCCAAATAGAAAATTCCTCACACACAGAAACGCTCGGTCTTCACAGGAAGTTGCAAGCCTCAACCTTGCTATATTGACTTTGCTATTGATCAATATGGCAACCTCCTCAGTTTAGATTTTCCCGTAAAGAACTCACCCTCAGTTAATAAGTACAGTGTAGTTGACACAGTCTTTATTAAATGACTCTGAAATTTCATTAAGGAGCTTCTATGTGAAGTTTTTGAGCCCCGCAAGGCAAGCGGAAGTTCGTTGTTTACCTTCTTAACTTCTCTTGGCAATACCACATTTATATTGCGAAGTATCTCATCACTAGCGGTATTACAGACGACTAGTTTAAAAATTAATAACTTGTTATTTTATGGCTGTGCAGTTTATTCAAGCGGAATTGATTAGTTTTTACATATGCAAGTACTTATCAGTTTATTCATCATTTGAAACTGCTAAAATGTGTATTCCTTCAAAAAGGCTTTCTTTCCCAGACAAATTGTGAAGGTTCAGTGGCTAAACAAAAATCCTTAAATTTAGAGAAATCACGTTCAGTTTTGTTGACTCAATGTTGCATAATTCTTAAACCTTTCACTCCCAATAGTGCCACTTATAAATTTTAGTCTGCATAACGCCAGACAATTTTAATCCTCAATGGGTCCCCCAGCAGGGCTTAATGGGTTAATTGGCTTTTGGGCACTATGGTAGAATAATGTCCTAGTACATGTATGTTGCAAATCACAGCACTCATTATATTGGCAACCAGCCATATAATTAGCAATTATTGAATGAGGCTGAGTAGGATATGAAGAATTCTGCAGGTACATTGTAGAGGAGGGTGTTATCCACCAAGGCCGAAGGCCAATGTGGATAACATCCTCCGAGATCTGCGGAATTCTCCATATTCTACGAAAGCCGAATTCAATAATTGCTTTATTATTCACTCAAAATATTTTCTTCGCTCAAACTTCTAAACCTACTCGCAGCCATTTTTCTTCTCAAGAAAAATAAAACAATCTCATCCCCAGCTTTTTTCGATCAACGGTTCAATAATTTGCAGTGGGCTGCTCTTTTGACGTCATTTTGACGTCATCGGTTTAATAGTCTGCAGCGGGCTGCACTTTCAACGTCATTGATTCAATATGACGAAGTTTATTTACAAATTTGGTGAACAGCAGCTGGTTATGGTGAATTAGGCTTATGGTTTTAACCAATCAGAAACGGGGAAATATTTTGAATGAATAATAACAATAATTATTTGATAATCAAAGGAAAAAGAATTGTCTTTTCCAAGCAAGATAATGCAACAAGTGAATGAGATGCCAACTTGTGGTTTCAGACTAGGCAAAAGTGTTATCTTGTTCTGGTTGTACCAATCAATGAAGATTCACACTGCAAACAAGTGGACAGCAGACATTATTTACTAATGACAAGATGTAAGGACTTATTTGTTTTACTGTAAATGGGCTTATTGACTTTGCTATTGAATTGCAAGGAGAAATTTATTTGGTAAATTAATTTAAAGACTTCTAACTTCATTATGATTGCAAGAAGATGGAAGTGTTTTGATTTTTAATACCCATCATATGGGGTGCGCTTTGCGCTTGAAATAATCAAATGGGTGGCACCTATCTCTGGAGATTAATTCCAATTTCATAACAACTCTGGTTAGATTGGAAAGTATTTTCCAAAAGGGCAAGTGAATGCTATGTACTAGGGATGATTTTGAATGGCTGGTTCAAAAAGAGTCCTTCTGACTAAAGATGTGAGAAAGAATTTTATTGTACAAAGAAGTCTGGTGTTGCTTTTTGTTTCACTCCTCATGCTCCACCAAATGAAACAAAGAATAGTGCCTGATCACAGGTTATTTATATTCTTCGTTATGATTTATTTTCACAACAATTTAAGGTTCCTTTGTGGTCTCTTTATTTTCTATTTAACAATAAGTAACGATAAATTATAGAATTTTTAAAGGAACAGTATGTAACTGTTAGCGAACGGGACTTTAGGCGTGATGCCCAACTAGTTTGCCAAGCAGAAAGGTCTGTGATGAGTCCCTTGGTCGGGATGAAACGAGCTTCGTAAGACTAACCACGAAAAATGTACTTTCACAAGTAACTGCCAACAATACGTAACTACCGGTAATTGATGCAACAAACATGTCTACAATCATATATAATGATAAACTTGATTTGTACTACATTTGTAAGAGTGACACCCAGGGCTCACTTTTATTAAACCAACTAATTGAGTTCTGTATGGCTTTGGTCTCTATTGTATTTCTAGCCTTGTCTGTGATAATGGCTTCCGAGCACCAAGACGATCGGTTCGGAAAAGAAGAGCTTTATGATGTCCAGGCATTTTCGAAGTCATCGTACATGGAACTTGCAGCACACTTATCTCAACAACACCTTAACGTAAAGAGAACTCCTTCTATGATAAAAGATCGCAAGAACCCTTCCTATGTACCAACTGTTGATCCACATTCGGTAGAGAAGCAACTTCCAGACGTGGTGAGCAGAGGTGGTGTTCAGGAGACAGCTCCAAAAGCTGAGATTGAAAAACGGTTGTGCTCTCCGTTAAGACAGTACCTACTTCAAGCTGCTCAAGGGGAAGCCACCTTTCCCTTTACTGAAGGAGGTGAAGGAGATGCAGTGCGGAACATGATGGAAAATGCTGCTAACAGTTTCTGCGAATACCTGAGAAAAAACTTTCGCCTGTTTCAGGACTGCCACTTGCTCAAGACAGGAAGTACTTATGAGGGTGTTAAAATTGGAAAACCTGATGAATTCGACTTTATGATTGAAGTTCCAGTTCTTGCTTTAAGTGATGCAGTTGTTTTTCAACAAAGTTTAGGCTTGAGTTCCAATGGAAGAATACCCTATAAAGTGTATGACAAAGCTCTATTTTCAGATCTTTTTGAGTATGAGGCATCTCATTTCACTATAATGGGGCCAGTGGAACAGGAAGCTTTCATGAAGGTGATATTTGCCAAACTTTTCCATGCGGTAGAGACAAAGTTTATTCAGTTTCTTCCTACTGGCTGGGAATTAATGGGAGTCAGTGATAATTTTACCACAAATCCTGCAGTTTTTGGATTGTCTGGCATTAATGGTCCAGCAAGAATGGCCTTGACTCCCTGTTTTGTATTGCATGGAGTATTGTTTCCTAGCCTAAAGGTAACAGTAGATTTTTCATTTGCTATTCCCATCGTCAAACCTGCAGAAGGACCAGTTAAAGAAGATCTAGGATGGAAAGATGGGGCAACTAAGCAAAAAGGAGAAATAGGGTCAGAATTAAAAAAATACGTTTATGACCAACTAAACTACTCTTCCTGTGGAACACATGAGGATGTTACTCCAGCTGGTAACGAATTTGTTCCAAAAAGTCGAAGTATAGATGACACAAAACATGTGAAGTCTGTGTGTTGTGGTGCTGCAATTCTTGACCAGCCTGAAAGCCAAAGTCGTGAACATCCTTTTCAAGAGGAAGACCCCAGTCTGTTGATTCCCGATGTATTTCATCTCCTTTTAGCAGATTTCACATGGTGCCGAGCGTCGTTTTCCATTCAAGAACAAAAGATCATGAAGATGTTCAACACTTCAGATGGCCAAAAAGTATGCATGAGATTGGTAAAGTATTTACGAGATGCCTTCATTGCACAGGTCTATGATGACAAGATCCGTGATTTAAAGCCCATTATTTCTACGTACTGGTTAAAGACAATCATGTATTGCATGTATAAAAAGTACAGAAACGTTAAGAAGGCGTGGGAATTCGATCATTTGCACCACAGGGTACTGGAAGTATTTGAAACACTCCTAGATTGCCTAGGACAGTCAAGTCTCTGTCATTTCTTTGTTCCAAATTATAACTTACTTTGGGTGAAGCAACCACATGAGCTTGAAACAGTCATGAATGGCGTGAAGTCACTTCTACAACTGTTACATTCCCTTGACAAGGGGGAGATCACCATAGATCAGGTGGAGGCGCAAGAACGTGAGGTGATGACGGAAAATCAAAAGTTGCTCTACGAAGGAAGGAGAAGTACCTTGATGGAGATGTTGCTAACATATGGCATATATGGAACGGAATCAGATTCCGATAGTGATGAGGAACTGCTATCTATACATTCATTTGCAAACCAATACCTTGACGGTATTGCAGGGCACACTGTACACATCACCGGAAAAGGACAAGATATCCTTTTCTTTGAGGATGGTGTGAGTGTGGATATTGGCATTAAAGAGGCAACTGCTTTTCTAGATGAACAACGAGAGGCTTTTGACACGTTTGTAGCAGAAGAGGACAACTAAAAATATGGGAAGGCTGTGCTGTCCTTTGTGTACAAAGAGAACGAGATATCGGGGTTTTTTTTCCTTTTTTAGCGACAGTTTGAATTTGGACTTGCTTTAATAGACGTCAAATGATAGGTTTTTGACAATGGAAAACTATCCGACTACGAGCATCTATTGCTGATCTGTTTCTTCCCGCAATGCAAGCTAACATATTTTCAAGACAGGTGTTTTTGTTTCATAACATGTGTAAATCAAAACACAATTTGAACTTTCCAAAAGGCGAAGTTACACTGGGCAATTTGCACGAAAAAAAACCATTGGAATATTAAGAATTGAGTTATACTATCGGCAACTCTACAACGAATTTCTCAGCTTTTGCCAAGGTAACGTCATCCCTTTGTCTTGTGACAGTGTGTTGTAACTGGAGCTTTTGGAAATGCTCCTTTGCCCCTAAGTGATCATCGAGAGCGAATCACAAATTGCAAGAAGCATGCCTAGTGTAAGACGATCAAAGCAACTACATTAAAGTTAAGAATCCGGATTAAAACTGTCGGATCTGAGTAATGCGTTGCATTCAATCGTAGACTACGTTTTGTGTTGTTGTTCATGTTGTTGTTGTTTCTCTCTCTCTGTCTCTCGCGTCCACGCGGCTTTTTATGGTGGTGGTGTTTGTGTTTCACACCGTGTCAAACACGCTTTGCTCACGTAGCCTAAGGTAATAATGTACTGGAGTAATACCCTCACACTTGCACGATCAATTGCATAAAGCCTACCTTCATGTGTTCATTCGCGAAACGCCAGAAAGTGGCTGGATGGGATGTAGCCTCTTAGAGAAAATAATATCCACTTTTGTTTTATGACAAATAGGGTGGTTAGCGATCCAACAGAGTTCCCTTGAGAGAGTTCCTAAAAGACTGGACAGATTTTTTTTCATTTGCGCTCAGCCAGAAGATCTTTCCATAACATCGTACCCGTGTATAAGAAAGACTGTTGAGCGCGGGCGGTTCTACACTTTGGGATATGACACTTGTTGCAATTACATGTATTTTTGTTATGGATCCGTTACGAACATAGATGATCAGTAGTTAGGTGCTTATGAGTTCACGCATGGTAGTTTGAGTTGTTTTCGAGTTGGTCTTAAAGATATGATGATACTTATTTTTTAATGAAAGAAAGGTATGTTTGAATTGCGGGTTATAGACGGAAGATAGAAGTGATCTTCGCAGTTACCTGGTAAATTTAAGCAATTGTCACTTCATCGACAAACATACATACATTTCTTTCTTTCATCTTTTCTTTCACCCTTGTGGGCTACGGGTCAATAACCCATGAGGCGAAGCCGAATGGGCTTTTAACCCGTGGCCTTTGAGGGCGAAGGGTCTAATTGTTTTAGTATCACCCAACTAGTCGGACTGAAAAGGCAATAATAAAGTTAGCAAATGTAAGTTGACGAAATATTTATTTGGGAATAAAACGAGAGAAAGCGTCACGCTTTTCGCTACTCGAGGACTATTACTAATAGTCCCAACGTAGTGTAGCCAATTAAAATGCAGGATTTGCATTAGTTCACTAGTTGGGTGATACCAAATACTAATTAGTGTTGGTAATCTTCAGTGGTTAAGTGGCTAAAAACAGTTCCTTCAAGGTGAGTGCTCCGGATTCAAATCCTGTCCAGGAATGCAACTTTTACTTTTTTTCTTTTTATCTGGTATCACAAGTCCTGGAACAGAGTAATCTAAATTGACGACAACAGTCAATCCAGAGAAAATTAATAGGAATTGTCGATAATCGTCGTTTCAGAGGTTGAGGCCATGCTTTCATAGCTCAGTTGGAAGAGCATTGCGCCAGCACCGCAGAGGTCATTGGTTCGAATCCTGTTGAAGCCACCTGAATTTTTCAGGTGTCTTTAAGAGACAACTGCTTAAGGACGTTCGCGCTAATTGCTTGTGCGCAACGTTACTGCGCAGGTAACGCGACTGTAATATGTCACGCATTACATCGAGCATTAGTGAAGTTCAGGTTTTAAAACCTTTGCAAAAACCGTGGACGATAAGTCTTGCACAGCGTTGGATCATGTCCTTAAATTGTCCAGATAAGTGCAAGGATGATTTCTCTCTTTCATATTTATTTTTGGCGGACAAAACGTGGGGTATCCACCCCGAGAAGAGACTGCTGGACGCGTGTGCGATAGATTGTGTCTGTGACGTAAATTCAATGTGTAATTTATGCGAAGTTAATAGCTGCGGGGAAATGTCATTAGACACCCCGAAACATTTGATTTTAACAAAACAATAACTACATAACAATGCTTAAAATGTCTGCGAAGTTTTCAGATGATGTGAGCTTTAGTGTCAAGGGCACCCAACGAGAAAATGAAGCCAAAAGCCTTTGAGAGACATTCTTAGGTTCCTTGTAGTGTCTAAAGATTTTTTAAAGAGATGTTTTTATCACCAAGAAAAATTTGATCTGGTCGGATATCTTAGCTGAAAATTAAGGTGTCCGAAATTTTCAGGGAATGATATCTTCATTTCAGAAACTGCTAGCTGAATTTTGTTCTAAGAACTTCCAACCGAACCATTTGCTCATCCGAAACTGCTAGGTGACCTTTTTAAGTGACAAAAATTGAAAAAAATATCCCTTCCGAAAACGTAAGGGACCACTTTTCCCTGGTTGCGAATCTGTAGGTGATGGTTTAGTAAAGCAATCTGCAGCTGTTTGACAACGTAAACCGAAATTGTTAGAACAAATTAACTCTCCCGAACGCATATTTCACCGAAGATTATCGTTTGGTGCTCCTGTAATGTGTGGTTAAATGATCAATGTGACTTTGAATTCAACGTGCGAGTCATCGACAAAATCTTCGACCGCTTAATCAGCTCTCCAACACGTTCTCCCCCGTGAATTCACGATTATTGTGAATTCTTAATTTGCTTTGAATTCTCTATTATCGTAAATTTAGGACACACCGTACCAGGACCTGTGGTAGCAGAGAAAATAAGGAAATAAAAAGGTC
>NC_090879.1:46653818-46671318 GCF_036669935.1 Montipora foliosa
TACTATATACACTATAGACAACACCGGGGATGCCCTCCATATCTCACTGTTATTACTTTCCTTCTGCAAGTCTTCGTCTTGCCATTGGTTAACAATGTACTGTCCTACCCACGGTTGTTGTTGTTGTTATTATTATTATTATTATTATTATTATTATTATTATTATTATTATATTGCAGTTGGTAAACGTATGGATGCTAAAATAGAACCACATAGGGCGCGCAGTGTAACCTATGCGATCTGAGGGAACTATAAAAAGAAAACTACTGAATTAAAAAATATTTAAATTAAAAAATAAGTAAACTAGCGATAAAATATAAAAAATCTTACGGACAATCTAAAGCTCTCTAATACTAAACCTATATTGAGCTCCTATACTATTCCCACGGGGAAAGTCAATTGGCGGTACCTTTGAAAGTTCTCACTATGTTAAGAGAACTCGAGATGGTACCCTTCTGCATCCTTCTCAAAACTTCATAGCCCCTACTGCCAAAGAGCTTCCTCATTGTCAGGTCTACATCCCTTGACCACCCCCCCAGCACGTCCATGATGATGTTATATTGTTCAACGTCATAGCCAGGGTACTGTTTCTTTAGCTCAAATCGCAGTGGCCCGTGCTTGACCGTCTTCTCCTCGGACTTCTTTTCCCGATGCTCCATCCACGGACAGGACATCTCCACAGCCCACACCTTCTTGTTCTTGTGGTCCACAAATCGAGCGTCCACTCTGTTAGCCTTGACAATGCTGCATAAACTGGAACATCCCAAAACGCTAATGCCTCAGATGACTCATAAACTGGTTTGGGTTCTGCACACGAGTACCAGGGAGGGACTGAATCCAATTAGCCTCAGGTCCCTAGCCATCTCGAAGAAGAGAACTTTCAGTGCTGCGTTGTGTCTTTCTAGATATTTAGACTGGGCCAGAGCAGAGTACCGTGCTAGCACATGCACAAGAGTTTCAGGAGCTTTCCCACACAGTCTACACGTGATGTCACCCTGTGCTGCATCTGTTTTGTGGACTGTGTACACCCTAGTGGGTGTAAGCTGCTCGTACAATTCCATTACCCCAGCGATGGTATGGGTAGGAGCACAGGTCCAATCACGCAACCACGCAAAGCATCCACTCTGATTTAACTCACTGTCCTGCCACCTAGCCTGTAAGAACCGTCCATGCCACTTTTCCTCTTTGATCTTCTCTTTCAGCTTCTCCATATCTGCCTTCTTGAAGTGTTCTTTCACCTTTGGCCCTTTAATCTCCGTCGCAGGATCGCTCACATACCGACACGACGGTTGAGGGTACTCCAGAGACAGGCTCATACCCAGATCCTCAGCAAACTTATGCGCTTCCTTCATCAGCGAAGTGTGTCCCTTCTCTACCGCCCTCTCTTCGAACTGTTGCACTGTTCTCATGGAGGGATCCATGCTCTGACATAGCTTCATTGCCGCCTTGATCTTGGTCAACTTGTATTCGCGCTCAACCGAGCGCAAGCCACGCTCTCCTTTCTCTCTTGCCAAATACATTATCGCCGTCGAGCTTAAGGGATGCTTCCCACCGTTTTGACAGATGATCTTTCTAGCTTCTCTGTCGATAACTCGCAATTCTGTGATTGGCCAGTGTTGAGTCCACATCAGATGGTATAGGACTGGCATTGCGTACTGGTTGCTGGCTCTTAGTCGGTTAATATCTGACAGAGGACTAGACCATATCACCGATAACCTTCTCAGATACACCTTGGCTGCGCACTCAAGGGCCAGCTTTTCATCTTGTATGTCACTGTTTCTTGAATTCCTAAGAACATATAACTGGTCCCTGGCTTGAGGCTCTCAACCACTGATGACTGGTCCAGCTTCATCTCCACCGCATCTTGCACTTGGTTGCCCCTCTTGACATGGAGGACATTGCATTTCTTGGGGTCCCAATGTAAGCCCATATCATGCATAACGCTGCTAGCAGACCTCAAAACTCTGTTCAGCTTGGCCTCAGACGATGCGAACACCTTAAGATCGTCTATATATAACAGGTGGGTTACCTTTGTTCCTATAGGCTTCGAAAGCCTATATCCCTCGGTGGCACCTAGTAGCAAGGCTACTGGGTTTAGGCACAAAGTAAAGAGGCGCGGACAGAGGGTGTCGCCTTGAGGTAACCCCTTAATAAACCGGATCGAACGGGAGATCTCAGGTCCCTGCTTCGTGACAGCAACAATCTTGGTATTCCAGCTAGCAGCGAGATGAATAATCGTTCCACATAACCACTCAGGAAAGCGATGAATATTATTATTATTATTATTATTATTATTATTATTATTATTATTGTTATTTATTATTATTGTTATTAATTATTGTGAGACGTTGTCGTCGTACGCACCCACAAGCAATACCGCTAGCCATGATTACTATGAGAAAAGCAAGTCATGGGTCCTACCTGTTCCTATGAGTACGGTGCTTCGCTATTATTTTATTGAGACTTGTGAGACGAAGAAAACAGGATTGATCCATGACATTTGACCATAAAGACTTGAGCCTGCCTGAATATTGATATATCGAACTCGGCCTATTGCACAGGTGAAATGATTGTGCGCATGCGTGATGTCTTTGTTGCTATGGTGTGTCACCTTTCTTTTTTAGTTTTTTTTTTTTAGCCCTTAGAGCAAACGAAGATGGCTTGAGGGATACTTTTTCTGCGAATTCAGTCTGAGAACGCAGTAATTCGAGAAGGGAAGTGATGTGTGTGCCGAGTGTTGGGAGGTCCGTTTTGAGCTTTTCCGGTTACCTTTCACGCGAAAATCAAGAGACATGCATGTTACAATTTCCTACACCGACAGTATCGAACCAAGAGCTTCGTGACAGGCACATGGCTAATTACCATATCTGACTACGATGAAAACAACACTCAAATGAATTTTAAACGTGGTCTGCCTTAGGGCACACAAATCGTTGTTACGCAGGGCCACAGTTTCTTTACAAACAAAGGGAGACCCTGTAGCTTTCCAGAAGCTGTCTGTGATTGGAGAACGAAACAATAGATAATGCAACAGATAACTAAAGCTACACTGGGGTCATAGAGACCAATGAAAATAATAGTTTGAAATAGGTACAGGATTACTCGAAACAAACCCCTGCAATAGTTCTCCGAAACTTGAGATGGTAATAGTGGTTTATGGTGGGGGTTTATTTATTTTATATGTATGGGCAATCAAATGGTGACGAGTGAAATTAGGGAATAATTTCATTTGCGTTTTGTCCAGATTCACGGGAAATTATTTGAATTTGGACAAACGCAAGGGAATTTGACGAGTATACCATTTGATTAGCTATTAATATCATGGGTGACAAATAACGTTCGTAGGACGCCTTTTTGACACTGTATAGGAAAAAGTTCCATGGCAACATTTTAATTTCACATGTGAAATTATAAATTTTAATTAGAAGGGATTTTGTGTATAACTTCACTATAAAACATTTCGATAAAATATTAAACATGGTAAAAACACGGTAAAAAAGTTTAAAATGCGACGTTTCGACTTAAGTCATTATCAAGCAATGAAAATAAAGATGAACTCGAATGTATAATGAAAATAAAGCATGAAGTTACGCTGTTTACCCTAGAGACGCAATCAAGTAAAAAGCTTAGCTCGAATGGAGTCCTCTTGAGTATTGAGTGAAGGCTTAAGTTCCGAGACGAAAATTATATATTAATGTTGAAATGTGACGCACCTAGGTATGAAACAACAATTTCATGAATAGCTATATCTACAATGCAAGAAAATACAATGGGAATTCGATCAAATCACAACATTCCAAAAAAAAGTTTTTGATTTTGACTTAGAAATTAACCAAGTGAGATTTCCCCAGTTTTTGTAGCTTATCTGTATTAGAATGTGCTTGTGAACTTACGGATCCTACGATTTCAAAAGATGGGCATGAGCCCAGTCATGTAACGAAAGCCCTAAATGTATTTGTAGGGAAGGACTAGGATGCTTTCAAGGGAATTGTCTTTTTGTCTTCCCATCGATTTAAAAGCCAAATACACCACTGATATATGCTAGGTTGTCTCCTACAATGACCCACAGTGGCTCACAACTTGGCATCTTGGTTCATCTCCAGATCGTTGCTGGGTGCAGATGCAGAGGCTGTGGGGCCCATATCCTGGCGGGCGCGGAATACCACCTGATACAGGACCGCCGCAATTAAAGCCCCAACAACAGGCCCAGCCCAGTAAACCTGCAAAGGACAAAAAAAGTCATACTTAATCAAAAAACAAGAATATAAATACCTAATGCCTGATCTGAGAAAAATGCTTTTCGCTATCAACCCGAAAATTTGTTTTTGTTATTGAGAAACATAGCCCAGGACGGCAGTCCGTAGGTAAGAGAAAATAATAACTTACCCAATGATGTTCCCAAATTTCAGATTTGTTCATGACCAGCGCTGGACCAAACGAACGTGCAGGATTTATTCCACAACCCGTGAATCCAATCTAAGATTTACATTAAACAAAAAAGATCAGGAAAATGAATTACCAACGACTGATGAAGTTTTTAATGCGCTCAGCTCGGCATGTTTAAGACCCCTGGTTTTGGCCTGGCAGGGTTCGAACCCGTCACCTTCAGCAGAATAGTCTTATGTCCCCAGGGCCCGGTTGTTCAAAAGCCGATTAACGCTAATCCAAGGTTTAGAATTAACCAAGGAGTTTATTTCTCTTCGCGATCCCAAGTGCTGTTCTACGCTGATATTCGGCAAAACTTTACATGAAGTCATACAATCTTGAAAAACAAAAACAAGCAAAAGAAACTTTCAGCAAAAAGTTGAAAACATGAAACAAAAGTTTACCTTAATTCTGGACTAAGTTAATCGGCGCTCGAACAAACGGGCACGGGTCGTTATTTAAATAGAGATTACTTCATGGAAAATGTGCGCGTACGATATTTATTCACGAGTTGAGTAGTATCAGGCAGCGAACGAGTGAGTTTTCTGATACGAAACAACGAGTGAATAAAAATCGTACAAAGCATTTTCCATGCTGTAATGTGTTTGTTTTATAGGCACTGAGGTTTTTTTTGTGGTAGTGTTTGATAGACAAATTTATTTCGCACAAATGGAGTGGGGCGATGAAAGCAATAGACAATGGTTTAAAATCGCCCAACCGACAATTTATTTAATAAATTTACAACACTTACTGTGTTTCAGATATTCCAAAGTAGTCCAAAGTGAAGAGTGTTTTTAGTTCGTCGCTTGTCAAAGCTACCGGCGCTTTGGGTTTAGTTCCTTTTCTTTGCTTCTTTATTTGTTTTTGTTTGGACTAAAGAACCTCTCTGGTTTTCTCAAATACCAGGTCGTTTGTTATGCTAGCGGAATAGCCCTTTTCCTTTAGTTGTCGTTCCAAGCTAGCCTCTAAACTTAGAAGGAAAGTCGGCTCGTATTCATTCCCGTCTTTAGTGCGGACGGAGATGATAAATTGGTTGATGTATTCAGTATTCATTCAGCTCAACCGCTGGAATAACTTCCATTTTCCTGTCTTCGACCTTCGTTTTCAAAATACGTTCAAGCGGCATTTCTGTTTTCTTGTTCTAAAATAAATTCCTCAACTGAGCAAACAGAAGCAAACCTTCCTTTACCCTGCGAGCAGAGTCTCTTTCGATCTTCCTAGATAATTCGGGAAGAGTACTTTCCTCTTCCCGATTTATCTAGGAAGATCGAAAGAGACTCTGCTCGCAGGGTAACCTTCCCTGGCCATTTTTCAAAGCGCGCAGTTTTTGTGCAACGGCTGTCGATGACGTTCCATTTGATACGTTCATTCATCACCAGTGAAATTTCGTCGTTCGCGTTGCTGATTGGACGAACGATATTTCTTCAAAGTGAAATTTTGTCGTTCGTGTTCCTGATTGGCTACATTTAGAATCAGTACGAATTTTATTCACTATGATTTTCGTGGATAAATCTCAGTACCTACGAAATAAATTATTGTTTGAACGCTTTTCAAGGTCCCCCAAAAAATTAAATCCTGGTTGATCTTAAATGAGTTTCCTTTGCACTCACCCCAATAAAATGACAGACAGCCACGCACAATCCAATGGACAGTGGTACCTCATAGCCATAGTGTAGCCTCTTGGAGTCGGTGCTGGCGCATACGGTGAACACGAGTAAAAAGGTCAGCAGTATTTCCACACCAAATGCCTGGCCCGGGGTCACTTCGGGGCCTGGGACAGTGGCACCCAGTGTCCCGCGCTTTGCTTCTGGTGTTATGAATTTCAAGACGATTGAGCCTGCAATACCTTGCAGAGGAAAGACAAATTATCATTAAAGTAGGTATGAAGACGCGAAGGGTGAAAAAAATGCGAGTTTCTTTTGGGATTTTTGCGGTTGGTGTTTTGTTTGGTGCGCAGACAATTTGTGAGACACGTTGAAATCGTTTTCACAAATTATACATAGCAAACCAAGGGCAGCAATAAAAAATTGAAACTAACACTTGAAATTCTGGTTCCCTTTATTACGCTTGTTGATTGTTACATGACCGTTCTTGCCACATTGTCATCCTATCAGAAGTTAAGACAAATTCAGTTCTTAATTGCTTCCATACATTTTCTTGCGCTTTGCCTCAACTAAAATATGTGCTTCCAGTCGCGTTTACTACGAAAGTAACAGATGCGGCTCAACGTAAGATGCCTTAAAAATTCAAATAAATAGTACAACATAACATGCACAAATAGCAACATTTGGATAATAAATAAAATTTGGGCTTGTGCCCGACTTCCCCCTTCCCACCCTCTGAAGAAGGCTACATTCAATACGGAGTGGACTTTGTCACCAATTTCAACTTAGTTGGGGGAGATGGGGCGCGGATGATGGAGTTCGTTTTAGTTATGTTCCTCGACGACAGTCTTTGCCAATGGTCTATTGCTATTTTAGTGGCTTCAAAAAAACATATGTTTATTGGATAATAGCAGACCAGAAACTTCTCTAAGCTTGTGGTAGCCGCGTTTCCGTAATTAACATATCTTAACTGAGGCAATCATTGAAAGCACTGAGGTAGATCAAAACACGGAGCGGAAACCGTATGTCCCACTGAGCAGGATAGCTTGGAAACGGGTCAGTTGCACTTTGTTCTTTATCAAAGAATGTTTCGTCTCTCGTACGCAGTAGGCCTCAAACTATTTCAAGTATCCGAATAATTCTTTTTGTTACGAAGGCAGCATCTGTGTAAAAAAGATAACTTTCATTGAGCTATTGTCGATCTTTAATTGCTTGCCACATTCTTTGTATTAAGGGCCTTGTGCATTATTTTTGTCTTCAACTACTTATCTTCAAACACGAAAAAATTGTGACAAGTGAACTCAACGAAATGCCTCAGACATCTGCGCTAGTTCCCTCTTTTGCTAAAAGTCTTGAGATGTCAAAATTTAAATGGTCAATATTTAAGGACGCCGTCGCGTGCTTTTTGCCAATGAATGGAACTTAGGTAATGAAGTGTAGTTAATTGGCTCGTATGACTTACTGTGCAGAACCTTTTAGAATTTCCGTGGCGTTGTTGCCTAGGTCTACGTCAATTTCAGTTATTCCTTAATTAGCGTACCTCATGTATCTTCCTTGCTTAGCAATATGAAGAAAATCGTAATAGGTCTTCGTCGCGTAGAGAGCGTTTTTAGAGGATTGCGCTCGGCTTTGGTGCATATCCTGAATCCCACCCATTCTTGACACACGGCAATTATCCCTCCCCCTGTACGACGATGGGTTTTTTCGCATTTTGTAGTTCCGCTTCCTTTTTTCAAATTGTACAATCTTCCAGTACTAAAAGACGTGAAAAAAGACTGCTTTCTCTTGACCTCGCGGTCACCAAGTTCATATGATTTCTTTTGTCTCGGTTGCACCAGAATGTTCGTGAATTAACTTTGAAGTTCGAATTGACTTCCCATCGAAACGTGATGCCTGCTAGGCATGTAACATAACATGATGTGCTAAAGAAATATACACCCATCAACTACTTCCAGCGAAAGACAAAGGAAAACAAAAATTGAAAGTGGAAGTTTCCGGTATTGAGAAGTTTTTAAAATAGTCTCTTTAAGATCACGTCTGCGCAAGGAAACGAACCTTTACAAAGTTTCTTTTATTTTTCAAAAGCCATGGTTCCTTGCCAGATTCTGGCCTCTTACCATAACGGCACTTCAGCCAGACCAAATATTGATTTTCAAACACGAATTATAGTTTTTTACCACTCCCGAAATGATTCAACTTCAAGTTGGTGGACCAGTTTCAGTTAACATTGCTGTACTCCAAACTAAGGGGACATCGTAAGTTTTTAATTACAACAAGCGTTCACCGCTAGTTTTTAAGTAAGATCTTTATCTACAAGTTTTACTGATAATTGCTCTCGAAAATCTACCATCTTCAAAGGAAGCATTCACAGAATTACAAAAACAACATTCTAATTATAATTTCGAAATTAGTTTACAAGTCACGTCCTTAACTGCACCTCTTTAGCACTTGGTCATGGATGAAAGTATTACATAATTATTTAACCCTAGTAATATAACTTCCCTCGGGTGAAAAGAACAACATAATGACAAATAAAATGCATCTTAAGAATGCTTCCTCAACTGAGTATAAGCTTTGAAGAGCACAGTGTTTGGATTTAACATGGAGTGAGCTCAGTTATAGTCGATCCAATTCCAGATGCTTGCTTTTCATTGTTTTTTGTTTTTTTCGTTGTGCTACGATGACATATTTGGAAGGGTGGAAAATCGACATCACTTGTCTCAGACATACGTCGAAACAAGCTTGCAGGGATTTTTGCAGGTTGAACTCCCGCAAGATCCCCTCCGTCTTGAACTGCAGGCATAGCTTGCCAGATCTGCTTTCTGATGAATACTGCTACCGATCTCCACTTTCGTCGTCATACATAAGGACCCATTTTATAAATTGAATTCAGCGGCCGCTTAGCCCTCCATATTCAAAGGGGTACTAATCAGCAACGAGATTTAATTAATTGTACCATAACAAGTAACCTGGTCACAAACTTTATCTTTTCGGGGCAATTTGGTCATTACATTTATACAGTTTATGCGGCCCGATTATGTTCGGTCGAACCTTATATGATTGCCTATTAAAACGCTTAATCAGCTCACCTCCGACCACTTGAAAAATGACGTAGGTTACTCCTCGCAGGATGGTTACTTTTCTAATGGCCATCATGGCAATGGTGACTGCAGGATTGATGTGTCCACCGCTTAGATGCAAACTACACATGGCCAGGGTCGCGATGCTGAACCCAAATGACAGAGAAATTAATTCTGTTGATGGAGGATGGTTTATGTTCCAAGTAATGGTAGTGCCAGTGGTCAGGAAGATGAAAAAGAAAGTTGCAATCAGCTCCACGAAGGCACTCGACCAAAAGTGAAGGTTCTTTATCTCAGTCATGAGCAGCATCTTCATCTTGTTTTTCAATCAGCACGGATCGTTTCGTCCTCGATGAACTTGTCTCGGTGTTCCGTGGTTTGGCGGTCTTGCTAAAGCTCTATCGCTTTTATTTACCCCAAACACAGGTCTTTGTGTATGGAGAGTTATTATTTGTTATGGTAATGTAGAACCGCTAATTGGCTGTGGTGACGCTTTCAACGAGCTTAAAGTTATCCAGGCTGAACCCGTACCATTTCATGCTTCAAGGCCACTGAATTACCTCATTGCGTTATAGACCCGAATCATACGATCCTTGTTAACAATAGATACTTTATCGTGGGGCAAGAAGAGTACTAAACATAGTTCGGCTTTGTGGTTGTTAAGTGCCTTTGGAAACACGTACGTTAAGTCCATCTTCTTCGTTAAAAAGAACTTTTCGTCCTGAAGTCGTCAATAAAAAGCAGTTAGAGAGTAGTAAAGATTTATATTGGAAAAGCTAGATAAAAGGATGTAGGCCTTAATTAGTCATGCGCGAAATCCTTTAATTCCTAAGGGATAAACATTTCACTGAGCTTGCTGATTATTTTCATTTAAGTTTTGAAGCACTCGTGATAGTCATTAAAATTACTACACTGTAATCACCATTAAGTTCAGTTCTGCTTCCGTTTTGCCCTGTTTAAGTGAAAATTGCACTGGGACTTGGTTCTGAATTCCTTAAGGTCTTAGGTAAACACTAATGTCTCGACTCGCGTGCTTTAACTAACGGAAAATGTCATCCAATCACCAAGCGGGGATTTTTTTTTTGCTTTGTTTGCAAAAGTACAAAATTATAATGGCTGTCGGAATGGTACAGTACTGTACAGATCAGTTTATAAGCGGTAATTTCTAGATGATAAATGAACAACGGAGCACGTGCCTACAGGGTATCCAAAGATCTTTTGAAACTTGACTTTTAAGTTATTCAACATACTACTAACCGCACCAGGACAAGATTATTCATAAGGATGTCAATAACAACCTTATTTGCCGTTGGGGCAAAGGGTTCCTTGAAACACAAAAAGACAGTATATTCGTAAACAAATGTCTTTATGTTAAGAAATCGAAGTTTTATTTAATACTTACTTTTGTCTTCGCAAACATGCCCAAAAGCGTTTTTATCAAAACCAGACACATTTAGCTTTATTTAGTTAAAGCCCGTTCTTGACTTCATCTAAGTCAGGCAAATACACGGAAAGTAAAGCGCTGAAAATGGTCTCAGAAATTTGGCTTTCCTTTGAGCAGATATGCACTGACTAACATGAATTTATTCTATAAGGGAAAGCCTAGCAGCATTATTCGCTGGTTGCAATCATTGAGGCCGAGGCACGTCAATTCATTTCTATTGCGCCTGTATTTCAAAGATTAAGTCTAAATTAAGCCTGTAGAAGGTTCACACTTAGGTTGGGGTTAGTTTTGGTCATAATTTGTCGCTATTCATAATGCCTCTGACTCGCTTCACAATCTGCGAGGCATACCGCAAGGTACCGCAAGGCAAGGTACACTTAGACTAAGACGATTATATCTATGTTAAGACAAAAGAAAGATTAGGGTCAAGCTAGGGTTAGTCATAGCTGTTATATATAACTATATGCCATGCCTCGCTATCCCTCATAAACGTCCAAACATTCTTGAAGCAACTGGGCCCTGAAGAGCAACTCATCTTCTCATTAGCTCAACTCTGACACAAATATGCCTCGATGTTCGCATGATCATGTCAACACATTATTGAAGCAACCAGACCCTGCAGAACAATCGTCGTATCGAAAGGTCTATCCACACCTAATCCCACTGTGATATCGGCAGTAATGAAAACCCTTTTGCAGAGCGTATATTGGTTACCAAAATATGTTTTGGTTAACTACCAAAGCGTAAACGTTTCGTCTCATTTCCTTACCACAAAGGTAAGGACTCTTCCCACCTGACCACCAACTACTTCCTTTCGACTTCTCCTTCCTTCGGTTTCTAAACATTTTGTGTTAATCGTTTTAAGAGGAAACGTAAAATTCACCCTTAGACCATCTGCCAATTCTTGATTTAACTTTTTCTCTATCAGCGGATCCGCAAGTTAGCAGCTATAATCCTTACTCTGTGCTAACCATCCTCCACATTCTTCTATAACAGCGTTGCTTCACTCGGTGCACGTATTAAAATTGCGATCCATGTGCGCTTTGGAGGCATCAGTAGAGCGATTTCGCATTGCCATTACGTGAAATGGCGAACGGCAAGCTACTGCTGGACGTAAAAGCAAGTTGCTCGATATCCGGCAAAAAAGTGAGTAAAAAACAAATAAGTTTCTTTAATTTTTGAGAAAACGCAAATTTCAGTCTGATGTTTTCTGGTTTCCCCAAATGCAATGCAAAATTTCTCTACTATATCAGTCATGAGTGATATACGAAATTCAGCCGCGTGTTTTCACCACGTTCGTCAAAAAAGGCGTAGTCTGCCCTTTCGAAAGCGGCCAAACAATGAGCGCCTGCTACTAGGGGCCGGCAATCTTCAAGAATCTAGTAAATCGAACGATGAATTGGGTTGATTGTGGCTTGAGTCATCGATAAATTAAGACGCAGCTAGCATGTATTTTACATGATAAAGTTATTGTTTGATTCAATTGCTTCATTGTTGATCCGAAGAGAACTGACGATTCCGCTTACGTGATCGTTGATGGATGAATGGTCAACGGAAAGAACAAACATTGCCCCCGTCTAATCTTTTAATTTCATGGCATTTTACTGTCGACTTCAATTCCTTTCTTGGCAATTTACCAAGAGGCTGATTGTATAGAAGGAAAATTTGTAAAATGTGGAATATGTGGGCTCTTGCAAAAGTTATGGCAATTATTTATTTTGACGCACGTAACTTTGAAAGCGAAAAGAAAAGACTCACAACCGCGAAACATTACGAATGACGCAATACAGATAACAGAAGTGTTCAAAAAATAACAATCGATATAAAGAAAAAAGAAGGGGGAAAAGCGCATGCGTAAAGTATAAAACAAGCCTGGAGTTTCTCAGCCAATAGCCCTTTTCACGGTTAGTTTTTCTCATTTGCATTACAACGGAATGTAATCTAACGTGGATGCGAGGCAATTTCGGGTTAAAACTACAAAATAACCCGAAATTGCCTCACATACATGCTAGATTATATTATAATGCAAATGAGAAAAACTAACCGTGACAAGGGCTATTAATAGACCAATTTCGATATATCAAAATTCAGTCCTAAACAAAAGGCATCATCTCGAGGCTCTGGGGAATGAATATAAGGATTTGTATGAGTCTATTTCCCAGAGACTCGAGATGATGCCTTTTGTTTAAGACTGAATGTTAATGTATCGAAAGTGGGCAATTGCGAACAACAGACCGAATAAAAAAAGAGTGGTTACATTGCAACGACTGACTGAGGTTAGCAAGGACCATACATTCAGCACATAAGCTAGTTTGCCCGTGAACTGACTCTGTGACCGCAGAATACGCCTACCTGCACTAAAATTTTATTATAACTGTTTTTATCTCAATTATAAAACCAACCAGGTATTACTCAGTCATAGGACAAGTCGCTATCTAATTTGTTTAATTTGGCATCGTTCATTTCGAACCTGGAAAAAAATTAAGTTCATTTACTGGGATTATATGATTTCGATGCAATTCTCATACTTTCGTACAAATAACTACTGCGCTGATCGCATTAACATTGGTACCACACCAAAATCTCATGTTGGGATGGAGGCGTCACCAACAAACTGGAGCACAGAGAGACGATTCTCAATCGATGTTTATTCAGTAACACGTTCATAGCACTATTCTCTATTTCTTATCTTTACTCCTAACTTTAACGCCTAACCAAAGTCTATTCAAATCCCTGTTCCTTACATATAGATCTACAAGCAGTTGCAAAAAGGTTGAGACACTCAGTCTAACTTTCATCTCTTCCTCCTAAAACCCTATTACCAGACCGAAAGAGAAGTCGCAACGTCCCTCTTTCCCCCTCCCCCCTTTTCAATGTTGATCCCCTTTAGTTTGAATGCTAGATCAAGATGAAAACAACTTTGCGTGGGGGGAAGGGGGGTGGGGATGTGCTGACTTCAATGTCACGCATTGTAGGGTTCTTGACAGTGAGTGTCTCAACTCTTTTTGCAATTGCTTGTGGTAGGCATGTGTGGCCCATAGGAGCTGGATTCTGGACAGCACTTATGGAGGCTAGCCAAATCATTTTTAACTAAAACACAAAAACCAAACTAAAGCTAATCATGACTTTGGAAACTCAAGTTCAACCTTGACCGAATAACGATTACATGCGCGATGCGCATGCAACTGTAACGGTGTTGACCATAAACTTCATAACACTTACAATTAATAATGTCGCTGTTTTGTGATTTCACTGCCGAGCACAAATAGAATCAAGGGCACCAAACGAGCAAATTAAGCCAAAAGCCTTTGAGAGACATTTCTAGGCTCCTTGTAATGTATAAAGACTGTCCAGAGAGATTTTTTTAACACCTTGAAGAATTTTATCTGTTCGGGATATCTTAGCTGAAAATTGAGGAGTCCGAAAATTTTAGGGAATGAAATCTTCATTTCAGAAATTGCTAGCTGACCGTTACTTTCCTTGAACCACTTCCTCATCCGAAACTGCTAGGTAACCTTTTTATGTGCCAAAAATTGCAAAAAATATCCCTTCTGAAAACATAAGGGACTACTTTTCCCTGGTTACCGAATCTTTTAGGTGAAGTTTTAGTAAAGAAATCTATAGCTGTTTGCAACATAAAACCGAAACAAGTTCTAAGAACAGTTTGACTCTCCCGAACATGTATTTCGCCGAAGATTATCGTTGAGTGCCCCCGTAGAATGTGGAACGCCTATTGAATGTGGAAGGCCTTTTGAATGTGGAAGGCCTTTTGAATGTGGAAGGCCTGTTGAATGTGGAAGGCCTTTTGAATGTGGAAGGCCTGTTGAATGTGGAAGGCCTGTTGAATGTGGAAGGCCTGTTGAATGTAGCGCATTAGAGTTAAATATTGTCGGCCCCTCATTGCCAATATAAAATAAAACTTTCCACTTCTTAGAAAGGAAAAAAAAAACCTCGTGTTTGGTTCAGCGCGCTTGAAAATATTCTTTTCACAAAAAACCTTTGTGTGATTTTTTTCGCAACAGCGCTGCAAATGAAGAACAATCTAATCCATAGGAGATTAAAAATAATGTATGTTGTTACTTACTCTTGGGTGTTTTTGTTGTATTACCTTGAATGGAATGTTTGTAGTCTTGCCTTGGAGAACCGTCGGCAAATCGTTTGGAAACGTCATGAATTTTTTAGTAATAAGAATATGATCGATTGTGATAAGAACGGAAAATTGGTTTTGCTAACATGTACATTGCCGTCGCTTTGGAGTTCATTGTAAATGAATTACAAACGTAAAATAGTCTTTTGAGGGAAATGTATAGTTTCCGCCTTATGGCACTATATTAATATGACTTCCTCGTTTTGTCAAATTTTGGAGATTATTATGAAAGGAGGAGACTAAAGAAATAAATTGAAATGATCTGACAATTTTCTACGAAATAAAAATTTCGCTCAAAAGCTTGATCGGGTTTCATCTTTTAGCTACTGAGTTCAGCAATTCTGATGTGTGCACCACGCAGTGCATGAATACGGAGTTCATTATCAAAACACTCAGATAAATTGTAAATGACCCATTGTGAAATGTGACATTTCTTTTTTCTCTCTTTACAAAGAATCGTGTTTAGTTGAGCTTTTATCATTGATCACTGGAAGGTATTCTGTACTAGAATACAGAATTAGACTTATGACAAAATTGGAATATCGTTAAAGAAAGAGCTTCATCACCTAATTACTTCAACATAAAAACACCACTTTATAAATAATTAAGTGAACTTAGGTTGGAAATTATACACAGTCGGCAAAGTTTTGAACAAACCCCCAATGGTAAAACCCATTTACACATAATTAGCAGCGCCGAATTCGCTTTATCGGCCTAATAGGAAACGTTCCGGCTCAGTTTTTTGTTCTCGTAGTACACCAATCGAAATAACCAATGAGGTACTGTTGAACAGTGATCGTATCTCATAATGCTCGGTGATCACAGGATTCCGGCGATGATGATCTCGCTTGTTTCTCGCAAATGTACTCGGTCCAGTTAGGGTTACATTTTATGGGCAACAAGAAAATATGGCGGATTCTGATTCAGGAACACACGTAACAGACATAAGTGAAAGTCTACAAGACGAATTGGAATTACGAACAGGAGGTAATTAGCTGTTGGCTTCACTTTCGAAATACTGTAATCTGCGATAAAATTCTCCAGTAAACGATTGCTTATTGGCAAGAAAATATTAAATTTCAGTATTGTCATCGGCTAACAGCCTTCAGTCTTTCACATGGTTCAAAATATCAAAGGCTGAACAAAATGTACCTACTCCTTGGATCTCGCAAGAGTTTCAAATTTTTTTCATAGAGTAGGGGAAATTTGATGCAAATTGTTTTTCGATCAGCAAATCGGCATTGCGATTCGAATAATTACTTACAATGAGAAAGAATTACTTTATTTGGAAGTGACATAACTTCCAGAACGTAGAATTACGAGATGAAACATGGCTTGAAACAGCGAACCTTAAGCCTTGCCAGAAGATAGAAAACTGCTTTTTGCACCTAAGCAACGAATAATTAGACAATCTAAGTAGCTAACAGATTGCAGATAGTTTGGAAACAGTCGTTTGCACGAAACATTCTTCTGGCAACAAGTCCTTACTGATATGCAGTACCATTTTATGTGTGAATTTTTTTCTTTCTGCCAGATGCAAGGCTGTTTTAGTTTTACAATAGTACACCGCGCAGATGTGAGGAATCTCATATTTCCCACATCGGTAATCAATTGTAAATATAATAAGAATTACAAACAAAATACCGAGGAGACGGTTTTTTCTTACTTAATGAAGTACACCGGGCTTTTCACAACTTTTTCGCGTGTGTGAAAAGAATGATCTGAAGTTAACAAAAGCTAATGATAGGAATATAGGGTTCGCGATTGAAAGTAAGTTCGACAACTGTGTACGAAAAGGCGGAACTTAATGTTTTTTTACCATGTTACAAACCTAATATGGAACCCGGGTGGTCCACTCTGGTCTGCGCGTCGGATTTGGATGTGCATGGATGCTCCGGGTTCAATCCCGTTTTCCCGTTTGTCTTTGAAAGTCCCCAATTCAACTCTACTAAATTCACATGTCGTAATTGGCCAACTAAAGTTCTCCTTCAGGTTCGGTTTCCGCCTAACCCACGTGGCCTAGAAGATGCAAACATGTGTATTACAGTGTATAAGTAATGGTTTTCTACTTTCACTTTTACTGAAATAATACAATGCCTTCTCTAGACAAAGATAAAAAAAATGAAAAACATTTTATGTCACACAAAAAATTGAAATTCTTGATAAAAAGTCTTAAAACTTGTTTTTAAAAGACGTGTAGGAAGAAGAGTTACTGATCTCAGAACTATTTTAAAAGAAAATCATTAAGTAATCACAGCACCCTAAAGAAAAAGGTCTCTTTTTTTCGACCAAAATTAGGGAATATAAACTGTTTACAGTTTCAAAACAATTTCTTTTTTGTTTTTAGTCGCGATATCTGAGGGCCGTTTTACTCTCCACCTATCGGTATAACGTTGAGTATATAGTAAAACAAGACGCCTACAAGGGCGTATCCGTGGAATGCGCAAACATTTAACACAATTTGTCCAGTTACAATGAACTTCATTTACAGGTAAACTTCGGAAAATGGCGAGAGATTACCAGAAAGATAAATCTGTAATATAACTTGAAGTTGTTTGTTGTAAAAAGTTATCTTTAATGTTACTAAATTTGCAAATGCAAATAAACACCCATTTACATCCATTTACTACATATATATGTACATAAAAGCAATTCAATGTAAGCTCTCATTGTACCTGAAGAAGGTTGGTTTGGCCAGCCCAAATATAGTACACCACTAAAATCAAATCTACGTTGTATCGGCTCTTGCTTAAAATATTTAGTTTCGCAAATGCAAACAACGAAGCCCTATTAGCGGGTT
>NC_090879.1:46696318-46711318 GCF_036669935.1 Montipora foliosa
CTCAGTTGACCAATCACAGTCGTGCCTCCTTTGTGTTGACAAACTTGTAAAACACATTCGCAAAACGTTAAAAGATGGGATGACTAAGAGGCCTAGCAAGAATGAAAGCAGTAGAGTACAAACTGATGAGAATGAGTAAATTCATAGATGTAAGGCATGGTAATGTTATGCATTCATACCGCTTTTATTACTTAATAGGACTTTGTACGTAGTAGGCTGTTTGAGATCGTAACTGTGTTTATCAAGCCCTCAAGGAATTAACATGCGAATAAACTTTGTTCGCGTAGGATATTGTGTTACAAGCATTTTGTGGCTGGACTCACTGAAGCCAGTGAAATTTAATTATTACATTGTAGCATCTGAGAAAATACAGTCGTGTCGAGGGACCAGGGGAATAAAGACAGTTGTTGACAAAGTATGGTCTGCCACCTTGGTAAGGCTCAGTTTGTTTTCCAACGGTTGAAGCTGTGGCCACTTAATATATAATACACATACTTCGACAGGTGTTTTCTTGCAATCGAGTGAACAAACAACCCCATGAGGTGGCTCGTAGGACTGCTATTGCATTGTTGTTGGGTTAAAATAAAAGGCCAATCTTTATCAAAATATTCTGATGTGGAATTGGGACACTTTGGATCATTTTATCCAGGAATATTTGCCTAAAATTGGTGGGCTCCCACACGGGTTAGCGTGCTACTCGATTTGAAGATACTGCAGGAAGATAATGTCCACAAAAAAAATAGATGTGCGTGCTCTGTCGTAACCGCAAATATATAGAAAATGAAACATTTGTCAATGGATTGCAAAATACCAGAATAGAATGCTCAGTCTTGGGATTCCAATAATACGGTGGGCAACCGAGAGATTGGAAAATGGCTCAAATAGGGTTGGATCTGGAAAAAAACCACACAGGAAGGAAGCTACTGTACCCACTATGGCAATAGAGTAAGGGTTTTTAATGGAGGAATTTTCAAATTATTGTCATCTTTAAGACTTTTATCATAATTCCCATACAAATCCTTAAATTTTTGTTGGCCATGCTCACACTCAGCTTGAGGTGCCTGTGGTTCAGATGAAATAAACTCCTGGAGGAGCTGGTGTAAATTAGAACAAATTTCAGGATATCTTCAACAACTTCTGTCATCTTCCCTATGTCCTAGTAATTTGGGCATCCCCGTGTTTTGGGTATCCCCACAACCAAAGCGCTAGTGATATCTCCCAAAACACTGATTGCGTCAATGTGGCTCTCAAGTACTTGACAGGGGTGAGGGATGGGATTGCCAATCACATATTTTACGGCTGAAGAGTGTAGATATATTGTTAGAATTGTATTGTCCTACGGCTTTACTGGGCTTACAGCACGGGAAGAAACTGGCAATAAAAGTATGCTAAAAAAAAGCTCAGCAACACTTCAAACGTTTGCTTAGTGGTCCACCAATGTAAGACTTTATTACCTTGTTTGAAGAACAAGGCATGGGATTTGACTCCGTTATTAGACTTTGGGACTTTTTTTCCAGGTCATGCTCAGCCTGCGCATGCGTCAGATTTCTCTTTCTCATAGAAGGCAGTTCAACTGGGATTCAAACTCGGTATTGCTTCCTTCAGAAGTTATTGTGATGACTACTGGATCACAGAAGACAATGTGACAGATAAACAGGGAAATACATGTATGTGTTTAAAAATTGTGTGCGTGACTGGAAACAAGTTTTTATGTTTTCGTTGCATGCAATGCAACATATTGTACGCTTATCACATGACTCTGTAACAGATATTGTAATTATATAATTCTCCCAGTGTTAAGAAAAAGTATTTTGGTTTTGATTGGAATCAATGCCATTAACAAAAGTTTTAAATGTAAACAAATATCCACAATCTCACTTAACCCTATCATTGGGTCACGGAATGTGGACTGTGGACTTCAGGCTACGGAATTGAAACTGGATATTAACCAAGATATTGTAACAAAGAAAAACCCACTGAAATACTGTGAACTTAAGGAAAGTCGGCTTAAAATCCTTTGAACAAAGTGTATGCTACCCATAGCCTCTTGTTCAGGTGAGAAATGACAAAAACAGAAACAAGAAAACAAATGGAAAAACATGCATAATGACATGTGTTTAGGTTCGTATTAAATTATTTTTGACATTTGATGCCCATCCCTTAACCTTGAGACTGTTACATGATAGGCGAAACACAGTAGTTTTGACGCAATAAACACTCCCTGTGCACAGAGGCTGTTCTTTTAGCAAAACTGTTTTACGGATTTGTTCACCCATAGGGGACACTATGAATGTTTTGGTTTTTTTTTTTTTTTTCAAAATGCCCAGTGTCATAAATGCAACGTTGTATAGCAATATAGTAGCTATCTATAATATATATCCAAACAAAGCTCTTTTCTTTATTATTTTCTTCGTTTGCATGTGTTTTTCTAATTTGGGCAGATTCTATATCGGTGGTTACTTGGAAAAACATGCTCATATTTTTCTTGCATCTGGCATGACATTTGAGGGTGTTAAAGGTCACACTTCAGTCAACTGGAAGAAACTGGCTGCATGTATGTCCATATCAGACATTAATTATTTCTTTATTAAAAGAGAGGCCATCAGATGGCCTTATGTAAAAAATGCCCATGGAGAGAAACTATGAATGATGCAATCATACTTTACGGTTAAAAACAACACTTGCAAAAGATAAAATTTATCATTCGTCTGGTTATTGCATGTGGGGCAGTCTTGCTTTGTAAATCCTTTGGGATAAATGCAGTTTCTCACATTCTGGAAAGCGTTTCTATATTTTGTGGAATACATCCAAAAACACTTTTCAATTTTCCCCCGAAATATTGATGGTTTATGGAGGGAATGCTCAAAATGCTACGAATCTGTGCATCTTGGGAGGGTACCAGGGGATGCCCAAAACACTGAAGTAATATGAGAAGGTGATGTCCATATCAGTAGGTTTTTGGGTGTGGGGATACCCATATCATTGTGACACCAATGCTATCATCCATGTTCCAAGGGTCTCTCATCCTCCAGTCCCCTGAAGGTTTTGGGGGACAGGAGCATGGGACACTGCGAATGAGATCGCTCTTCCATTTCGAGTTGCTTGCCGTCCCAATTTAGATTCTAGGATGAGGACGTGAACAATTAATGGTGCTTTGCGACGTGGTACCTTTTAGTTTTCACTGTTGCTCAGATACTGGCCCCGCTCTTTGTAGGCAAGCCAGTGCGCTCTAAGTGCACTGTTGATTAACAACATATGTACATGTAGTTCTTAGGTATTTCCCTTAACTAATAAAGAATACAGAATGGTCAGTAATGTCAGTAATTTTACTGTGTATTGTTTGATAGAAGAGTGGATTTAGGAGTTACACATTTAAGATTTTGTTAATAAAACAGAAGGTGATTGTGGAATTCTCGAATAAAGATTAATTTTAAAAAAGAGTGTTGTGAATTTTCTACCCATGTTTTCTCATCACTCATTCACCAAGGGCTGAGAAAAAGCAAGAGAGCCTGGGAAGAGAGAAACCTTGCATGGACATCAGCAGCTTCCTTGGCAAAAAATTTTAGAGCTCTTTGGGTATCTTCGGGGTGAAGCGTGCACAGATTCCCCACTTGATTATTACGTGTTTATTGCAGTGGAATGACGTATTGTATCACATTTCCATGGCCTTCTGCTCCCTGACCTTGTAGCTCTTTTGGTAAAGCAAGGGTGCTCTAGTTCAGAGGTCATGTTTTAAATCCCACTTTAGTATTTCTCTGTCTTTGTTTGGACCAGTTTCCATAACTAAAATTAATGCTCGGATGGGTGTAAACTTATAGCTATTAATATAAACATGTAGGGCACACTTTAATTCAAGTGACCTTGTGATAGTTACTGTAATTTTAATGCTTCAATTGTTTGTTGATAGTTTGATTCAGGGAAGTTGATGGGAAAGCATCCTGACTACATGTAGCTTAGGAATGAATCATGTTGTCAAACAAGACATTGCTGTTCATGGGGTGAGTAAAAAATGTTGACTTACATAAATGCGGCTTGTATTCATTATTTCAGTAAATCAGACCTGTTTTTTGAGCCAAAACTTTTCTTTGAGACAAAAGGCAAATTTAAAAAGCATTTGAATACAAAATATGCAGTCAATGAAGTTATTAAGACCGTGTATGAAGGCGGGAAAAGGATACAGAAAGTTTTAAAAGTGGCCAGTGGAGGCGTAGATGAAGCAGAAGATCAAATCAGATCGAAAGTAAGTTTACAGTCTCGACTTGATCCTTGTGTGAGCACGTATTCAAGATGGAGAGTTCTCAGAAAATGTGATGTAGTCAATAGGATGCTAAAACTGTTACAATAGTTATAGTCCAGGAGACAAGACAGTGGATTTAAGCCTGGTATTGTTACAGGAGCTGAGAAGAAATTCAAGGTTGGTGCACTTTATATCATTGGCACTGTTTATTAAATGCAATAAAAATAATTATTGCAGGAAAGTGACGTACAGCACTTGAGGCATTGTAGCCAATGAGCCACTTTACAAGCACAAGAGTTCACAATGTACCGGTATGTAGAGCCTAATGCATTAATCAAACAAAGCTTCATATTCAGGGCTGAAAATTTCGAAACAATTTGCGTGTAGGTTCAACATTTTAGTGTCAAAGTTCAAATTTAAGTCGCAAAATTATCAGGTCGTACAACTTTGTGATAATGCTCTTTTGTGCTGTTATTTTGTGTACAATGCTTTTCTGTGACAAACTGCCTGAGCAGAACAGAACCTCGCCTTCTGGCATTGGTCAAAGTTTATTGCTTTATTGTGAAAGCCACTGAAAAGAATGCATCAGAAAAGATTCTTTTAAGGTGTCGTGGTCACTATCATAGGAGGCACTGAATAACACTGAGTAGCAAATCTGTATTAATGAGCAAGACATAAACACTAGTCGAAAAGTTTTAACTGATTGGAATCTTTTGTTGCAAAAAAGGAATCTTTAGTTGCAAAAGCTATTCATAGGGGCACAATTTCCAGCCCTGGTAATTGCACTGTGTTAAAAATCCAAGGAAGTGCCGTAACATATTTCTTAAGTCCATCTGATTAACATAATGTGGTTAATTTGAAAGTTAAAAAGCCACTGTCTACTTCTAGTGTGACTGTCCTTTGCAGCTGTTATTTTTGACATCCAAGACATTCTTTGAGAAATCAATTAATTTTTATTAGCCTTATATGGCCCATTCCACATCAGAACAGGTAAAAAGACGATTTTTGGAAAACTGCGCTAGGGTTATAAAAGCATACCCAAAATGCAAAGGACTGAAGTTTAAAAAATCATCAGGACTAAGTTCAGATCCACCGTTCAATACTGAGGGGGGTACCCAAAGTAAGTTTACATTAATCCTGGATTAAGGTAATCGGCTTTCGAACTACCGGGCCCTATATTCAAAGTCCAGTTCCGTAATCCTGGTTTAGTTCCTTGCAAACTGTTTAAATCTGCAGTGGCAAAGACAAGAAGACAACATCTGTACTCCATTTCTCTCAATGCTCAAATATGTAAAATTCCGTAATAGCATGTTCTATAGTCTAGTCCAAAGTTCCAATTTTACAATTCCGTAATCTTGATTTCAGTATTACAGTAACTGGGTACCAAACGTTCCACAATAACTTGAAATCTCGTTAAGAAAAAAGCTTAAATCCAGTAGTCCAGTCCGGGTTCAAATTGCCAAAACACTCTCTATCATGGATTCAAAATTCAACAAAAGCTACAAGTAGTAAAACGTTTTCAGAAATTACAAAAGTTCGTCATGATTCTACACAAAAAAACTATCAAAAACGAAACCAGAAAACCCTAGTGATGGCTTCTCGAGAGAACAGACAAACAGACGAACCTGTTCTGTGCCTGCCTCTTACGGCACTGAAAAAAGTACGGTACATAGTACAATGGTACTTGACCGTAGCCCTTGGCTGACAAACTAATCCTAGCCAAAAGGCTGAGAAGCAATCAGGATACGGGATATTTAGGTGAAAAACATTGTTGGGATATGGGATTTTTGGCTGGGGATGGGGTTGAGGGAATACGGGATATTTTTTAAAGTAGGAACGCATTGCGTATGTGTGGTATTGCAGTAATTTGACAGTGTTTTTTTCCATAACTGTCAACTGAGCTGCGTTTTGTTTTTTCAGGAGATTCAAGTTGTCCTTGTGTAATATGTAACTCTAATAGCACACTATCTTGTTTTGGTATCGTAAATCATTACAGTCCCATAGATATCTTTGCTAAATACCCTCTGAGAAGACATGTGGCTCAGTAAAATACTAAACCCAGAAAGATTGAAGAAAATAAAAGGAAATTGAGAAACATTAATTTTGGCTTCAAGGCTGACACGTTAACCAATTTACAACTTCTTTTTCACCGCAAGCTTAAGCATGTACTCTGAGCTTTTGACAGCTTTCCAAGACCAATGTGATGATAATAAACTTGATGATAATAAACTTGTATAGTGCCGATATCAATATAGCTATTTTCATCAGCGCTTAAAACATAAAACTATATAAAACCTACTAAAACATATTAACAAAATTATGAAAAAGCTTTCTGAAATAAAAATGTCTTTAGTGTCTTTTTAAAAGATGCTACTGAGGGGCTACTCCTGATTGCATATGGCAGTAAATTCCATAGTTGAGGAGCAGCAACAGCAAAAGATCGATCTCCTAAAGTTGTTAAGGTCTTAAATTTCACAGGGTTTAGTAGTAGTCCATCACAGTCGGAGCGTAATTTGTATTTATATGCTTCTTTAAGATTAATAAGTTCTTGGAGATAAAAAGGCGCTAAGCCATTGATAGCCTTATACGTTAACAGTAATATCTTGTTCACTGAAGTTAAGCCCTTTCTGGCGGGTTTAGTATCGTGATGGGGGACGTCAAAATATGCGACTTGGTTTCAGGAACATACGGCCAAAAATTCTATTTTAACACTGAAAAATGCGAACTAAGCAAGGTAAATATTTTGTTAGCCAGCTTTCTGCAAAGCAAATATTGATGCAAAAGTAAATAAATATTGATAGGTAGTTTTTAAGGAGAGCAGAAGGAACTTTTAGGAAGTGTCGATCGAGAACAAAACAATTTGCCATCAGCAACAAAATTTGCAAGATGAAAACATCTTACATTTTGTGCCACGAATATAACAAGTTACCATCAGCTAAAAACATTTTGGGAGATTTTTGTTACGTTCAATTTTTCTATCGGATTTTTCGTCGTACAAGTGAAAACGCAAAATCGAAAGTGACATCGATTTTTGCAGTGGAACACACAAGTACAAAGCAAGATCTAGAAATAACATAGAATATTCTCCTACCTTTAAAACTTCCTTTCTCAAAGAAAAAGCATCTGTCTACTTTATTGAATAGTTTAATACTGTGTCAATCATGGCAGACGGAAAGATCCCACAGTAAATGTTTGCTTTCATCTAGTGCATCACGGTATGCCTTCGGCGTTCCACGTAATGACAATTTTTTCTAAGAAATGTGTAACTGCCCAAATTATTGACATGTTACGTCCATGAAGTTTAAAGGAATTTTTTCTCTCACAGCGGACATTCGCGCGAAGATTTTCTAACATTGATTTTTTTTTAGCAAATTTTACCATTGAAAGATGATGAGTTAGTGATATCAGAAATGTAAAAAAGATGGGGGGTCACCGACTTCATTTTCGAGAGAACTTGCCCGGAATAACACCCTAAATTAGAAAAAATCCGGCTTCTTTAGGGAATAAGGCCACAGTGTCTGTAAGCCCAAAAATATTGCAATTACATCTTTGAAGTGAAACGTTCTCTACCAAGTATTGTTTAAGTGGACCCATCAAGTGAATTTAGTTAACTGTTGAGGTTCCTTAAAGAACGAGTTTGCATTTAGCGACCATAGTTTCATGCGCCTTGCAGCCACAAGATGGCAGGATTCCATGTCTGGAGAACAGAAATCTTGAAATTTTAACTTCCCACATTGATTTTTTGTTCATTTTTGGACAATGTGGAGACAATTGTAAATAAAATCTGTTTCTGAAAAGAAAAGTAGGGGTCACCAAACATCCAAGAGAGTTAAAGCCAAGCAAAGCTATAGCAATGGCCATCTGCCCTATCATTGTTCATTTTACTACTTAGCACGTGTGCTCGATGCATGATGTGGCGTGTGAATTTGTGTGCGCTGTAAGGATGCGCAGTAGCAATGGGCACGAACTTCCTTAAGCTTGATTTCCAGTCATTTTGGGAAGGCAGTTAACATCCTCCTCCCAATGAACGGCTGGATCCCTGGTCCGCCTCGTTTGTCCATCACGTAGCACCTGTTGCAATTGTATTTTGTATTCAGCCAATTGTATTTTGTACTTGGCAGGTAGGCGACTTTCTGATTGGTGGAAAATACAATTGGCTGGACCAGTGATCCAGCTGTGGTGTGTGCGGAGGAACACAGGCACACAAAACAGCTGGTCAATTTAAGCCTACTGTTGTCTGAACTCGATTGAAAAAAAACTAACACAGGTGCTTTCTTATTTGACCAAGTAACATACAATGTACTAGCCTGTTCCAGGCTCTCAGATAGTCGAGAAAACGAAAAGAACTGCGTGTGAAAAGCGAGTGGGGGCTTGGGTCGAGGCGAGGCAGGAGAGCCTGTAAGCATCTCTTTAAATTCTTCATTCCGCCCACTTTGCAAATAACCTTTCGCATGTCAAAATGTCAATGTCAAAGTGTTGAAAAAGGGCGGCATTGTGTGGTCCCACGCGAGTTCAAGCGCGATTCTTTTATTGTTGTTCAGAGGTGAGGCATTAATTCTCACTTGTGCGAGTCCGTTAGCCAGAATTTAAGGCACTTTTAGGAAAATAACTTTACAAGCGAACGAAGGCATTGTCAAAGCAACCGGGAAACGAGTTTCAAGGAAATCACCGACGGGAGATTTGGCAAATTCGACCAAAAGACACGACCAGTTCGAAAGCTGCGAGTTCCCGACGCTCTGTTGACTTTTTCAAGGAAAACAGAAACCCGACCATTGAAGTTTCTGGCCTAGATGATAAGATGATCTCATCAATAAACTGCAGCTCTGATGCAACAGAACAACCGATAATGAATGTGAAAGATTGATATTTCATGTGGATGGGTTCAATTGCATTTGCAGTATACAGACACGTAGCCATCACCTTCGCTTCCTGAAGTCGCTTGATCTGTTAAAGCTTTGAGACATACAACGGAAATACAAGCCTGTTTTCGGCAAATTTTTGCGCTCTTTCAAAGTGGTTTTTTCTTTTTTCTCTCATTTTTTCGAAGGCGATGAAGGCAGAAATTTAATTGACCCTAGCTGGTGAATTCGAATACGCAGCCAAGTATTTTCATAAGAAAGAATAACAAAATATTGTATTTTTCTCATTCGTCAGAGTTTTCAGAGAGCGCCGTTGAATGCTAACAATTATGGCGTGCATGGGACATAATAGTTGTGTCAAATGCGAACTATATATCGTACCCAGTGATGCTATATTTTAAGCGGTGTGGAGAGATGTCGTATCACAACATTGAAGCGGTTTCGCAACGCGCGGCAGTAACTGAAAATTTATGCTTTTACCAAAACCAGTTGGAAGCATTGCAAACGGATCGTTTTTTCGACTTACTGAAGTCGAACAGACACAACTTTTGCTCGAATCTGAGGGCTTGTACGTTTGGGAATACTTTAAGACACTCGGCGACAGTGTTGACCTCTTTCTTTCGTGCTCCGCGCGTGAATCAAAATGATGACGAAAGTGTTGATGTAAACTGTCAAAATTGACCAATCAGAGGGTATACCAGGAGCTGGTATACCGGAATGAAGAATTTAAAGAGATGCTTACAGGCTCTCCCGCCTCGCCTCGACCCAAGCCCCCACTCGCTTTTCACACGCAGTTCTTTTCGTTTTCTCGACTATCTGAGAGCCTGGAACAGGCTAACAATGTACATCTGTCACAACAAAACCAATCAGTTCCAATAGGGCACAAAAAATTTGATGTTAAATGTGTCATAGTTTATGGATGTTACTTTCATGGAGATTACAAGCAGCTTTTTTGAAATTTGGAATTCTGGAACAAAAAAAATACATGTAAAGATCAGCTAAATGAAGAGTTGCAAACATTTAATTTTCAAAACTAATGGCCAGTTTTGTAATGTTTGTGGGAAAGAAAGAAGGAACAGGGAATTTATATTTTTGATGTCACCAATTTCTTTATCTCTTTTTTACACACTGTTACATCCATGATCCGGAATGTACAATGTATTATTTATGACAGTGTTTTATTATCAAACAAAGAAGACCTACATCACAAAAGAAGTATTTATCAGTATGTGATTATAGTATCACTCTTTACTCAATAATATCATTGACATGTAAAATCGTCTGGCGTTAGACAGAACTAGACCCTCTGTGAGGGTACACTGGGTTGCCTGTGGTATGTGCACTGTTCCAGACAAATTTTTTCAAGTTGGGGGGTCATTAAGACCATATAAGGGGTCACCCAGAAGTCATACCAGCAGAGGCCCTTTGACTCACAGGTCCTCACACGTTCATACAATGAAACAGATCTGTCCTTGCATAATATGTAGCTCTAACAATGCACGATATTGTTTTGGTATTGTCTATCATTGTAGTGCCATGGTAGAAGTCTTGAGTAAATAGCCTGAGAAGATATGTGGTTACTAGCAAAGTACTGAACCCAGAAAGATTGAAGAAAATAAATGGGAAGTGAGAAACATTGGCTTCTGGGCTGACATGTTAATAAGCTTCTTTTCGCCACAAGTTTAAGTGTGCCCTCTGAGAATCTGACAGCTTTGTAATACTAACGTTTACTAAATTTAAGTCCTGTCCAGAGGGGTTACTGTCTCAATGGGTGACCAAAAACATATACCCCTTTGTAAAACAGAAGCATTTGACCGAAAATACTATTAACGCTAACAAATGCGAACTGAGCAAGGTACAGATTTTGTTAGCTTGCTTTATGCAAAAACAAATATTGATGCAAAAGTAAATAAATATTGATACACAGTTTTTAGAAAGAGCAGAAGGAAGTTTCCAGGACGGTCGCTCGAGAATAACATTTTTACGACATGAAAACAACATTAAAGTGCTACTGTGACGAAATTTGCATCTTCCCTATCTAAGCCATTTTGGCACATAAACACGTAGTCTGTACGAGAAGAAGAATGCTGTTTACCATTTTCAAATATCTCTTTTTGTTCTGGAGATATTCAAATTTTTTTAATATGCAAATTAGCCAAGTGATGATGTCATAAACCCAACCAAATTTTGATCAAGTATGATGGGAGAAAGATATCTCAGCCAATTTGTATCAGAAATACTTGGTTCTTTGCACTAACATTCTAGGAGATGTGTTCCACAATATGAGCATACCATTTTTGTTACCATGGCAACATACTGGGTTCCAGACCTCCCTGATATTAAAAGCTTTGCAGACCACCTTTGGCGTTTTGTTTTGATATTTGCACATGGTGCCTCATCTGCATGATCCTGCCAGCATATAAAGATGTTAGGTCGAGTTTGTGGCCTTGGTAAATGTATTTCTAGCCTGAGATCACCAAAATGTTGAAATCAGGTTGGAGGGGACTGGAAAAGAGTGAGTTGCCATGGGAACAAATTCCTTTACAGTCGTAGGTGTGTTGCCCTCAGAACTATTAGCTCACCAAGTTTCAGTGGTCTCTGTTGCAAATTGACCGAGATAGCTCTATTTATATTCTTGATGTTCTATTGGGTTGGGTGAATGACGTCATCGACCTTCTCATTTGCATATTTAACACATTTTTCAAACTTAAATATCTCCGGAACCAATGCAGATATTTCCAAACGGTAAACAGCGTTTTTAATGTTTCATGGTACTCTATGTGATAAACCAAAAAACTCAAGGGATAAAAATTTGATCACAGTAGCACTTTAATTTTGAGCCGTGAATATAGAATATAAAAAGTTACGATCAGCGACAAACATTTTGGGAGATTTTTGCTATGTTCAATTTTGTTATTGTACGTTTTGGCTGCACAAATAAATCACAAAATCGAAAGTGACATCGCCAGAATTCAGCGGGGGCCGTGATTAAGTTACCGCGGCATGTTTACTTGCCAGACAGTGAGGCATCTGTGTCAAATGATGGCAAGATACCGGATTTTCGTAAGTTTCTTTTTCTGTCAAGTGTTATAAAGTTTGACAATAAATGAGCGAATTCAAAACAAAGATCACAATCGCCCACCATTGTTTCTGCAAAGTCAAAAATTTACTCTCCAGGACGAGGTTATTTATCACCAGGTAATTCCATCATTTTGGAAATAGCAGCTACTTTATTATTCACCGGCGTCACAATTTTTTGCTGATTTTGGGGCTCATTTTGTTGAAACTCAAGCACGCTTCCAACAGACCTGTTTATTTTCATGAAACCTTTCCTGCTTACAGAGCAATACTAAAAATATCCTCCCATATCACGTTTCAACCTTAAGCTCGAAAATTCAATACACAACATGATATTATAATTCACAAAGGCAGAAAATATCACAGAATCCTTTTCCAGCGAAACATTTTATTGAAACAAACAACGTAAGATTCACTAAAACGCCATTTGCGTTGCAATGACTTTCGACGCCATTGCTGGTTAATGAGAATAACAAACTCACGAGGAAGAATGTATATTTATGTTTAATTAAGTAAGCACAACAGAAAAACGCTAACCTCATTTTGACGTGAACTATTGCCATAAAAACTATCCAGTTAAGCTCGCATATTATAAAACATGATGAATTCATAAAGGGCACCTTTTCCAGCGAACAATTTTTTGAAACGAACAACATATTTGCTCTTAGAGGCGAAAACCTCTTCCTACTTCATTGTGTGCGTGAAGACAAGAAACTCAATTGTGTCAAATTACCATGTACTTCAGGTTCAAACCCTTTCCTGAAGAACCTTTTCCTTGAATAACAAGAAAATGCTTTACTATTGCCATAAACACTATCCAGCACACATATCATAAAACATGATCAATTCATAAAGGACATCTTTTCCAGCGAACAATTTTTTGAAACAAACAACATATTTGCTATTAGAGGCAAAAACCCCTTCCTATTTCATTACGTGCGTGAAGAGAAAAAACTCAATCGTGTCAAATATGGAAACCATTTCCATGAAGAACCTTTTCCTTGAATAATGAAGCACAAAAGAGACGACCAGCTTTCTTTGAAATAATTCTTGGTTGTCACATTTCCAATTTTTTTTTTACCTGAAAACTGTGCAGAGTTGATCACAGATCCACTTAAGGTGTTCGATTCGTTCTCTGTCTTTGTTGAACACATCAGTTACCAGAGAATTTTCCATTTGGTTTCAGTGTTCTACATAACAGCACACTTGGTAAAATCTCAGAAATGCAGCTCACTTTGATTTTTGGCTCTACGGGCGACAGATTGTTGTCGAACTCCATTACTCGTCACTTTTAAGATTCCTCTGCCTGTCTTGTTCAGTATCCAAATGACGTGCTATTATTGAGCTTCATAAAGGTATATTTTGTTCAAAGATCCACTAAAACGCCATTTGCGTTACATGACTTTCAACGCCATTGCCGGTTAAGTTTATTATTCTACTGTGTCCACCAGAGAAATCTACGCATTTCCACTACCCTCTATCCTAAGAAAATACGAGCAGAAGGCTCTATGCACAAAGATACCACTTAGCAGGGGAGTGACAGGCAAGACTTTTACTGACACAGAAAAAAAAAAAAGGAAAAAAGAAAAATAATAAAACAAACAAATCCCACCCACTTTCCAACTGGGATTGCCATACTGGCAACCCAGTAATAAAATCTATTAAGTGTCACTCTCAAGGGATCGATGGGTTAATGGGGACTGACTGAGTGCCATTGATTTTCATTGACACTTTGGGCTTTTCTGCCTTGGAATTAAAGCAGAACAGGTAAGAAGAGACTCAGTAGTATGCCACAAAATAAATGATAAATTTTGGTTCCTTTTATGCAAACGTATATTAACCAGGTTTAACCCTGGAACAATAACAAAGGGGAAGCCGCTTTAATGAATCAAACCCCTCCTAATTCAGTCGGATTTTCAGTACCCCGTAAAATATACTTTCAGGGCCACTTTATTAATCTTTAAGACAGGTTTCAAATGATTGTTAAGCTTGTTTCCTTAGCACTGAGCTGACATGACATGATGAGAAATCCAATCAGCCTGTTTGATTGTATAAAAACTACTAACAGAGTTATTTGTGTTTTGCTACGTACAATTGAGGCTGTTGATTTTTGTGTGATCTACCACTTTCAGACTTTTGCTCACTGACAGTATGAACATATTAGTTTCCACTTTATAACAGTTCCATCTAGTGGAGTGTTTACATGGACAATTTCAGCTGAATTGCCTCCAGCTGAGAAAAGGCCAAGATACATGTATGAGTGCACTTCTTTGTGTCACGTTATAGAATTAATTATTTTGGATATTGGTATCAAATCATTAAACTGTCTAAAAGGGTGTGATTTTTCTGTGGTTGAAAAACATTGCTGTCGGCGAATGATGCCGAAGAATGCGGGAAAACACATCTCTGAAACTTAAAAATGTCAAAATTTTCTGTTAAACCCCTATGCCTACCTGCTTCAAACCTAAATGAAAGCCCTGACTACTACTACAAAATGATTCTTCTTACGAATGAAACTTCAACACAGAATTACACATGACATGTTCGCAGGAACATCAGTGATAAATTGGGCAGCATTTTACCAGTACACATTCCAACCTGTGCTTGGTGTCAAGAGGTCATTTCAGCAAGTATGTCCCACAAACGAGTAAAAACTTGGGATGAGAGTCAAACTCGCACCACTTTTCCTGTGCAACACTCATAAATCAGGTGTGGTAACACCTTTTCTTTTCCTGAAAACACTGCACTAAAAGGTGCAGTAGGTGTTATCCTACATGTAACACAACTTTATGAGTAACAGAAACACCTAAACACACCTTCAGTAGT
>NC_090879.1:46716318-46726318 GCF_036669935.1 Montipora foliosa
AGGCAAAATAGTTACCTTGGTGCTGCCCTTGAAATCACTGAAACAATGTTAAACACTTGAAGAAAAACTTGTTGAAAACATGAAGCTGGCAACTTGAAGAAACTTGAGAAAACTTGAAGCTGAAAAAACTTAAACTTTGGCGTTGACTTGCTTCTCTTATGTCAACAAAAAACAACGTAAGTTACTTGCTTGCGAAGAAATGTCGTGATTACTGTCCCGTGAAAGAGCTGCATCATATCTACAAATATGGCATAATTCTAGCTCGTGCATCCTGCTAAAGGCTCTTTATGCTCCCTTGTGGGACTTTAAGGGAAGACGATGGAAAGACTCGAAAGGTAACTGAAATACCAGCTTAATATTCTAAAACGCAAAACCGCAAGCAAAAAGGCTTCTTATGATAAATCACTTAACAGGTGTTACAAGCTAAGCACGTAAGCATTGATTAAAGGCTAGTGCATTGCAGTGCTGAGTGCGAAAGTGTTGATTACATTGTTGTGCAACACCCTTTCTCTTTTGGAAAGCAAAAGATAACTAGCATCATACTATAATCATAAATTGTCTCCAAGTTGATTCTTAAATTTCTTTAAATTGCCCATTAGTCCACGACATAGTCTTTTAATCTTAAAGGCCATTTCCTTTCTCGTTGCAAGTGGTGCGGGCTACATTCAGTCTCTTGCGGAAATGCCATTTCTCATGCAACTTCAGGTGTATCGGAGATTGTGTCCTCTGTTGATTCATTGTTGGTTGGTTGCGGTTGTCTGTCTTGGTTTCCTTCCGAACAGATGGATGCAACTTCAAGCTGGTCCGTGATTGTGCTGTGTCCGTCAATAGGCTCTGCCTTGGCGCTCCTTATCTGTGGATGATTACGGCGGATTGGTCTGACTACCTCTCCGTAAATCCATTGTTGAGACCTATTTGTGGGCCTGGGTTTGAGATAGACCTTTTCCCCTTGTGCAAACTCTTCTAGTGGGTTTGATTGTCATAGTGCATCTTGGACTTTTTTCTCTTTTCTGAAGTGTTTTTCAAAACAACATGGGAGGGCACTCGTTGAGGAGCAAGCCTACCAGTAGTGGTAGGGATAATGCCCCTGAGTCTGCAGGACATTAGATGCTGAGCAGGGGAAGAGTCGAGTCCCTGTTGAGGCGATAAGCCAAGACAGCAAGATACGCGTCCTCACAACGGCATTTCTTCAGGATGTTTTTGGCAATTTTGATGGCAGATTCTGCTTTCCCATTTTATTTATTTATTTATTTATTTATTTATTAAACTTCGCCTTCTAAATTAACTATTAGCAAAACATGATGACGTAAACAAAAAGTAAACAAATACTGGGTAAGGCAGGGTGACCACAACAGCTGATGCCAATTACTGTGGGCCCAAGATTAACAAAGTTTTAAACACTCGAATAAAATAGTAAAATATAGAAAACTAATAACAACACGAAATAGGCTCTGAAAGGTTGCGTGGCGTATTACATTTTAAGCAGACAGATTTCCAGGTTCTAGGGTCCTCAACATCGAAGCGCGAGATAAGTGCATCTTTGTAATATGACGAGAGCAGAGATTTAAATTGGTTTAGAGTTACACGGTCATATCTTAACTGCAGGGGGAGAGCGTTCCAGATTCTAGAAGTTCTTACAAAAAAAGAGTGCTGATAAGTAGAAGTGCGGCATTTCTTTGGTCTGAAAGATTTTGCATTGCTAGCGCTTGCTCTAGTTACCCTTATGGGAACAATGCGTTCAGGGAGCACGTCATGTCATACACAAACAATACCATTGGTGGCCTTAAAGAAAAAGACCAAGTCCAAAAACTCATGCCAATAACAGATAGGTAGAATATCAATTGACAAGAGCCTGTCTCTATAGCTTACCTCACATAGGAAGGGTAGATGTAAAATAAACTTTGAGGCGCGTCGCTGGACGCGTTCGATGCGTCTTATGAGGTCTATTGTTTGCGGAGACCACACTTGAGTGGCGTAGCCAAGAGCAGGACGTACGATAGCTAAGTAGAGAGTTCTGCGGGTGCTTGAGCTTTGAACGTCCATCGCACATCTACGTATGAGCCCCAGTAACTTGTTTGCCTTAGCGCACTGTTCGAGCGTGTGCTTTTTCCACGTTAAGTCGGAACTAAGGTAGACTCCGAGGTCTTTCTCATGATTGGTGACGTCAACTGGATTGAACTTTCTTGTGATGTGCTGCTGCTTGCATTTCTTTTGGTTGAAAACCAAGCCTGAGGAGATAGACCAGGCCTCCAGATTGTCTAGGTCGTTTTGCAGGAGGATAGCGTCTTGAGTGGAGTCAACCCTCCGGTACAGCTTGGTATCGTCAGCAAATGAGACCACTTTCGAGTTCACCACAACATCAGGGAGGTCATTCACGTACAAGAGAAACAATATTGGTCCCAGAATGGAACCCTGGGGGACGCCTGACGTGACATCCATCTCGGGGGAACTGGTACTGAGTAAGGTAACCCATTGTCTCCGGCCTAACAAGTAAGACCGGAACCATGACAATAGGTTTCCAGAGATGAGGAAGTTGGTCTGGAGCTTGTTCAGCAACAGAGTATGATCGACCTTGTTGAATGCTTTCGACATATCCATGTATATAATGTCTGTTTGCTTGCCAGCGTCCAGTAACAAGCCGATGTGATCATGTACTTCAAGAAGTTGGGTGGTGCAAGATTTACCTGAAGTGAAGCCATGTTGGATGCAGCTGATAAGGCAGTATATGTGGTCACGTATTTTGCCCAGCACACAGTGTTCAAGAACCTTGGAGACTATTGAGAGGAGAGAGAGATTGGGCGGTAGTTATCTACATACTGTTTTTCTCTCTTTTTGTAGACAGGAATGATATTCGCCAGTTTCCAGTCGTCCGGGAGCGTACGGCAGCAGAGAGACAGGTTAAACAGCTGAGTTAGTGATGGAGCTATTTGCCGCGCTGTTTCCTTAAGGAGACGACAGGGGATGCCGTCTGGACCAGTAGCCTTGTTGGGATCAAGGGCTAGCAGAGCCTCTGATACATCCTCCGTGGTAAAGCTGACATCGCACAGGGCGTGGTCCATTGGTTCAGGCTCCGTTGGTGTCGGGTCTGGGTGGTCCTTGGTACTAAACATGGACGTAAAGTACTCGTTGAACATAGATGCGATATCAGCAGGGCTTGAGGCCGTGCGAGTTGGTGTCGATACCCCTTCGCCGACGCCCATTGACATGGTATCGGGAAAATTAGACTCTTTACTACTGAGTTTAAATACCGACCAAAATCTCTTTGGGTTGTTACGGAGGTCGGAGTCCAGAGAATTAAAAAAGTCAGTTCGGCTCTCCTTGATCATATTTTTCACTTTGGCTCTGAGTTCCCTGAATTTAGCCCGTAGAGAGTCAGTTGGGGAACTCAAAAATTTCTGCCTCGCGGACTCTTTCTTCCTGAGGGCGTAAACAATGTCTCCATTGATCCAGGGTGGGTTGTTGCGCCCCTTGATGTTTTTATTAGGGATATAATCCTGAACCGCAGCGACCGCGTCCTTCCACTGGTGCCAGCTTATGTTGACATCGTCCGTGTTGATCGTGCTACACAGATCGATGGCCCCGATGGCTGAGCGAAGCCCATTGAAATCTCCTCGGCTATAGTCGTACACTTTTCGTGTTATGGGAGGCGCGGCTTTCCTTGAGATCTTTAAATGGAATACGATGGTGCCATGATCAGTGAACAGGCCGCTTTCTTTTGGACTGAGTACAGAAATATCATTTACTTGACTAGCAACGCTAGTAATAACAAGATCTAGGACGTTATTACCTCTAGTTGGTATCGTGTTCAGTTGTGTTAAGAAAAAATCGCTTAACTGTTCGACGAACGCGACTTCATCAACACCTTTGGTTCTCTCAGGCGATTCCCAGTGGATTTCAGGGAAGGTGAAGTTGCCGGCGATTAGCATATTGGCAAAACACTTTATAAATCCTGTAAACTCTGTTTTCGAAGCGTTTTGTAATCCTGGTACGACCACGATCGCTTTGGTTGATACTGTCAGTACTGACAGCGATGAAGTGATTTTCTCAAATGACGTTCGTTGGTGTCCCTAAATTAACGCACGGCACCATTTTTCACGTCTTTTGGAAGGCAACAAAGTTCATTTACCTACACTCAAAACACCTTCCTCACGGGATGTTGACTTTTCACCCGATTCGCCAATATTTTGCACCAGCAAGGAAGAGTTCATCTTTGTTAGAGGAGCGTTTGCTGGTCGAAAGTCTTTTCATTCATTTCATGCGGCACAAATTCCCGAAAAAGAACAACAGTGTATTTCCCCATGCTCCCGTTTTGTGCGGCCTTGATCTTCTCACAAAGTTAATTAGCGTGCATCTGTAATTCAACGAGTCACCATTTTTAAGAAAGCTTTTTTGGTGAGAAATATGCACAATTGAACCGCAATGATAAAATAGTCAGAAAGGGCAGTAAACACAGAAGGTGAATCGATTGTTTTGGACACTACAGTAGGGAAAATAGCCATTTTTGAGGAAAAAGTGCATGGTGACGTTGTCAATGCACTGAGAAAAAATATCCTGCTAAATGTAATTAATACAGTGGTGACTCGTGCACACTAACACAATGTCGTTGTTTTCTTCTCTTGTTGGTTTTGTCTAGTGAAATTAGACTCGAAAAAATGTTAAGCGATATCAAATTAGCCTACAATGGAGTTGTTATGAAAAAACAGTCGGTAGAAACCGTCTAATACTGTAACGTTTTCAAACTGCATGTCACCATTTTGGGTACAAAGTTGCTCATGCAATGAACTAAAGTAAACAAGTTTTACATCACGTGTCATAAGTTTCTATCCTTGTGCGAAGTTCGTGTTTTTGGTAACTATAACTTGTGTTTCCTGTATTTCCATGTCTCTTACCGACAGAAATTGTCGAAGAGTTATAAAATAAAAACTGTACTAACATAAAAAGTATTCTTTTAAAATTTCCGAGTCTTACGAAGTTTTACTCTCGAAACAATGGACCGGGGAAATACATATATGTGCGAACTAATTTTAAGCCGTAACAACATTTGACAGTTGGTGATACATCGTCATTTTATATAAAATACCGCATCAGTTAGTATTCTACACGACCTCCTGAAGGAAACTACATCAAGGTAAAAGGCAATATCCTTCGTCCCCATATATTCAGTATGTTGTCATCTCATTTTTAGCGCAAATCTTTATCTTTTAAGCTCATCCAAGAAGTCGAAAGTCCTTTTTTGTTGATTGTAGGTAGTAATATTCTTTAGAAGTTAGAAAGGGACAAATGTTTCTCGCAGATACAACAGTTGTGGAAACCCCGCTTTCTTCGCTCTTGTGGGCCTCCCTTGCCTTCTTTAACATAACTTCCATGGGCGTCCTCTGTTAAACAATGGCTCGATAGGTTTTCTCTTAACTGTTAAACCTTTGTATCTGCTTTCCGTTCCAGGAAATTCGTCACTGATTAATCTCCAAGCGCTTTTAGGAGAAATGTAGCACCTTTTTGCTACTTTATGAAGAGAAAACCTTTCAATGCGAGATAAAACAAATACACTTGTGCCCCTGTCACGCTATCAAGGGCAGCAAGAAAAACCATATTTCAGATCATGACTCTCTTCTTTGCTAAATCTAAACAATTTCGCTTCTTTTATCATTGTGGATATATACCAAAAGGAATTCGAACACTTTACATCAAACTCAGTTACGAATAAAAACGTTACGCAGCGCTATTGTACCGGTTATGAAGGCTACTGTAAAGTTGTGTCACTTATGACCCTGTCAGCACGTCCTATAAATAGTTTAAATTCCTCACAAATACAGTCTGTGACAAAATTCGTTGGAACGGTACACGACTATACAGATCTGAAGCTTTCGCAGCTCACTCTCCCCTCACAATGTTGTTTTAACGCGAGTTTCTGAGCCCAGTTTGCCAAAACAACATTGTGGGAGGGAAAGGTATTGTAAAGTGTTTCAACAATTTTGTCCGGGACTGTAGCTCTTTCAGGTCCCGGGTTGACACTAATATCTCCACTCTCTGCTATAATACAGTGATGATTTGAACACTGTAAATTCGCACTTGCAAGCGAAATGTGTTTATTCGTTACTGTCAAATTGTGGGCCGCTATCAGTTTTGCATTCATGTGGAACTCTGTATCAGGCAAAATTTCTCTTCATAGCGTGGATGACTGTGCTGGCCAATGTAGGAAGAAGGGTTCCAGTTCGATAAAGTCACCATAGTGTTCCACTAAAACGAGGTAATTGCTGCCATTCAAATGAAACAAATCAGCACACACTTTGGACCAAGGTCTGTACGGTGTGTCATGCAACTTCATGGGTTCATGTGGTCTCTCACTCAGGTACTTGGCACAAAAACAAGCATGTTATCCTGATTGCTGCTTGCATTCCTGGCCAATATATCAATTTGCGTGTTCGTCATATGCCACTATCCACGCCCTGATGTGCCTTGTGTATTTTGCGTAACAATTCAGGTCTCAGGGATGCGAGCACGGTGACTTGATGGGACTTGTAAAGGCCTGTTTAAACGGTTTCAACATTTGCTTCAACATGCATTCAACACTTTGTTGAACCAAATGTTGAGTGTGTTTGAACAGGTCGTCCAACATTGTTGAAAGCGTAATAAATGTTGAAAGCTTGTTGAAAGCGTGTTGAATCAAGTTTAAATTGATTTAAACTTTCGTTCAATATCGATTCAACTTTTCTTTTGTTTTCGAAAAATGCTGAATGGTGTTGAAGCGGTTTGAACACTCTGTTCAACAATTGTAGAACACACGCATGCTCACATCAGGCCACAAAAGTCAATATGGCATAGTTTATCTGGATGAGAGAGCGTGGTTCTAGTTCTTTCGCGAAAGTGTTGGTTCTTTTGTTGGCGCAATTTTGGAATCGTTTGAACGGCCTCTGCGCAACTTTGTTTTTGCGTCCAACATTTGTCCAACATCCTTTCAACTTTTGTTGAACGAATGTTGGTCAAATGTTGAAACGGTTTAAACAGGCCTTAAAGGACATCACCATACACTGAGATTTTGTTTCTTAAACCCCAGTAGGCTCTTATTTCTCCCGGTACTTTTTTCCTGAAACGTCGTGAGTAGGGTGGACTCCTTGTCCATGAGAAAAGTGTAAAGGCGTCTGTTACATCAAGGATGGTGAAGACTTTAGCTTTTCGTAGCAGGGCAAGGTTGTCTTCAATTGTTGTTATCGTGTATGTAGGTCGTTTGATTGCCTTGCTTATGGTCTGACTTGGGTCAATGCAGATGTAAAGTTTGCCGTTCAGTTTTTCTTCAACTAGCATGATGGTGGCCAGGCTGTCGGTTGGGTTACAGGTCTACTGATCCCATCCTCACAAAGCCTCTTGAGGTCATCATTGACATGGCCCAATTTGGCCACTGGAACCTTGGTGCATTGGATCGTGTACGGGGGTGACTGAAGGATCCAAATCAATTTGCATGGGGCCTCCAAGAGGTTTCCCATAGCCTGGTTTAAAAATGTTGGAGTGATGTTGTAGAATGTCTTTCTCTGTTAACTTTCTGAGTGGGGAGTGTGGAATCTTTGTGCAGAATTTCTTTTTCCAGCACGATTGCTTCGTCTGGATAGAAGTATCGCAAGGTTTGCGCATCCTTTCCACTGAGGAAATTGCCGTTTTCTCTCCATGAACAAACTGTTGGTGAGTGAAGAATTTTTGTGCATATTTAGGTGCTGTCTCACATTCGGCTGCAAATGCCTCTTCATCTAATTCAACATTGACAAATTTAGATTGCTGCTGCCTTCCATGTCTTCTGATTCCCTCTTTACAGGCTCGAGCAAAATGATCGATCATCCCACACTTATTGCATTGTTTACCAAATGCTGGGCAATTCTGTTGGCGAAAACTGGGATGGCTGCCACAACACCAGAAGCAGAGTGGTGTTGCAATTTCAACAACGTCCCATAGTGTGACCTTTGTTTGATCTGTGTTGATGCCTGTGGCCTTTGCCAATTAATTTTACGCGAAGACTTTCCGGAAGTTACACCATCAGATCATCGTCGTAGTTGTGCAGTGTAGTTTTCAGTTTGCGTCAAGCCTTTATATTTTTTTCCTCCAAAACTGTATGTAATTTTGTACTACTTGTGACGTTTATTTACGCGCTGTACCCTGAAAATTCCAGTTTTAAGATTCGTTTACCTCAACAGTTGTGCTTGTGTTTATGCAATTTCATGTTGCTAATTGGAGTTGATTGTATGTGCTGTGTCATGCAAATTTCGGTTTTACTAATGGTTTCAGGATGATTATTCTACTGTTGTTACGGTTAGGTGCATTCTATTGTGTGCAGGTATGCTACTGTCCTTATTTACAAATTCATTTTGGACAGCCCCCTTATAACGTGCCTTCTATCTTGTATCCTCTCCTTATCATATTGCGAGTTTGGTTCATCAAAGAGGTCATCCAGGTAACTGCTGCTTTCTGCTTGTGGAATCTCTTCATCTGCCAACTCACGTACCAACGGGTGTTTATCGGACTATTGCACGGTTTTGGAGGCTGGAGACTCTTCGCTTGAAGTTACAGGAAGGTTTACAGAACCACTTTCACACAACGGCTGTTTCCCAGGAACAACCCACAATACTTTAGCTTTAGTCTTGTTCTCGTTCCTGTTTGAAACCTAGTGAAGAACCACAAAATCGTTACAACACAACACCATTTGATTGCACAATGCAGAAGTTGGAGTTGGGGTCAAATTGCAATTTTTTGGCACAAATGTCAGATCTTTCTGATTTTTCCCTTTCTAAAATCTTTATAACCTTCCCTTCGAAAAGAAAGAACCCAGTAAAAAACTAAATAATTTCTCGACACACAGAGTTCAAGCGATTTACTTTTGCGAGAACCTCAACTAATCTATGACTATGAAAAGGCGTGAGGTCTTTCGCTGGCTCAAACAAAAAAGAATTCCAATTTATTTTCTTCAAGAAGTCCATTGTACAAAAGAAAAAGAGAACTGTTGGAGCGCAGAATGGGGCTTCTCAACTATTTTTAGCAGTGTCTGAACATGTATTCTTTTTACTCATGCACAGTAAGCGCATGAGGTATAAAATGCCCTCCGTTTCTTGTTTTCTGTGTCACATTAGTGCATGGACATTTATGCTTGCATACATTTATATACATGACTGTAGCTTTATGTGGGGCGGGGGGTAGGGGATTATTCACAACAATTAATAACTGCTGAAAAATGTATTGTTGAGTCAGAAAAATTAATAGAAAGACTTGAAAAGAAGTATTAGAGTCTTAAAATGTATTTATGCTTGGAATATCAGTCCATTTTGCATGACAAAATAAACAGTACGTGTTTGAAGAAATCAACCATCCCTCTCATGTTTCAACCTTTAAGTAGACTTGCCACAATTCCACCTCATGAGAATCCCGGGAGAAAATGTTTTGGTGAGCGAAGCGTGATTTTTCGGATACGAATCTACACGAGACAAAGGACTTTTGAAAGTCTAGCCCTTAAGATGTGTCATTTTCTCTTGGATGTGCATGGTCGCGCCCAAATCATCGCATGCATCTTGACTGTTCAAACTTTGTGATTGTAGTCGCGGTCGTACGGCCTGGATCGTACAGATCTCTTTCGATTATGGAGCCAAAGATAAGTTGTTGACATTAAAGACAAAATTATATATATTTTTTCTAATTTGTTTTACAAATAAACTCTTTGCACAAGAGCGGGGATCGACATAAAGGTCATTCATACTGATCTGCATCAACATGCCGGTCATCTCAGCTCCTAGTGATCTTTGAGAACCTTAGAGCAGCTTTGAGCGAAACTGAGAATACCTGAGAAAAAGTGATCCGACTTTTAGCAATCTGAACTGTTCTTAGAACTACTGTTATTGTCAGTATGGGCATGCGACTAGTCGTTGATATGCATTCTGTTTATTTGGTGGCAAAGGAATTTAGAGGATGCTTCAAGGGGAAATTCTGGTTTTCTGTCTTACTTTTGTTTTACTTAGAGGCCATTTAT
>NC_090879.1:46731318-46741318 GCF_036669935.1 Montipora foliosa
AAGAAACTGCAAAGTTGTAATTCATGTGAAGTACGGTGTCTGGATCAAACCCGCTCCACAGCCGTAATTTCCGGCTAAGCCAGGCGGGAAAAATTGCTTAGCCGATGAGAATTAAACCGGTCGTTCTGAATTAATTCAGACACTGTACTTCACACAAACTTAATTCAGTAAATTCGATTCGGCTCATGAGAAGTACGGGGTCTGAACCGGGCCTAAACGAAAAAAATAAGAGATGAATGGTTTGTCTGGATGGAGAAGTACATTAATAGTGAACGCTTACTCTGCGATGATGCATCGTCTTTTTGGGCTGCGGAGTGTGTTCAGTCTGTTCGGTTTCCTCCGTTGAAGAAGGCAAGTGTTTCGCGAACCACTCCAAATCCTTTGTGGCCAACAGACTCTCATCTGCTGAAAATCATTGTGTACATGTAAGTGCCGAATCAAATGCATTGGCTTGATAACTTATAAAGAAACTAGCACTTCTTTTTAGGCTCTTCATGATACATTCTACACAATGCTCTCCCCTCCCCTCTGTATGAAAATAGTCCTGAAAATTTGAGAAGAATCGGACAAAAACTTTTTTTAAGTTGTAGCTCTGTAAGAAGGCGACTCTCAGGCAATATTCTAAAGACCGAGAATAATTACATTACAGATACAACAGTCACGCTTTTTTACTAGACAAAAATCACAGATGCACAAAAAATGTTACACTAAACGTTTGTATATCTGCGAAAAAAAGTGATTTGCAACAAATTTATGACGAGACCTTACCAATAGATGGAATGGCTTTTTCCACGCAAACCGTTTGTAGGACTGTCGCCGCGAATGTAGAGGAATTCATTGTTGTGAAATTCACATAATGTGAAGCTAGAATTGATTCCTGTTGGAATCTTCAAAATTTCCTCTGCATTCCTGTTTAAATATCTCAAGGAAAATGGAGTGAAAGCAGACTCACAAGACTGAATTTTTCAAGCTCGAAATTTTCATTTGTTGTCTGCTCCCGAGCACGTGGCTTTATTTCACGATCGTCACCTACAACCAGAAATGTGATTGTTCGCGTTCACTGAAAAAAAAAAAAAATAAGCATGAATCAAGTTTGATTCTCTAGGGCAATTTGATGGGAAACTTGTTTTGTTTTGACGTCTTCTGTATCCATTTCGTCTAAACAAAGCCAAAAGAAAGGAAAAATAAATACAAGTACGCCACGGCGAATTATGTGACAAAAGCGTGACCAACCTGTTTTCAGCGTAATGGTTGTTATGCAAATTGCAGGAACACAATTATTGTTATTGTTCGTCTTTTCCTGGTGATGTGCATTCTCTTTGAAAAATAATGATATCAAACAGGAATGAAACAAGCAAATTTCAAAGCGGCCTTATTCAATCTTTGCATTTAATGTGCATTTCACATTTTGAAACATTCACTCTCCTCGCTTTCGATCTCGCAGGTGACATTCTACAATGTAGTTCCCTTGATAAGTGTTTCTGAAAGGAGTTATAAATGCAGAAGCTTTTGTTTGTTATTTATTATTAGTATTGTTATGATACCGCGAGTTTTCTGTTGCCGACGAAGATATCACACGACATTTGTTTACACATAACTCTGTTACCTTCCCGGCATCATATGCAAATGGCTACGCGTTCGATCTGAAACATTCAAATGATCATTCTTTAGACGTGGTTTGTTATCCTTCTGCGAGCCTGCTTGTTGGTAGTTAATGGCGTGATTGAAGGGTTTTTTTTTTCTGAAAGTGCAGAAACTAGTTACTGCTTTGAAACATTCATGTTCACCGGTCTTTCTGTTAAGCGAGTGCGTAAAATACGGCCTGCGATAAATTGGGATAACCAAACATCGAGTTCTGACCTCATGTTCTGACCACTTCTTGCGCGTGCATTATTTTTGGGCTGTACTGTACATGCAAGAAATTGGTCGTGCTGGCCGTACAGGACTTTCATCATGTGCTACCCTTTATTACAATAACTCTGACATTGGAAATAATAAAAAATATGTAGAAGAATCAATGAAATCATATTGCAGATCAGAAGACACTTGTCAAAGGAAACTCATCCTTGATTACTTTGGATTCTCCAGTGTTCAACAAAAGAGCTGTTGCTGCATATGCGATGGCAAATTCAAAAGAACTGAAGAGGATCTCCCCCATGCTATTAGAAACAAGGTCAGATTTCTACCTAACAGTAACCGTGCTATCCTTGAAAGGTTAATCAAGAGTGCAATTTCTGACCATGAGTCCCAAGCGACATCAGAAGGTTCAATGCTATTTGACATTTCTGTAGATAAGGATCTGCCTGCAAAGGTTATGGAGGGAGTGGAATTTGTTGCATCAGTAGCAGACTTGTTGAAATCGTTCGGCATATGGGATGAAACCTGTTCTTCTCAAATCTTTTCGCTTATATCTGAACACACTGCTATATGTACAACTGAAACGGACTCCGACAATGATTAGAACATCAACATAATGTGTTCTGTTCACTTATATGCAGACCTTGCTGATGGATTTCAGGGTTTTGTTTGGCCCCTGCCTCTGGACAATGCTTTTACAGCAACGGTTTGAAATTTCTTGGGCCAGGTCGTCTTCAATATTTCTTCTCGCACCACCCCTCCAATTTACAAAAAATCCCCATTTAAACTGCTCAGCCAGGCGTGGAGTTAGCAGGCACTCGATTTGGGCTATACTCACAAACATTTCAATGGCATATTTGCTGTAAGCCCCCATTGACTTGAAAACTGACAGCAAGAGTTTCTGGTTGATGAGATTTCTGCTACCATCTCCCTCTGCTGCAGTGTCCTTCATTTGCATGACAAGAATAGCCAAGAAAATGAAACAAAGGGCATAATTCTTGACATAATCATCCTCATTGCAGCTGTCATTGACATCTACTTTCTGTAAAAGGAACTTGTCAATGAACTTGCCAAAAGCATCATCAAAGTACTTCTTCTTGTTTTCTAAGGTTTCACGAGCAATGTTTTTTGGGAATTGATGTAATGAGGGCCTCTCCTCAAGGTCTGACATCCCAAAAAAGTTCAGGGCAGCAGTTACAATGTAAGCTTTCCCCACGCTGAGGAACAACTCTTCACTCCCTTCATAGGAGTCAAGAACTTTGGAAGGGGTAGCATTCCTTCTGTTGTATTTCTCCCTGAAGTATTTTAAGGTGCCAACTTGATTGACAGATTCTGCTTTGTGAAGAAATGAGTATGAATACTGTAAAAGGGATGCTTTGGTATGCCACTTAACCGGCTTAAAGGGCGAGCAGTGTTCAAAACGATCAGCCGCTGTGTGAGAACCAGACAGCAAATCTTTGGCACCTGCAAATCTCACACGAGTTAGCTGATCACCTGCAAATGCAATCTTCATATCTCTCATTGGGTCATCCTGGGTGTCTTGTGTGTGCATTGGTCTGTCCAGGTGCTGCAGGTCCTTCAGGAATTGGTGGATTATCTGTGTGTGGCATTTCATCTAGCAAACCTGCTTGGACATAGATTTCAGCAATCCACTTTTCATAAGCTCTTAAAATGTTAACACAATCATCATACTTTGATTCATTTGCATTGATAATTGGCAGGCTTACTATGGTGGACTTCTCTGACATTTTTAGGCTGTAATCATGAAAAATGTGGTCAGGGATAACAGCTTTCAAGAACTTAAATTTAGGAAAGAACTCAAGAACAATTCGCCCAACAATGATCTTGGCACATTCCGCATATCTTTTCCATTCAGGTACATTTAAAGAAAAATTATGACGTGGGAAATCTTTAATGTTCCCTTTGGGGCTGTCATTGGGTAAGTGATTGAAGTTGATTCTGTTTTCAATCAGGTTACTGGCAAACAAGTGCAGATCATCATTCTGGATTTCCTTTCTCATGTGTCCCTTCAAAATTGTCAGATCCCAGTTGTCACCAGTGCCTCGGAACACACTTCCTTTCTTTACTTTCTGCACTACTACATCTGAAAAATGACCTCCCAAGAGCTTTAGCAGGATATCCCTCTTTCCAGTCGACAGGCACACACCAAGTTTGTTCAGTCGTTCTTGAAGCTAATACAAGGGGAGCAAAAAACAAGTGTCAAATTCAGCATGCATGCGATTGTAAAGATCACTGACTTATTGCTATATGGACGTGAGACTACTACTGGAAAATACAACACAAAATCCATATGAAACTAAGTCCAGGACCCAAGTGGCATATTGTCCATATCCTCTCTAGTGAGGAAATTATTTATGACTTTCATGGTTACTATTGCAAAAAAGACAACTGATTATATGGTGTGTCAAAAACAACTTTTTTTTACTAAAATCGTTTGTAAAATATTGCTTTACCACCCAAAAATGAAACTCATACCTTCACGCCTCTCTGTAAATATGCTATAGATTATATCAGTGATTTTCAATGGATTCTTCAAATAGAATCTCAACCACAGCCTTCCTAATTATTGACTAATTAACGACACCAAACTACCAGACAATAGCAAAAGTTCTGTCAAGCTTTTTGGGAAAAGAGGATCAACCACAGAATGTATTCAATGTATGAATTAATGACACTACCACAGTACAGTAGGAGTAAGGGAGATAATAAAGGAAAACAATGAATGTTTTATACATCATCAGCTTACATATTATATTACTAACCTTTTTGGTACATCCCCCTTCAATGACGAGAACTGTATTCACACGTTTCACCAGGTTAAGTTCATGCCACCTCTCGTTCATAAGGATCGAGTACAAAAAACTGTACTTTACTTGAAGCTCAAGCTTTGTTTCTGCGACGGAGTTCTCCTTGCCGGACACTGCGTTCATGACCTCAACAAGAAAATGGAAGTTCGTCTTCAATTCAAGCCAAACTTTGTTAAAATCAAATTCTTTCATGCTATCATAATCATTTCCATATAATACGGAACCTTGCGAACGCTTACACAGCTTTGCACACGATGTTTTCAACTCCTCACTAACGGTTTTCTTCAACTCTTTAACAACACTTGGACAATGATCTTTCAAGATAGCAGCCAATACAGTGACATCCTTGTGGCTGATGGCTTGTACAATCATTTTTTACTGTCCTTCAGTCAGTAACGACTGAGCTTCAAATAATGATAAACAGTCATTGTCTCCTGTTGATTTAGGCCTTAAAACAGTTGCAGCTTGCTGAGATGGAATTGAAGGCTGCTCTACAGATCTTGATGTTGTTCGCATTGACAGCTGATTCATAGAAGTTATTGTGCAATCATGTCCGGTAGCATCTTGCAGTGTTGCGAAAGACGACCGTTCTACAGACCTCAAAGTATTTTGCGCCGGCTGATTCACAGAAGAGGTTGGGCAGGTATCTCCTGTTGATTTAGGCATTAAAATTGTCGCATTTGTGGAGTTGAGAAGGAAAGCTGCTTTCGTGTTGGTGTGATTGGCTTCGACGGCTCATCCACGTGTACAGAGCTTTCGGATGGCATATTCGTTGATAAACGCTTCGACGGCTGAAGCGAAGAAGGTGAAAGCTGTATGCATCGCTTGACAGCATATTCTGCGCTTTGATCCGACAACGTATTCTCTATGGATTGAGCTCGCTGAATAAACTGTTCCATCTTGTTTACGAATGAAACACAACTCCTACACAAGACCTTTGATCTCGTATCGTCCTCCGAAATTTTTATGCCACAGGTTTTATGGACTTTGGCACACAGATCTTTTCCTGAACCAGCTTTGCTGAATATTCGTAGCATATAGCGACTCTCATGAGAATCACCACAGAGTCGGCAAGCTGGATTTCGAGGAGAAACCTTCATCGGAGTGGACATACTTTCCGCCATTTTGATTTCGGCATAATGCATAAATTAGCTTTATTTTGCCAAGTTTCGCATGAATTATTTAAAAACGATCAACCAATCAATATAAAGGATTCACTGGCCGATCCCAGGGCCTTTTCCCGTCCCACCCCCAAGCCAGGGAAAAGGTCCTGGGAACGAGGTTGCCCCCAAAACGTATATGGAATGAATTTTTCCATCAGTTCACTTCATAGAAAAAGTTGTGCCCGGAAAGGCGTGATATTCGCTGACATGGTTTTTTGTTTCGGTGTTTGTATGTCGGTCGATTGCGTCGAAAGTCAACGAATCTGTTTTGTTTTATCTTGTATTTTTGAGATTTTTTTATTCAAGGAAAACTACCTTATGAGATTATTTTTGCTTATTTTTTGATAATACACTTACTTGTGTGCAACAAAGTGTTCATGTCTATTAAAGATAATTTCTTATACGACCTCAGTTCCACTTAAAAATAGCTGCATGTCAAAATAGAAACGCGTTTCTACTTTTACACTTCTTAGTTGCTAATGGCCGGATGCTGTTCCTTCCCACTCAACAACGACTGGCAACACCTTCTGCAAATGCCCGATGTATCTTGAACACTTCTCCGCATCCACCCTCTCGCTCCAAAATCTCTTGATGCCATCGATGAGCTATTCTTTTGTTTTCAGCTTAACTTGGTTCTGAAGGAAATGCTCTAGTTTGTGCCAAAGCAATTCAATTGGGTTAAGATCTGGAGATTCAGGGGAAGTCTTCCACCAATATATTCCATTACCTTCCATGAAGCTTCTAGCAAGGCGACTTGTATACTTTGGATCATTGTCTTGTTGAAAGCAGTGACCATCGGGGAAGTTATCGTGGATAAATGGAAGCAGCCCGTTGCTAAGGATCTCGGAGACATAAAACTGCACGTCCATGTTTCCTTCGAATATTGTGATTTGCGAGGGCCTCTTCTTGGAGATTCCGGCCCACACGTGCACTTTAACAGGATGTTTCGGTTTGCCTTTAAGCTTTGGTTGCTCCCACTTGCGATGAAAGTTAAGCTTGCTGTGGTTTTTGAGGAGAACAGAACACTCGGCCGTGATTATCACGTTATTACACTGTTCATTTTCTTGCAAGCAATTGCTGCAGAACTCCAATCTCTTAACTCGGTTTTGCTCTCGAATTAGCTGACAGTAATTTGTGCCTGTTTGCACCCAGCCAAGTTTTTTTCTTAGCTGTCTGATTTTATCTTGGGAGAACTGGGTTCTAAACCGTAGGAGGACTCTTCTTGTCAGTTCCGGTGATGTCATTTCATCATTTCTTTCCATTTTGGCATCAATGAAATTCATTACGTCGATCATAATGTCAAAGGGTGGACGTCCAGGTTTGGCTGCATTCTCAAGCGACTGCCTTTCCTTGAATCTTTTAAAGAACCAGATAATGCTCCAAAGACTTATGTTTACGCCACCTTCAGCAAGAATTCTAACAATTTCCGATGGACCTTTTCCCTTTGCTTTAAAGTGCACCTAACCCCAAAATATTTTTTCGCTAAAATGAATCTTTGCATCTGTTCCAAATGCATTGCGGCCATTTTTTCCTTATTCTAACAAATCCTGTCATTTTATAGGCTTTGAAAGTTACAAAAATCCAAGCATCTTATGTTAATGACCGAGTCAGAAGTGGGTCTATTCCTGATTTGACGTCACAAACTTATTTACATTGCATTAACTCTCTGTAAAAATGCATGCAGCCTATAAAATGACTGGATTTGTTAATGCATTTCAAACATGTGCAAAGATTCATTTTAGGAAAAAAAATATTTTGGGGTAAGGTGCACTTTAAGTCTAAGTATTTTACTTTTTTGTTCATGTGTCAAAAAACCCATAGTAACCGACTCAGTAGCAAAAGTAGTTTGACATCCTTGACCAGAAAGCCACGCGAGTGGCCAAAATTTCCACCACAAAGGAAGTGATCGTCCAATAGAAAGCAAACATATACTGTGGTCTCTACTCAAATGCTAAATAGTAAAACAATGAACATTTACTCGTCCAATTAAAACTCTGTGATTTTGATCCAACCGATCATATAAAACGTGAGTGTTCAGTTTTACTCAAATGTGAAATGTGAGGTTCCTTTGTCGTCAAACATCAGAGTCATTCGTGTGACTGCTCCAAAATGTCTCTAAGGCAGTTGTGCAAGGAAACAGCTACGGCCCCTCTGAAAGCGTTGTTCTATTTTTCGGATGAAGGTACAACTGGCATTGCCTCTATCAAGTTGATTAGGGAAAAAAATATACTCTTTGAAGAGGGGAAAATAGTCAATGTGAATTGGGACAGGAAAAAAGCACAAGCCGAAATTTTAGCTGTCAATGGTAAGTTGCATTCTCATCACTACAGTTTACCTTGATAAACATTTCTTTGAATTTTGGGTAGCAAAAGGGTTTCGTCTGATATTTATTCTGATTGCTATCATGCGACTAGTCTTCGTGCAAACGAAGTAAAAAATCAACATCATTGTTACGTTTGTTTACATATGATACGTCTAACTCCCGAGATTCGACCGTGCATTGCCCTGAAGAATTTCGTCTTGTTGCGAGTTTTGTATATCACCTTCTTTCTGAGATGTTGCTGCAAAGAAGTTCTTGCGGTCAGGATTTTTTAACAGAAAGAAGTTCTTGCGGTGTCAACTTCTAACCGCAAAGAAGTTCTTGCGACTGGTAGGATTGTGGCGCAAGGAGCCGCAAGAAGCCGCAAGAAGTTGCCGGCTTGCGGACACAAAAAGAAGTTCTTGCGCGTGCATTATTTTTGGGCTGTACTGTAAGCTTCAAGACTACTTGGTGGAGTTATATGAATGATGTTGGTTACATAAGGAGCATCAACCCCCATGCCAAGAGCTGATGTTGCAAATAGCACCCTCACCCTCGATTGTTCTTTCTTTATTTCTAATATTATGTCTTTCTTCATGCGACTCATCTGGGGCGCATGAAACTGTGCAAACAGTCTTGCACTGGGTTCTGATGTTTCTCCAACGCACTGTTTGTCTTTCAATACTCTTTCAAATAAGCCATAAGCATATCCGCAGTATTTCAGTTTTAAGTAAATGATTGTCATTGGGTGGTTTTCTCTTTGAATTGCCAGTTCATTGGCAATGGGTACAAGGATTTTGTCGTAGCTCTCATTCCCATGGTGATTACTCAGACACACTTTTTTGTCCAGGTATGTTCACTTGGTTAGGGTTTCATGCTACAATTTTGATCTCATTTTTCAATCGCAGACTTTGTTTTAAGTCTTTCAATAAATGAGTCGGTGCTGTTGCTGTCAGAGCCATGGTAGGCACACTGGGAAAGAATGCCTTCAACACTGACAGGTCTTTGAAGTCTTTTCTAAAATCTTCACCACTGAAAAGGAAAAGGAAACCCTGAGCTACAGATCTTAAAGTTCAAACACAAGTGCAATGATACGTTTTCAAAACATTTTTGTTTAAGCATGCTTATGTAGTAGTATCTTAATTGCTATTATGGTTGACAGGTTCAGTTGAGGTTCAGTTGTAAGAGCATGGCATGGAGAAGATTTATGATGTTCCAATAAGCAGAGTAAATATGCGTGAAGAAGTCAACTATATAGTTCATAGAGAAAAATCTGTCATGGTTTTCAAACACATAGAGAATAGAGCAAATTTTCTGCCGAAATTGTAGCCGCAGTGTAAATATATGTCGTTGCCGTAACTGTGATTTAGATTTCTCAGATACTGGTACAAGCTAAGTCTGTAACAAACATGACACGAATAAACAAGCAATGAATATTTTACGCACTTACCATAATTCAACACAGTGAGCTTCATCAACAATGCAGGCAACAACATTATCCTGGAAGACTTTGCTTGCCATTAACTCTCGACCTTCCTTACCTAAAAGAGCCTCTGGATGGGCGAATACAATTGAAGTGTTACCATTAACCACATCTTCAGGAAACTTCGTTGAATCCGGGACCACGTGCTCGCTTGGTTCTTGTTGATTTCCGAACAAGTTATCGGCGGGTTCCTTCTCGTATACAGCAAGCTGTAAGACATCAGCGGTCATCCTTCGAGCTTTTAAGACTTTCAGCTGATCTTCAATGATGGAATTTAATGGACATACCACAATAACTATGTTCTTGGTGGTCTTCACAGGAATGAAATGAGGTAGAAGGTGAAAGAGCATTGACTTGCCAAATCCAGTAG
>NC_090879.1:46751318-46761318 GCF_036669935.1 Montipora foliosa
CCCAAACGAATGGTCACATGCAAGGGTTCAACATCGATGTGAATGTAATCTACTTCACGGCATATTTGGTCCCTGTTTTTACCTGGATACATGGGCTTGTTGAATGTTTTCTTGGTGAGCTTCTGGGAATCGATTTTGTTGATTAAGGAATCTCCTATGATTAAATTGATTCCAGTTGAGCACGTGTTTTAGCACCTCTCTTAGGCTGAGAAAAAGTTGACTCATTCTCCTTATCGGCAGTTTCACAGTTGCTTAGGCAAGCGATTATTTGTTGTTAATGTTGTTGCATTAGTTGTCACATTCTCCTCGTCAACGGTTTCAGAATTGCTTAGGACTGAGAAGCGATTGTTGTGCCATCAACGTCCCAAGAGGGCCGATCGTCTGTATGCAAATCATCTTATTGATTTCGTTATTTAGGAGTCGCAGGGCCGTTACCAAACTTTTATTTTCATCAAGGATTGATCTCGCTTCCCAATTCAAGACTCAAGATCACTCTTAGCCTGTGTCTAAGAGCGCAGTTTTGGTTTCGGAGTCTCATTAATTCCAATGGTTGGAGCTCCTTGTTGATAATAGTTTCCTCATTTGCTGGTTGCTCACCAATGATCTTGTGTTAGCTTTCACTTGCTTTTGTAAAATCACCAATTCGAGCTTAATTCCCTTCATTTCAGCAAACCATTCTCGACTCAGCCCCTTGCAGTCACAATTATCTTATCCACTGCCCTCCCCAGTAGCCAGTACCTGTTGTTTGCCATTATAGGTGACTTCAGGCACAGATGGTAGACTTTTTGATCCTTGTGAGCAGCCTTTAGCTACAAATGTCAATGTATCGCAAGAGTCAACGATGGAGTCGTCTAATAATGCCCCTGACTATCCAATTTGACGGTTCTGTTCTCCAAGGAACTTGTTATTGGAGCTGGTAGAAACAGGACCGTTGGCCATGATGGATTCGTCTTCATTCTGTAACAAGTGCAGGAATTTATGTCTCTCTCCTGACACTCCAATGCATGTGCTATAATATTCTCATAAAGCGTTGATTACCAAGTGACGCTTCATCTGAGCTGCTGCAGATAGACCTAAACTGTACTTGTCAACTGCTCTTGCTGAAGGGTAGAGTGAGGCTCGAAGACATGCCATTGCTTTCTCTTGTTTCATCCATTTTGCCACTTCAGTATCTTTGGATGGATCAAACTAATTTTGCATGATGCCGTAGTCAGGCAAGTCTTCGATGTACATGTCTTTGTCATCTCCTGTTGTTTTAAACTCTGGAAATGGAGTATTTGAAGCCATGTTTCCAATTGATCTAGATCGTTGTTCTCTTAAAATGTTGCATTTAAAAAAACCCGCTGCCACCATGATGACAACTCTGTTACGAACGAGCAGGTCCGAAACAATATCATCACTCGGAAAGTGCTTTTTTAATCCGTTTGCCCAACTGGTTTTCGTTCTGCCTCGACAGTGAGAAGAAAATTTTGCCCTTATGTTATAAACACGTAATTGCAATGAGTTCTCGTAAAATTAGGGGAAATAATAATTTTATTATAGTGCAAATTTATGTACAATCTTATAACTAAATGCCCTTTACAAGAAAAATAGATAATAAATAAACAAACTACGTTTAAAACCATAGAAGTAAAATGGATAAGAACAATATACAACTATAGCATGTACAATGTTCTAAAAAGTTATAAATCAAAAGCGTCTCTAAAATAATGTGTTTTGAGTACTGATTTGAATTTAATAAAATTATTTTATATTCTTATGGATAGTAGTAAATCGTTCCAAACTTTTGCAGATGCAACAGAAAATGGTCTGTCTCCTAGAGTCTTTTTTGTTTTCCTTGAATTATCCTCGAATAAAATAACATTACTTGATCTTAAACTATACTTTTAACAAGTATCAAGTTCTTAAGATAGTCTGGGGCATTACCATAAATGCATTTGAAGACTAGTGTTGCTACTTTGAACTTTACACTCGCTGTGTACATCTAGATAAGTAAGATCTAATCCATTGCAGAGCGGTACTCGTTACTCCAAATGATATCTGAAGACAACGTAGAAGCACATCATGATCAACGGTATCAAAAGCAGAGTTTAAGTCTAATAACACTAGTAGAGTTACTCTTTGTTAATCCATATTAATCAAGATGTCATTATGTACGTTTAGAAGTACCATTTCCGTTCTATGGACTTGATGATAAGCTGACGGAAGCATTGGAAACAAGTCAGACTGCAACAAGTGATCTTGGATCTGTATATACACAGCCTTTTCTGTGAGTTTAGATAGAAACTGTAAGTTACTTACTGGTCTCAAGTTTGACAGTGAAGTACCTTGGTCAGGTTTCTTTAGACGTGGATCAACTAGAGCCGCTTTCCATGAAGTTGGAAAATAACCAATTGTCAAAGAAGAATTGATCTGAGTTGTGATGATTGGAGGGAGCTCATCAAGGCCACCCACGACAAGAGAAGGGGACATAGATCAAGCATGCTGGTTTTTTTGGATGAACCCCTTATAAGTTGGCACGTGTTATCCTTGGCAAGCTCTTTGAACTCAGGAAGTACCATCAGCACTAAACTGAGGGTCATCAACAATCTTAGCAAACCTACCTTAAGTAGCATCAATAGCATCTAGGTCTTTACGTTTGCTAATTATCTTACGGTTGAAATAGCGGCAGATATCATTGGCAAGGGCTGTGGAGGAGTCCTGAAAGGCGGGAAAACGTAAGTCATTTCTTGGAAGGAGGAGAGCCTCGGTTGACTTGAAAAGTTTGCACTGATCACCTTCCTGTTCATTTATGAAGCTCACATAAAATTCCTTTCGTGACTTATTGGTTATGTAGCTACAAATTACAAATGAATACAATCAGTAACAGTCCTTAGCATTAAAGTGTATATGACAGATTTTTTTTTATTTGCTCGATAAAATCACCATAATGCACTGATAAGTATGGAGAAAAAAAATTTTTCGATAGCGATTTTTCTTCCCCGTGTTTTGATGGACCAAAAACGTGAAATTTCACTTCTGGTGGGGTACAAAACCGCGAAACTGAAAACAGGAGACTGGGGATGATTGTGACGTCATTTCAGGACATCTAGTTTCGCGGAAAACAGATTTCTCAGTGTTTTCTTATACGTGAGATAGTGTGTGGAGAGGAGTCTGACCTTTCCGCGACCTTTTTGGATGCAAACAGCACAACAAAGCTTGAATTTAAACTACTGCAAACGACAACAATGAGTTTTGACAGCGATATCGAACATTCAGACGTGGAATCAATCCGATCTCTCGCACACATGCGAAACAGAGCTTGACGATGATCATGAAGAAGTCTACTGTTCAGATCCAGAAGGACCCTATATGGATGAGCCTATTGCAGACGATGAATGGTTCGCGGAATACAACCGAGAAGTTGAACAGAATGAACGGAGAAACCAGGAGTTGCAAAATCGCTTTGACAGGAACATTGAAACCGCGAGTTGGTAAGTGTTCGCTATTTCTCACCTCTGAAACATCTTGATCTGCATGAATTACCAGCCAAAGAAACCGCGATTACACTTTGCCGGTACAGTGTTTAATTATAATCTCGTGTTCCTTGGTTTTATTTTATAGGTGCTCATGTGGCCATTGTGCTCTAGATCGGCTGCAAAATCTCGAGGAATGCCTTTGCTGCAAGGAAATCGAAAAGTGCGTCGAATCACTTGCGAGTACGGCTGTTCTGAATGAAGTGTAAATCAGCCCCGAATGTATTACATTGCATCCAGGTTTCAGGGTCGTTTGTCTAAACAGATGGTCTCTTCGATCAGCTGCAAGTAAATTCAAGAGGATAGACGGAAGAAAGTATCGTCAGATTGATAGGGAAGAGAGGTGAGTAAACTTTCGGTGAGCTATTTTCCTTTTAAAAGTATGTGTGGGCTATTCGCGGTAAGCGTCAAAAACCACCGGATAGTTGCTGGAGAAGCGCCAGTTACGCGCGCGAATATTTTCTGAGAAATAGAGTAAATCGGTAGTCTTGTCCCTTGTTATTTTTTTCAATGGTGACATGAATTGACCCGTGACATAGATACTAAAGTAGTGCAAAATTGCTACCAGTATACGAAAGAACAGGATGGAATTATTGCATTATAGCATAGAGTAATATTGTAATATAATTTCCTTTCTGGAAACCTTAGTAGAAATCTGTTCCGGAATTTGGGGTTGAGAACCAAAACTCACACAAAGCTCATTCCCATTTTTTTGGTATTTATCTTTTGCTACCTACCTTGAACTTCTACTTCTAGTCTACTCTTTTTTTCAACGGTAGAGTTATGCACCTATCAATGTCAAGGAGGACGTGGGGCATAGGGCGGGGTCATGGGCACAAAAAAATTTCAAATCTCCCTACCCCCGGGAAAGCAAGATAATTCAAATGCCCTACCCCCCGGGCCAAAGCGGTCAATCAAATCCCTGCCCTATGCCTCCCCCCCCCCCACCCCACTGGCTTGACATTGATAGGTGGAATTGGAATGTATCTTGCTGATTCCGGCAGCACTCAAGTGGTAATGCTGAACTCACAGTAATAAATAAAACACAGAATCATTACTCAAACGTTTATTCCCAAGTTTTCTTTCTCACATACAGGTATCTTCGGGGAGTAGCCTACAGAGAATTTACTCAATTAGTACACGGTTTCCTTGGAGGAAAGCGGATTCCACTGCCAGCATGTACATACTATGCCATAAGAACAGAACTTTCTGAAGAAAGTGAAGAATTTGTTAGTTTTGAAGACAACGATTAAAGCTATTATTAGAGAAAGAGTGTCCATTGACATTGATTTTATTGTTATTGCAATTTTGGCTAATAGTGACTCCAAAAATCAGTGGATTTCACAGTAACTACATTTTTCTTATCTATAGTGTAAAATTAAATAATGTTGATGATGATGTAATACGAAATAATTTTGTAACATGAACAGAAAAAATCTTAAGGTTTAAGCGGTCACAAGGCAACTCATAAAAAGGTCCCCTGTCATTGCCCACTGTTTTGTCGTGCCTGATTCCTGGGACAATCAGTTAAAAGGTTGTGACCTCTCATGGGTCTTTTGCAGACAGTACAATTTCTTGTTCTTCCTACACTATGTGATTGTGCTACAGTAGCCTCCTGTGCAAGAACAACAGACACTGCAACAAAAAAAAAAGACAAATAAATAAAACATCAGTGCTGATTAAATGATATTTAATTGTGATTGTTATTGTTAGTGTGATTGTTATTATTATAATTATTATTATTATTATTTATTATTATTCAAGGTCATTTTTCTAAGGGGAAAAACTACTTGTTAGGGACAAAAGGCTTGGGCTGTATGTTGTAACAGCACCCAGGGACTCCAGTACATACCTTCAGGTCTTGGAAATTTCAGTTATATGATAGACACCCTGGATTTCACACGTTCAGTGCAATGGCCTCCCTTCAATTTTTCTTATGCATATTCATTATTGTAATAGCTTTATTTCCCTAGACAGGTACATAATCTTTGCATAAACCTTACATGGAGTAGTTGGTGGAACATGGACAGTTGCCATTTTCTGCCTGGCCTGTCGTCGTTCTACTGCCACCTGTGTGTCTTCTTTTTGCAGCATGCTGTTCATCGGTAGGGGTGATTGGTCCTGTAGCTCATTTGCAGCAGCACCAAGATGTTTTGCATTTTCAGCCTCCAAATAAGTCTGATAAAACTCCTCAACATAATCTGTTAAATAATAAAAAGATAGCTTGGTTGATCAGACACACTAAATACCATTATACATGTACATGTATATTGCAAAAAACAAAATTAATTTCTATTTTCCAAATCCAAAGACAGACAAGGTCAACTTGAGAAACAAAATCTATGCATGTCACAGAAGAAGTACTCAAAGAAGAGCAAGGGGTTGTTTGTGACACTGGGCAAGAGTGACAAAGAGCTACAAATATATTAACAGGGTTTGTACCCTTTTCAGAAACAAATTTCCACGACTTTTCCAGGCCTTTTCAGGACTCAGATTGATTTTCTAAGGGCTCGAAAATTCACATTAACCCCTATGATCCCATGATATCCTATCCTATGGTCCTATGATCTCATGTTAATTCTCCTTACTACCTTCCATAAAGTTCACATTTTTTTAGCTGAGTTAAACAGAATTCCAGAACTTTCCAGGACCAGTGGCCTATTTCCAGGACTGGAAAGTCCTGGAAAATGCTATAATTAAATCCCAGGACTTTCCAGGTTTTCCAGGACCCTTACAAACCCTGATTAACCCATGGTTAGATGAAAATAAAAGTTACAGTTTCTTACCAAAGTTTTGTGCAATTCTAATGTCTCTAATAGAAGGCTCTCCATTTTTGAACTTCGGATAGAGGACTCTAATCTGCTCTGAATCATCTGCCTTCTTCTTGATGTCGCGCATCAAATTAAAATTGAAATGTATTGCTGCAAGGACGTGCCTATTTTTAAGACATGAATAATCAAATGACATGTCAAGTTAGCAGTTGGACATTTTTAGATCTGTTAAGCTGTGTTGTTGATAGTGGTGTGTATTATTTTTTAATTTTTTCACATTTATTGTAAACAGTGTAAACTCCCTTGATAAACAAGATAATAATAAGATAAGATAAAATAAGATAATAACTATTTACAAATAAAAATATAGATTATATATATATATATATATATAAAAACAGCTTATATTTCAATATTAAATTCACATGTTACGAATTGAAAATATTCTTAAAAGTTCTCCTTTTAAAACCACTTAGGCTTTCCGTGTCTCTGATAAATTTAGGTAAAAAGTTGAAACTTTTAGCCCCACGGAAGGCAAAAGCCCTTTGCCCAGCCGCGATCCTACACTTGGGTAACGTAAGCTCGCTCTTTTGCCTGGTATCTCTTTGGTGAATTTCTGAGCGTTGTTTAAATCGTTCACAGAGATAGTTAGGAGTCAAGTTGTTGATGCATTTATAAACCATGACTAAGTCATTAAAGAGTAGTTTTTTCTTTACGTTAAGCCATTTAAGGGACTTCAGGGCTTCTGTAATGTGATCGTACTTTTTCAAGCCAGTTACGATCCTGCAAGCGTAATTCTGGACTAACTGAAGTTTTTTAATATTCTCATTGCTTGTGTTGCTCCAGACTGTGGAACAATAAAAAAGTTTGCAAAAGACGAAAGCTTTTATGAGATATATTAGAGTGCTTCGATCCAATAAATGCTTTATCCTATTGACTCTCGTTAGTTTAAACATACAGTCAGATGCAGTTTTAGTGATATGCTCATTGAAGTTAAGATAGCAATCAATGTGCACTCCCAGGTCCTTAGTTACTGTCACAGGCTTGGTAAATATCATCATCATCATTTTATTAGAATAATTTCCATAAACCAAATCTAATAAAGTAATTCTCCTGCAACAGTAATGCAGAGCAGTAATGTTTCTCCATAATTCCAGTTACTGCTGTAGTTATAATACTACACTGACCTGCAAAACATTCCAGCAAAACTGTAGGCAATCATTTTTGGGCAGAAATGGTTCAATACGGAGTGAAAACCCTCTAAACAGCTGGTTTGGGATAGTGGCGATGCCTGCTTGATTCCACTTATTAGACTGGAGTTGGTTAAAGCAGCACAGACCTTTTCATACACTGGTGAGTCTGCAATAAATCAATGACAATGATTAATAAACCAAGCAAGAAATTTATGATTTTGGTCACTGTTCCTTGGGTTGTTCCAGCCAATATTAGGATGGTTGGTGCAAAGTCCCAATGCAAATAGCATGAAAATAAGCACCTTTATAAGAGTCAAATGAAAGTGTAAGCTACATTGTTTAACAAAAATTAGCCTCCGAACAAGTAACTGGTAATATTATTTTACATACAGCATTATGCATCACATTTGAAATCAAGAAACAAGGAATTTCATTTAGAGCTAACAACGAAACATCTCCCACTGAATGTATTAGGTATACTAACCTTTTAAAAGCCACCTCCGATGACGAATATCTCCATGAGCACATTTGTTGAAGAGGGGATCATCTAGTCCTGAGTGCTTGTTGGTGATGTGGCTAAGGAAGGATTTGAACTTTGCCAGAATTATTCTTCCACTTCCACAGCCAGTTGACGTTGCACTCCAGTGCAAATGGTTAATGCATGGTCTGATCCATTCTGTGACTGCTTCACATCCACTCTCCTTTGCAATTGTTGACAGCAACTTCTGCACCTCTGAAGCATCATAGAATCAACATCAGCATTTTGAACTTTTATAACATCAATGTGTTTAACAAAAAAAACAATGTTTCATACATACTTTTCTTTAAGTGCCATAGGTCGAAGTAGTGTGTTATATCAATCAGCTTTTCCCTCATGTGCTTGGCAATTGAAGTATGCCTATCTGAAATGAATGTGGATATTTTTATTCCACATTCAGACAGGTAGGCCAAACTTCGTTGGAATCCCAAATACTCCATGCCAGAACTATTCCCTGCTTCATTGCGCTGAAGAAAAATAAAAAATATCCAAATAGGAAATACTTAAACCAAGGCAAAAGATAATAACAGCATTGTTACAGCTGCATACAATGTACAGTATACCCATCCTAAGGCTAGACAAACAAAGATTATTTTATACCTGAACTAATGAAAAGTGAATAATCTTTGACAATGTGCAGCAAAATATGGTGTAGGCACCATATTTGGCACTGTGCCCCATACTGTCATGTCTGCCATCACCCGCAATCACAACACCTTCTTTCACTTCCTTCAAACTCTGCACCAGCTTTTGTTGGTATTTCTTCCAGTGAAGATAAATCATTGGGAATAACTTCTCCTGCAAAATATCAATTTAAGTACAAAGTAAAGCTATTTCTACTCCAGACTTACCAATTATTGAAGGAGGCTGAGTAGGATATGAAGAATTCTGCTGAGTCCGAAGGCCGAGGTGGATAACACCCTCTGAGATCTGCAGGATTCTTCATATCATAGGAAAGCTGAATTCAATAATAATTCTTTTATTATTCATTCAAAATATTTCCCCATTCTTAAAGGAGTTTTGCCATTTTGTTCTTTGTTTTTCCACTCACTAAAAATAACACAGCCTCGTTCCCAGGTTTTCTCGGTCAACGGTTCAATAATATGCAGCAGGCTGCACGTTTAACATCATTGGTTCAATTTTTGGTCAACAGCAGCTGGTTATGGTGAATTATGCATGTGGGTTTAACCAATCAGAAATGGGGAAATATTTTGAATAAATAATAAGATGGGCAATAGAAACTTTTGTGAAGTTAACTGTTGGAAGCCTCCATTGTGAAACAATCGAAACAACAATGGCAACTTAGCTAGATGGTGTCTCAGTAAAGATGATACTAGTTACTGAGTCTGACATCCCTGCCCCTTTCATATGCAAGTCCACCACCCCTAGGGGATATAATATATATTAGGAATCACTGCTTGCTCTTACTTTCTGGTATCGGAAGAATGAACGCAAAGATACACATCCTAATCCCATGTGCTGAAAAATGTTGAGAACTTTACTGGCTGACCCACCAGCCATTAGAATTGCAAAGCAAAGAAGAAAATTGCCAGCAGCAATTTGTGTTCCAGGCATGTTCGGTTGACTCCTCCAAATGAAGTTTCTCCTTGTACACTTCGGGTTGCGACAGGTGCTGCTCACTATAGCCATTGTGCCCTCTTGGCGTGTTGTTACTTCTGGATCATCAGCCTTACAAATGTGACAAAACTGAAACAGCATCAATAGCTGAGTCAGGAATACCACATGTTTTGGCTGAGTGCGAAGGTTGTCATCTGTAACATGGACTCTAAAAGCAGGAAAAAGGAAAAAAAAAATGGCTCAAACAATGAACTCTCTATATATTATGAGCGTCTCCTACTCAACAGTCAGTTTCAATTATTATCTAGCTCTAGCAAGTAATTAATTTATCTATTTTAACTAGTTCTCTGCCTTAAATAGTGATTACCTTATGTATATTCCGTCTAGCTCTATCAAGTAATTAAT
>NC_090879.1:46766318-46781318 GCF_036669935.1 Montipora foliosa
TTTAGCATAACATTTACCATGGAATTCACAAGTTGGGCAATGAATTTTTCTTTAGAAGAAAGCAAAGAAAATGATTTAATTATTAAAGCAGCAACCAGAAACATCAAAAGGTGGACAATTTGAAACCTTTCATTTTCACTGACCCTACAGACAGTAAGAATAAATAACCAAGCAGCTCCGCTTTTAGGCTATATATTATTTATCCACAAATAGATAGGTTAAAGATGTTGTTGTCCTTGACTTTGTAAATATTTTTTAACAGATTTGGAACCATTCAAGTATATGTTTGAAAATGCTGTTTACTTGGACTTTTTGGCGCTGTCGTACAGTGTCACAGAAAGCCAAACTGCTCTTGATGTCAACAGCATTCTTGCAGACATCTTCACACCAGGGAAAGTGTGAATTAGGAGATCTCATGAACACAGGGATTTACTAGAGGTTATCAGTTACAAATGTGTGCCTCAGATGGATTAAAATTGGCCTTTATCACATAAGGAGGAGTACAAGGAGCGATGTCTTGCAGGGCCTGATTGGCTTCCGAATCAAAAAGCCCAACAAGTGTTTGGAAGTATTCTAGGGCTTCAGGAGGTGGAACTAAATGTTAAACAAAGGGCACGCTTCTTACAATTCAAAGGTCTATTTTGTTTAGGAGCCTTTAATATCATTTGAGAAATGATATTAACTATTAATATATTATTAAGGGTACGGAGGATTCACAAAGCCATTTGTCAGTAATCGGAATGTCGGTTAATTGTCTAACAAACAAACATATGATAGGAACCCCTTACCAGCACATTTGCAAGTTTTAATTGAGCCTTAAGCTGCACATTTTCATTTTCTATCTCTGTGATTCTTTTTCTCAAAACAAGTAGTTCAGAACTTAGATTTCCATTGCTCTTTTGGCTTCCTTCGTTGTTTCCAGTACCATCTTCTCCTATTCCTGAGTCATCAAGGGAAGGTTCGCGTTCTAGATCATTGTCATCGAGTCATCATCATAGTCTGACAGAGTTACCATGGCTGATGTGAATCCTGCTCGTGTTGCTCCTAAGCCCTTAGCCTCATCGCGACTCACCATTAAGGGTGTAGGGATGGCGCAGTGGTGAAAGCACTCGCCTCCCAGCAATGTGGCCCGGGTTCGATTCCTTGACTCGGCGTCATATTTGGGTTAAGTTTGTTGGTTCTGTACTCTGCACAGAGAGGTTTTCTCAGGGTAATCTGGTTTCCCCTCTCCCCAAAAACCAACATTTGACTTGATTTGCGTTGATTGTTAATTTCAATTTACAGTGTCCCCAATTAACGCTCCAGCGCTAAATCGACTGCACACTTAAATAAGTTCCTTTCCTTTCCTTCCTTTCACCAGACTCACTGAATTGCCATACTGATCAAGACTTGTCAGTGGTGGCAGAATATCTTGATTATTTAACGGTACACTTTTTCATATTTGTTCTTGGCTCCATCGCAACTGTGGCTCAGGTTGGTGTTGCTCAGGATGCCATTGATGTAATTAATCGGGTTGATTCTGCGGCAGTTGCCCATTTGATTCTGTTGTTTCGGAATATTTTGCTTCAGTTGTTGATGTTGTTGCTGCTTTTGAACATGTTGCTGTTGCGGCATTCTTTGATGCTGCTGAAGCTGTGGCTGTTGTGGCATTTGTGGCTGTTGTTGGTGCTGCTGCTTTTGCTGCCATTGATACTGGCAGTGACCTTGTGGCGTACTTACGGTGGGAAAACCATCGTTATATTGCGTTGCTGCAATAATTTTCTGTGCTGCTAACGTAGAGGATGCATCCATACTCCTCTTTTGCTGTGCTTTGTATTTATTTTGTTTTCTCTTCTGTGGATCATCCTTAGTCTTGGATTGTGAAATGACCCTCTCTTCCTTGGGGGGTGAGTGTGGTTATTTTTCACTGCTATCTTCTTCTTAATCAAGTCCACAGTGGTGAAGTCACAATCTTGATTTATGGTTATTTTTAAAGTGCACATGACTCGAAATTTCCCTATCATTTTTTATTTTAAAATCTAAAATGCAATGTTCTAAGGAGCATTTCTGAAAAAAAAAACAATTTAATTTGTGTTCCGAGAACATATCTAAAATGCAAAGAAACCTTGCGTATTTTTGAGGAAAATATAAGACAAAGCCCTGGGATCGAGTTGAGGATTTTGACGTCATTGGTTGTGTAAACTTGCAACTTGTGAGAAGATTGGGTGTGGTTGTGAGAGTATTTTACTCCTACATTTACGATTTAAAGCAGCAAAAGCACACATGGCAATGTAGAGTATTCCCTGATCTTCTCTACTGGCAGTTGTAGTTGTTATTTAATGAAGAATAACAATTTGGTCTGAAGTCCACATAGGGAGAAATCTTGCGGAGTGTTCACATCACTCTTGAGCCCGTCAATTGCATTTTCCCCTCCACTTGTGTTTTCAGTTCTCAGTATCAAGATTTAAAACCGGGCCTGTGTTTTTCGACAAATTTCGTCCATTTCTTTCTTCAATCCTCCTTTCTAAAAAAGGAGGTGCATTTATATACCTGGGCCCAGTTCCTCAAAAGCCGATTAACACTAATCTAAGATTAAAAATTAACTAAGCAGTTTATTTCTCTACTCCCAAATGCTGTTCAACGCAGATTTTCGGCAGAACTTTACGTGAGAAGACGTCAATCTTGAAAAACAAAAATAAGCAAAAGAAACTTTCACCAAAAAGTTGAAAACGTGAAACAAAAGTTTACGCTAATCCTGGATTAAGTTAATCGGCTTTCGAGGAACCGGGCCCTGGGGTGAAACTGGGATTTTTGCAGCTGACTAGCCCAGGGCCACTGCCAACACAATATTTTCTGCAGACTTTGCAATTTGCCTTGTTGTTTATATTCCTGCTGCAATCAAACATAACTGATGACGCACAGGAAATGTCGCAATTTTCGTGGCCAAAATGCTGAAGTTTTGGCTGACTCACTTCGGACATTTGTAGGAAGATTCTTTTAACGAAATCCTATCAAGCATAGCCTAAATTTTAAGGATATAAAATAAAAACTGGTTGTGAAATTTCGAGTCATGTGCACTTTAAGAAGGAGTGCAAGTGTGCTGCATACTTGTCCAGAAGATGGCGGATGAATCTTTGTTTACAGATGTTGCCATTCCTCAGTCCCGTGACAAGTTTGCCATGCACTCCTCAACCCTCTGAATTGACCTCTGTGGAACTAGAGGCACAACAAGGGGGCGAGTTAAGTTCAGAGTATGTTGCACAGTCCACCACACCATTCACTGGATCCGACACTTTCAGGAAACATGACAGCCCTTCAAAGTTCACCTTTTCTTGCAATAGGTCACCCAATTATGAACCTTAACTACAACCCAAAGACACAAATCACTCGAGTGACCTTTTTCTCTCTTGAGGGGATAGTTGTGTTTAATGTCCAAGACATTTGCACAAACTGTTTGTACATTTCCCTGAAATGTGCGGTTGACGGAAGTCAAAATGACTCTGTTGCATATGTGTGTGAATCTCCCAATAAGAAAATGAAAACAGTGAAACAGTGAAGTACTCATTGAAAGAACTTTTGGAAAGCTGCATATTTGTCTTGACCTGAAGGCAACATGTTTCTTTCCTCTGTCATGGCCGTAACAACAGTAATTTTGTGGATTGACCTGATTTTCATTCATTGTAGAACTGTTCTTTGATTTTACGGAATGGCTGGTATTTGAAACACTTTCCTGTTAGTAAACTTGTACATCATTCATACTTTTGAAATTACATATACAGAGTAGACCAAAAAACCCATGTGAAGTATTCTAGGGCTTCAGGAGGTGGAACTAAAAGTTAAACAAAGGGCACGCTTCTTACAATTCAAAGGTCTATTTTGTTTAGGAGCCTCTGTTCATTTGAGAAATGATATTAACTATTAATATATTACTAAGGGTACGAAGGATCCACAAAGCCATTTGTCAGTAATCAGAATGTCAGTTAATTGTCTTACAAACAAACATATGATAGGAACCCCTTACCAGCACATTTGCAAGTTTTAATTGAGCCTTACGCTGCACATTTTCATTTTCTATCTCTGTGATTCTTTTCCTCAAAACAAGTACTTCAGAACTTAGATTTCCAGCGTAAGAAAATTGCGCTCACACATCTCCGTTTATAAGACGTGCATCAAAAAAGTGCTTTCATCAAAGATAGTGTCATGTATGAGTTGGATCATTGTCTTTTCATTTTGTTGGTTTTATTGTTAGTTTCAGTGCAAGACAATAGCTATGTCAACAGTGAAGTGTTTTACAAAATTACAACACGTGTCAGGGGCACCCAACGAGTAATTTCGGTAAATATCTGTTCGGAAGGAAGGTCCGCTAGAATTTTCGAGTATTTGGCGACCTTTGATTTTCGTGATTTTCGATCTTCGATTTCTAAATCATTTTTCTGGAACAGATTTCCTAGATATTTCACATTTTCTGACAGATTTCCAAGACATTTCGCAACCGCACTGAAGAGGGCTTGAATTTTTGCAAAAAAGGCCTGAACATTGAAGAGGGCTCGAATTTTTGCAAAAAAGGGGCCTGAGCATTGAAGAGGGCTGGAATTTTCAAAATAGGCCTGAAACCCGTCGATGGTGACTGATATATTCTTTATATTTAATTGATACCTTTTTCTGCATACTAAATTTTTACTAGGCTGCAAAAATTAGTTTTTCAAGGCGCGAAGCGCACGCAATTGGCTTCTGTGGCTTCACATTTGACAGAAGAAAAGCAACCGGTAAGTGAAGGAAGCGAGAAAGAGAAAGCGAAAAGCTTGCGCGAAAGAGACAGGGGCATTGTTAAACGTATTTTAGTATTTAAATGGTAGATATAGAAGTCAATCTCAAGTTACTAGACACAATGACTTTCGCTTCAATTTCCAGCATGGGATGAAAGAACTATAAAAATAATACACAAGCAAATCTACTTGAGACGTTAGTTACTAGCCACGGTATTTTCCAATTTTGGACACTGGAAGGAGTTAAGGTGTACTCTCTGGCCATCCACCCAGCCGATGGTATCAGGTATGCGAAGCTTCGAGCGCACAAAAAGCAATGACTATGGTATGTGTGCTCAGCAGCTGATGTCCCTGTACAGACCCACGCAAATATAAGACAGCTAGGACATTTTTAAAATGATGAAAAGAAGTATTGTTTAATTAGTCTCGCTAACGTTTTTGTTATAAGGTACCCATGCACTGGTACAGAAAAATTCAAAAGTGACTGTGGCCTCCCATGCAGGGGTTCTTAGAGTTTCGTTCCCCACGAAGCAAGGAATGCGTGGCGAAGCCCTAAGAAGCTCAGTGAAAGCTGGCGCCCCCCCCCCCCCCCCCGCCAGGCCCCCTTTCAAGAAACCCCTAGGGAAAGAAGAAAAGCAAAGTCGTGCACCTCCTGCCAAAGGCTAGAACACACAAAAACGTTCTTTTTTGTCTATTTTTTATTAATTATCTGACAAACACTCAAGTGTGAATAGTGCAGTGCTCTCATTGTTGACAATACTCGGCTGTTGAACATAACACTAACGTCTACCTGACCTCATAGTTAATAGACGAGAACGGTTATGAAAGCTGACAACTTTCTTTGTTGTAGGTTTTTGTTCTCTTTTTTGGCCTTGACCGTGCACAAAACACAATAGTTGTTTACTCCGTACTGAGGAACTAACCAATAGAAACGTGTTGGTTACGTAATTTATGATTAGTGTATGAGCGCAAAACAAAAGATTGTGCACGGTCGTGGACTTTCCAACCTAAATCTTGGCATTTTTGTTTGCTCCTTTGATGTTTGCCGAGCTTCCAAACCAGTCCTCTCTATTAACTATGCTGACTTACAGGAACTTTCACTACTCTCTCAGATTCACTTTTCATTTCTAGGTTCCGTTGAAATGTAACTTATTTAAAAGCACTACCCATATGCATCAGTAACTTAGCGTTCACACGACTACAACGAAAACACCCTTTCTAAAAATTCAGAATATGATCATCTACTGCGCTTTTTTCCCTGAAATACATTGCAGTTTATCTTGTCAACCTAATCTGACAATCTGAAAGCCAAGTTCTACCGAATACGGCAAAATATTCACTAAGCAGGTTAGAGTACTTGTCCTATGTTGGCTATAGGAGTGCCGCTGAAATCCTGACAATATACCTATTGAGGGCTGAGTGCCCAAAATCCATACCCTATCCAGCGGCACGCGCCCTTGTAGGTAAGGAAGTACCACCTCCCCCCCGGGGGTTAGAGAGCCACTGTTCTCTTTGTTTGTTGTCGTTTCTCCCTTTCATCGTCCTTTGTTCCACAACAAACTCCACGGGTTGACCTTTTTGAGAACAAATATATAGTGCTACTCTCAACCAAACAGAACCAGGACAAAAGAAGCCAAAAAGAAGAAGCTTTGGGGATGGTTTAACTCATTGATCGTAGTCCTTATTCCAAGCTTGTTAAAACAATTATACTTAATCCCGTAGACATCCATACCCCTTCAAATAATGTAATTGGAAAACAAAAACCCTAATAGGTTACATTACATTGCACACCATCTGCTATGCCAATAAACGTCCATTTTAAAATGGTTTACTTTCAAGATGATCATCCACCTTTTTCATGCTTTTTACATGGCTGAAATCGATTTTCAAGGGGCAGTTTAGTTAAGTACCTTGTTAATTTTTTTGTACACTTCGGTCCTTTCTCCTAAACATGAAATTTCACTCAATGGCTTAATTTTAGCTTCCAGTAATTTTTTTCAACAAACGATTGCATATTCTTGTAATGTTGTTAATGGCAACTTTGTCTTTCATTTTCGGTTCAATCCCCCTTTCCCAAAAAATTCTAGCAGACTAACATCAAATACAGAAAACTTCTCAAGTTTCTCCTGTTACTTTTTGACGAGTTCTCATGAAACTATCAGTCGAGTAATTTTAATAAACCTTTAAGAAAGCATATTCAACGAAAGCAACCGAAAAGTAGTTGATGTCATTGTTGGAGTATGATGGAAGCAATAGGGCCCTTTGCAGGACTTGATCACGTGACTATTGGTTAGCAAAAAATTATGGGATACAGGAGGAAATAATTATTAGTCAGAAGGCCAGTTTTTAGGAGACCGACTCATACATTTGAGACTAAGACATTAAAGCTGCTTGAATTTCTGGCGACACAAGAGAACTGCCGAGGGTAAGAGGCACACATATACTCAGAGGAGAATCTTGAACAGTGCTAAGCACTTGCTCAACAGTCGGAACAATAACAGAGACCTCTCTATATGAAGAAAGCGACTTGGGCTACGCAGCTCTAGCACTACAGCGGTATTAGTAACTGTTGGTGGCGTGGATGAAATATGGACGTACAATCAACTTAAAAGTACGTTTTGTTATTCGTACTTCAGTCTTTTCTTCCAACAAACAAGCAATCGACAATGAAAATTTGATTTTGTTTTAACACTAGTGGAACACGTGCGAACTGTTTTCTGTGACTTCAATTCAGTTTATCCAACTTATCAACAGCTGCTATTTCCAGTTTTGGCCGACTTATAATATCAACTGCACCATACATTTGTTCATGATACACATGCATACCTCATATCTGTACTCTACATGTAATTTGATATCTCAAAGCAAAATACAGTGAAGTTTTGGTTAAACTTCTGATGTGATGCACTGGTCAATTAAAACCACCACCACTCCAGACCCGGGACAGACAATTATTCCAAACCAAAATCTTTAGAAAATTTGGAGAGGGATTTTAAAATTTAATCATTAACATCGACTTAACAGGGAACAAACTTTTGCATTTGTTTTGAAATTTTAACAAAACAACCTTTACAAACACATTCAGTCTAAATGGAAAGCAATAATTCGTTAAATACCAGTTGCTGCGAGTCATTAGAAAGATTTCTCGACGAACTTAGTTACTCTATGTAGTCCTTTTCAACCGCAGTCAAATCTCCCTCATTCCAGAGGGGAGGTCATACTCTAGTCTCAAAGCACATCTAACATGCATCCCCCAGGGGTCAGATCTTTTAGCACAAGTGCTTATATGCCCCTTTCATTGCCCTAGATGCCCCAGGTCCAGAGGGGTGGTGTTAGGGTTTCAACTGAAAAGTGCCTCATGTACGATTCTTCAGAACATGTTGAAATTTGCTATCACCATTTTCTGGGTTGTGGGGTCATGTTACATTCCACTTTTTAAACTCTTCTCCCCCACTCCACCTCTTCAGATGTTTACCTCAAAGAAGCCAACAAAATTTGCAACCTTTAGTCATTTTTTTGAAGGGAGGGTTAAAAAAAATTATATAAAAATTAACCCTTCATATTTCATTTCTCAAAGGGTGTTGACAAAAAAAAGGTTCGTATTCCAGCCAACTTTAGGGGTGGTGCGGATAAAAAATGGAACGTCCCCACAAACCGTAGGAGTCAAACAAGGCCTGCCTCCTTGAAAGAGGCTTAAGGTTTACCCAGAATTAAGACAAACTTGAATCAGATTATTATTGTCTTGGAAGTTTAAGACAGTGTTGGGCTTTTATTCCTCCCAAGATCCAGCCATGTAACGGAAAATGACATTTGACTGAAAAATCATAGGAAAGGTAATGAATTTCGTGAATAAAAATTTTAACCCCAGTTTAGCCTTAATCAGCCTTTTAGGAAGCAGGCCAAGGAGCCAAAGATTAACCGTAAAATCACAGTTCCTTTAAACATGCAATGCCCGTTCAGCATACAGCTTGAATTTCAGCTTCTGTATACTTGAAATCCAGCAAGCAGTTGTTTGACCCTTTTAGCCCCAGTATCCACATACAAATTCATCAAACTGATCTCCATACATTTCCTTAATAAGTTGGGAGAATTTAACAAGAGATCATATGATAAGTACTCATAACCTTTTCTCTTGTTTTATACGAAAATTGATGTTGATTTTGGATTAAAACCACTGGGCTCAGAAACCTGATTGCAGATTTTGAAAATTTCTATTTGTGGTCTAGGGCAGCATTAGTATCTTCACTAATGCATGAAGTGCCAAATTTCATAACTTAATTCTACTACACTTATCACCTATGGAAACACCAGATGTTGATAATGTTGCTTTTCTGGAAGCTCCCTTAAGCCAACAACCTTGGGAAGTGTCCAATAGTACATACAATGCTGGCTGTGTGCAGGAACGGTTTTTTTTAAGTTTTGTAAGCATGGTCTTGTCAAGGTTGCTTTAACTAGAGATGTCCACTTACCAGAATGTCTGTTGAAAGAGCTTCAACTTTACCCACTGCAAAAACCAGACCCATATGTGTGAGTAGTACTTACGACTTTCACATTCCCCACAAAGCACTTCCTTTTCCTGCACGAAAAATTTCCAAGGGATGACCGTTGGTCGTGAAATTGAAAACAAAATTCATGCAAAACTTTCTGGTGATTAAAAACTGCCTCTTGCGGAATGTGAAAGTCGAAAATCTAAAAAACATTAGAGGTGACACAATAATGTCCCCTAGAACTAGTATTTACTATGAGTGGCAACAGGCAAACTGTAGTCCTATGATGATGAGGATGATAGCAGCCACATATGCTATTACAGCTCTCTGATTCTTCTCCTGGTATCTACTATGGATGACATTGTCAGTGTTCTCTTCAGGTGGCCTTAGAGTGAAGGAAGGAAACCATGCAGTCCCAAATTTTATTGCAACTTTGAAATTTCTTCTTGAATGGAGAACTTCATATTCTTCCTAAGAAATGTTATATTGTTTGGTGAAAAGACAGGCCTCCAAGATTCAAACTGTGTGACTTCAATGTCTTTAAGAAACTCTTCAAAGCATTTCATGACATACAGTCCACAGTCTTTGTCGTTTGTTTGTTTTGGAACAACTGGATAGTGAACTTCTTCCACAACTAGGTTTTTGTTCATTCCACTCGGCTGTTGTTTCTCCTTTGCAGCCCACTCATCTTGCAAATATCTCTTCACAGTCCTTTCAAGGGAGCCATGAGTGCCATTCAAAGAATCAAGAATCATGATAGATGTTGTCTTGTCATTGTTCACAATGACTAAAAGCCAGTGCGAGTCTTTGCATATTGGTATGAATAGGTACTTCTTATTAAATATGTCAGTATTTTTGGTCCACCTTCTAATGGCATGAGGGTTGAATTGACTGAATTTTTTGTAGAAGCATGAATTGTAAATAAATATTTGTTTCTTCTTTATGTGATCGAGCTGAGTCTCCCCAGAGAAGAGTAGAAAGAAATCCAGCAGGTCGTCATTTACTTCTTTACCATTCTCAAGACAGATGGCAAAGGTATTCATTAAATCAATTCCACACAAACTTGGCCGATATGTCATAAGTGGTTGAATTGGAAGTATAAGGCGTTCATCGCTTTGTACTGGCTTTCTTTCTTTGATTTGCAATGCCATTGTTTCAAATGAAAGGTCATTTTGCTGAGTACTCTCTCTGAAGTCGCATTTTCGAAGAATCTTCTAATGTAATTTAGTCAGGAAACAACTGAACTGCCGTGGTCATCGATCATTCCAGTAGAGTCTCGGGCATGAGAATCCATAAAATACCACATGTTGTAGCTGTGAGCACAGGCTATAGTATATTCTAGTATCTGAAGGACAACTCCTACTGCCTTGCATTCTTGACAGTTTTCAAATATATCTTCTAATCCAGCCAAATCAGCTGCACTCATTGTCTCCTTCTTATCAATTGTACCACCTGTTATGCTCGTTTTGATTGAGAATTGAAATTTGAAACACTGCACATTTGAAGGTAGCTCATCCAGGGCTAACTTGCAGTTCACACTATTTACAGATCTTCTTAACTGGCACAGTTGGAGTAAATGCAATGTGTCCCCAACAATCAAATGATCGACGTCATGATCGATGTCACTTCCCCTCCAGGTATCAATTGGCTTTACTGTGGTATATAGTAGTGCTGTAAGTGCTATAGCAGAGCACTGCTGGCCTGGATAATGAACATCTTCATGCTCTGACTGATGAAAGGACCCACTGCATACCGTGTAGGGTGCCACAATATCATTGATACCCTGAACCTCTTGTGGCAAATTCAGATTTAATGATGGTTTGGTTGTAATTTCTTCTGTCAGACTGGGTAGATACCTTTCTCTTGCTACAGATCCCTTTTTCATCGAATTTTTTTTGGCTGGGCGGCTCTCGTTGTCACTGTCTGTTGATGTGACTTCAAATGAATTGGAGGTTACGAGAGACTGTCTAAATTTGTAACCATTTGGCTTGCTCTTCTTTCTCTTTCTTGTAAGTCCCCTGTCTCCTTTCTTGGTTGTTTTAGTGCTTGATGAAGGTTTTGCCATAGGAAGAATTGAATCCTTGTCAACACTGTTTTCACTAGCATCATTTGTCTCCTCTAACCTAATGTCCTCTACAGGGCATTTTGCTTTCTTTCTACCATGCTTTTGGAAACTTGAATTTTTTCTCTTTTGCTGGCCTCTCTTTCTCAAATTATCTAAGGACTTGCTTTTATTTCCTTCAATCTCATTCGACCATCGTTCTTTGCTCTCCTTTGTCTTATGCTTCTGGGCTTCTGAAAGTTTCACCTTCTTTTGTGGACTGTCAGTTCATCTTTGGTAGTGTGCTTGCGCACTCGTCCTCTTTGCGAAACCGTTTGAAACTGAACAGGCTCTCGAAATGAAGAACTTGGCAGCCACATGTCATCTTCAGGACCATACCCCTTAAACCGGACCTTGTACTCCTCTGAGTGATACTTTCTGTTTAAACGAACATCAAGAATGTTTTCCACTTCGTAAAATACATCATTATTCTCTTCACTGGATTGAAGAACATCGTCATCCAATGGAACAGACTTTTCAGACCATTCTTCTAGATCCATTTGGCTGTCCTCAGATAACACGGTTAGACCATTCTCATTTCTCTTCAGAGTTACTTCACAAATTACTTTTCTCACAGGTGACCATTTGAAAACAAAAACACTCGTCATGAAACCGTGTTCAATACATACGTATTCACTGTCTTTGTACACTTGCCCTCTTATAAAGCACTTTGATCTTGAACTTGTGCTGATCAATTCCTTGCCCTCTTCAGATGAAATTGAAAGGATGTGAAGGATGAAGAAAGTGCCTCCATTTGCAACTGCAACATCTCTGTACTGTATGACATCATGAGTGTTGTCTATAGGTGCCATGGTTTTATGTAGGTCGTTTGCCACCCAGAGACATCTACTTCTTTCCTTGGATATGAGCTCCCTTGGAATAAGAAGTTTCAGAGCTTTGTTGATGTGTATCATTTCACCATTTCTTTCGATGTACCACTTTCGCTTTCCTTGACTGAGATTTTTCTTTCCTTTTTCTTCTGCATGCTTATCCTGGTCACTGCCTTCATCACTTTTCATCACAGAATCAACTTTCGTTTCGTTAACATCAGCTTCCCTGTAATCTATTCCACAGTCAGCAGTAAACAGTATACATTTTTCTTCTCTTTCAACCAGGTTTTCCTTGTCAACCTCTGACTGTACTTCCTTTAACAAGTGGGCATCAACAGAAACATCAAGCTTTTCATAAGTAGGGGTCTGACCAGAAACTATTACTATGTTCTCCGGCTTAGGAAATGTGTAGGGCAATTCCCACCAGTTGTTATCAATCAAACACCTTTGGAATTCAGACGGTAAATATTCCTGTACAAGGGTTTGTGCTGCCTTGACACCCTCTTTGTGCATCTTCTGCTGTCCTTTCAAGAACTGCTCATAAGTGATGGGGTACTTGTATGAGTTTGGTTTAATTTTAGATGTACGGAAATGTGAAAGTTTTCTGTTGCTTGTGGCCGGGATCTTGATGCCTTCGTAAGACCCTAATTCTGACAGAGCTTCAGTAAGAAATTTCAGGTCTTTTGTTTTGGTAATCATCTCTGCGAATGTAGGGGCTGTATCTAGAAATTGCAGTTGATTAGTCTTGCCCTTCAACTGCCCAATTATTCTTTCAGTGGCAATTGTTCCTGAGCGATTTAGGGAACACGCTTTTGGTCCAAGATGTTTGAAGTGCAAGTACATCGCCAGACAGTGTAATGAACCTGCTGAGAAGAGCAATTCTGCAGTAGTGTGGGCCCCATATGTAGTAAAGTGACCGCGTTTTTCTTTCAATTTTGCTGCATTAGCTTGAGAGTGGAGTTTCATTTTTTTAACCTCGAGGTATCTTTTCCAGAGAATGAAAATCATTATCCCAGTTGACAATGCTTTCTGGATTTCTTTAGGTGTTCCAAAATTGGGATCAAAAAATGGTTCAGTTAAATAGTAAACGGCAGTCAAATAGAGGCATGTTCCCTCTGATCCTTTGACATATTCTCAGAGCATTTCCACAACTTCAAGTGTAAAAATTCTGTTCGCAGTGTCTGGTCTCTGGTCAAAGAAGCTTATCAGAAGGAGGTCATTTGTAGAGAAAGGGGCACCCTGGCCATTTTTCTGACATATGGACATGAGCTCTTGTAAGTGATATACTGTGGCTACAATGCTTCCACGTGCATCCTTGAAGAAGGTAAGATCTCTAGTATCATATTTAAGCACCCGAAGGAATGTCCTTCGTAAGTGGTCATAATCACCATAAGAAATGCTAGGTAGCCGCCAGAAATATGGTGCTACAAATCTCTCATCCGAAATTCCTAATCCTTAATATTGAATTCCCCTGGCTACAGTTGATTCTGTTGGTGTCATCAGCTGGATGGATGCAGAAAGTGAGAAACCAGCAGAGTCTGTCGAGTGACCAATAAGATTGACCCTCTTCTCTGCACAGTCTTTCCTCACTTTCTGCCAGATTTTTAACAAATGACTTCCACTGTATCCCTTCTTGGGAGTGCTTCACTTGACTTCATATCCGCAGTTCATATTTGCAACTAATCCATAACTGTATAAAGAACTTTACTCATGACCAGCTATTTGGGTCAGTGATCATGTTGAAAAAACAATCAAATTTTGATTATAATTTTCAATATAAGAAGTCCTCTGTGAGTTCTATAAGTGGAGTCATTTGGTCGGCTATATGGACTGGTTGATGATGACATTCGGACCCGAACGTGCTTATCATACGTGGCAAACCCTCAAAAAGCATCATTTGCAGGACATCCGGACCATTCTGGAGTTGACGATGCGTTGGCCCGTCGCCAAAACATGTCGAAACAGAAACGTCGCTGCCACGCCCATCGTGAGTGCATACACGGATCCTCAGACCCCAGGTTCATTGGGTGGTGTGGCTCGGTATGCTCAAGCTCAAGAATTGACGCAGAAGGAAGCCTTACGAGAATTGCAAGGGGAATTGGCCTACACACTGCATTGCCCCGTTTGACGACGGTTCAAGACGCTCCTGGTTTTGGTGTTTCGCAAGGACGAACAATGGCAAGCCGATCTGGTTGAGATGCAACCTCTCAAACAATGGAATGGTTGGCATCGCTATCTCTTGACGGTCATTGATGTGAATGGCTGGTGCCCGTGAAGAACAAGACAGGCACAGTGGCTTTTGAAAAAGTGTTACGACAAGGGCAAAAACCTCAACGTTTACAGACGGATCTGGGCAAAGAGTTTTACAATGCCCCGTTTTGTCGGATGTTGAAACGAGAAGGGATCCAACTCTTTTTGATACACGAGAATGCCAAAGCATCCATAGTGGAACGCTTCAATCGTACGTTAAAAGAGCACACGTACCGGTATTTCACCGCACGAAATACTCAAACGTACCTGAACGTGTCATTAGTCCGGGGCCATATGTACCTCAGTTGTAAATTGGGTTCAATCAGACCCATCATCGAAGTATTGGCATGGCCCCATGAGACGTCACCGATGACAACAAACCAAACTGTATGGAAAACGTTTGAAACGACGCCCTCGGCCTAAAATCAAGGTGGGCAATTGTGTCCGTTTGAGTAAGAAACATCGTCCGTTCAAGAAAGGCTATCTCCCTTCTTGGATGGAAGAAGTCTTTATTGTGAGACGTGTGGTGCAAGGACCTATGATTACTTATCAATTGGAAGAATGGGATGGCACACCCTTAGAAGGGA
>NC_090879.1:46786318-46803818 GCF_036669935.1 Montipora foliosa
TTTGTTTGAATCTTAGAAACTGGCCCTTTTTCAAGGATCTCATTTTTTTAACAAGACGAGCTAATGCAGCCTGTGCACACAGTGAGATTGGGCAATAGCTTGCTATATCTGTCTAGATCCCCTGTAATATATTAGACTAAGTGTAATATTTGTGAGTATTCGTTTCCTGGGAAAAGTGTCTTTGTCAATTGACTGTCGAATTATGAATATAAAAACAAGGAACTTCGCTGTTACAGCTGTTGCATCCTCTTTCAGGATATGCACATGGATCTGAGATTCTCGCTTTAATTGCTCTTGCAGTGTACTTTAACTTTTTTTTCATTGCAATTGGTAGATTATTTGTGTTTTACTTTGAAATTATATGGCAAGTGCAATAGCAAATTAAAACAGGAAAAATACATGATTTTTAAGAGTAAGTCAGGTTTAACATTTTGTAATTTTACAAAAAAAGAACTGAAAACACTTATTATAAATAGTAGTGTTTCTGACAAACAATGTTTTTTGTTTGTTTGTTTTAAGGCTCTGATTCCTTAATACTGTATTTCCCCTTTCAAATTTAATTTGATTTAACAAATTAATGATGGCACCATACTTACCTGTGAGAAATATGTTTGGGAATGGCAGGCCCCCCCCCCCCCCCCCCCCTTCCTCCCCAGTGTTGCCATAAAACCGAAAAATTCCTTCAAGGCACAGACCACCAGCACAATAAAATCCCTGCGGAGCTTTTCCAATTCACTCTTGTTTAATAAATACTCGACTAGCTTAGAGTCCTCAACATTGGCCACTTCAGGCTTTGAGTCGTCAAGGTTTACAGAGCTAATTTTTAATCACTGAAACACTGGAAAACTACATTTTGGTTTATTATTCATTCATTTGATCTTGTTTTCATTCGCTTGACTTCATACACATTTAAGAAAACATGATTACATTTTTAATGTGAAGAGTTATAGGACATAATGATGTTATAATTATTTTATTGGATTCTTTGATGTAGACAACGAAAAGGCTAAATTTAAGTGGACCGTCACAAGAGATGTCTACCGGTCAAATAATGGATGATATGGGAGCACAGCTCATTGGATCTATTCCAAAGAATAGCATAGTATTCGACAATCTGGATTTTAAAATCTTAGCTAATATAATCCTGCAAAACCAAAGAAATTCAGACATGCATTGGATTGTGCTATCCTAACCTTTGACGGGGTCAGCCAGAAAGTACAGTGACAAAGTAATAATTATTTGTGTGACACAAGTGCAGTGAGGACTGGGCCAGTTTAGTCCAAGTGCATCATGGGCAGTGATGAATGCTATATAACAGACTGATGTTTATCACGTGGGAGATCAGTCTAGGCCAACACCTCGAGTGGTTATGTTCACTTTTATTTAACATGGCTATTGTTACTGTTTATATTATATTTTTCCCCCAATTATAATGTTATTTTAACTTTTTACCAGGGCCTGCTATTTGATAAAAAATAAAAAGTAAAAACATAAGGATAAAAAAACAAACTACTGTAAGTATAATGATACTCCTGCTTATTAAGTGCTAGTTCAGAGCTGACTCAACATTACCTCTCATTACATTTGACGCAAAACACCTTGGTAATTTTTGCCAATAATAACAATAAATTTACAACATGGAAATTATGATATACAATATGGAAATCAATCGTTCCAAAGTGTTCAAACAACAAGTTTACCCTATCACTAGCATTTCCAAAACCAAGCAGGATGCCATTGACTTTTTGAATAGGGCCTAGTTCTTTCCATCAGGTGTTCATAAGAATTACATATGCTCAAGTGCACAAGGGTGGAATTTTCTGTTCTGCAGTATGTTCTTTATTTCAGGTACAGCAATAGTTGTAAGGACATCCAATACATCTGGAGCATGTTGTATCATCTCAGTCATAATACTTTCCCATTTGAAATGTTGTAAGCTCTATGGATGTAAAGAAAATAATAATGAGTATAATTTAAATGTGTAAACAACGTTGAAAGTAACCTTTATTTTATTATTTAAGGGATTACATATTATTATAATGGTACCAATAATTTTGGCTGAAGCCTGTAAAGCACGAATGCCTTTCATCAACTTGTAATGATCATTGGGTCAAATCTGTATATTTGCACCCAGTTGTCCATTTACATGTACTCTGAGTAGCTGTTGTACTGCAAAATTTAAAGTGCTACTCTGATAAAAAAATCACTTCCTTTTGTTGTTTGCTCAACACCTGACTAGCAAAATTTTGACCTTTGATTTTTATCCAAAGGTTGTTTAATTTGAGTGTAAGTTTTGGATTTGGATCTAAGGAAAAATGTCACCATTTACTCACCAGCTTAAGATTTCAGTGTGTAAATGCAGCTTATTATATATGCAAAACACGAGTTTGAAAGTCTGAAAGCCCAAAACTCCCGTGCTGCGTATTAATTCAGCCATGTAGACACACGTTGCTTTCTTAAACTAGCGAGTCTTTGACCTCATTTTCTCCTCGATCCAGCTGTCTCAAGATTTAAAGTTAGTAATGGCAGGTAATTAAATTAAGGAAAATTCCATTTAATAAACTGGTGCCTTTTTGAAATCAGGGCTCAAGAACTTGGGTCAATTAGTGTTTAGTTACGTAAACATAGTTTTGAAGTCCAAAGAAAAAGAAGAATCGCTTTTCTGGTCATAGTAGCAATTTAATTTAAAGTTGAAGTTAAATTATTCCAACCTTGATTGTTTGATTCCCAGTGATTCCTTTTTTTTTATTTTAAACCTTAAAATAATGATTATCATGATGAATAATGATGTTGGGGGACAAACCATAAATAAATCATTTAAGTACCCTCAATTAAACTTTTAACAACAATATCAGTGAGTTGTTAAATTGGCAAAACTGAGGAGCCATCATCGCTCTTCTTGCAAAGCTTCTTGCACTGGTCATTGATATCCTTAAGGATAACTGCCTTCACTGCATCTCTCAAAACCATGTCTTCCATCACAAAGTTCCCATTCTGCTGAGCTGTTGCTCCAGTATTGATCACTATTGACAGTTGCTTGACAGATTCACTGTTTTTATTCAGCAAAATGCTGTCTTTAACCCTAAGGGGGAGGGGGAAAGCAAGGCCAAACCAAAATATAAATGGTTAACTCATACTTTAAATACCATTAATTTTAATGTGGATTATAACAATGGTTGGGCATATGTAAATTATTCATGGTCTTCATCTTCCTTTTGTTGGTTTGAGCAAAATTATGGAAGCTAACAAGCTAAATGACTGACTTTATTCTTCTAAAAGTTATGATAATATTATTGCCAGTAACAGTTACACCTTATTTTGCATATTAATGTCATAGTACCATCAAACAATATATGTTACATTAGAGAATTTCAATATAAATTTAATATTGTTAAAATAAATGAAAATGTTAAACTTCACTCCCTGGTCAATAAGAAAAACAAAACAGAAACTGCATGGCTCATTATTGAACTCAACGCCCTTAATGGCATACGCTGCTGAAAAAAACAAAACAACCTTTTGTTTCAAAGAAGTTACAAACTTGTAATTAATACAGTACAAGTAGCTCTACATTCTACATGTATGTAAGAATAAGAGGCTACATGTAGTTCCTGTATTCTTTGTTTGCGGCCGCCATGTTGGGGGATAACCAAGCTTTCAAAATGGCTGCCACCGGGGGGCATTTCCGATGTAAACATTCAGTATTCGAATTATTTTGCAGGTCTGAAGGGGCCTGCGAAAAATAACTATTTGTGGCCTCGACCCATGTGCCTTGAGAAAAAAATATTTCTCCGAAAACAAAGAGCTGCTGCCGAACGTTCAATATCCAGATATTGTGAAGTACTTGGTATTGCAAACCTCGTGGGCTACAAAAACCCAAATAAAGGCCTACAAATCGATGGACGCATACAATTTCTTTGTTTGAAGGGTGAATACTCTTTGCATACGATCTGTTGATGCCAATAAAGTTGTTGTGTTCGCCAGGGTAAGAAAATGTTTCTTTTGCTGATTTCTGATCGAGAGAAGCAAACAGATCAGAGCAAAACAAAGGACTCTTTTTTTTTTTATCAACCTCAGATAATGCTCTTGTTTTAAAAGTTGATCTTGACACGAGATATCACTTAAGCTTATAGTGCTCACATTTTTGGCGGGTGATATTGCATTTTTCAAGGGATATTAATGTTTTTCCTTTAAAATTAAGACTTATTGTCTACCCTCAACAGGTGAATCACTCACAGAGAGCCCCGGACACACCACTTAGAACATGGTTTCTGGCAGAAAAATGTGGAACTGTTATTGCTGCCCACTGTGATTGCATGGCAGGATTATGTGAAGGGTGTTCCCATGTGGGGGCAGTGCTTTTTGCCGAGGAGGCTGGTGTTAGAATTAGAGATGCTACCACATGCTCACAGGAAAAGAACAAATGGCTTCTTCCAAGTCATGTTAGAGAAATCCCCTACTTACTTGTTCGTGAGATAGATTTTACATTTGCTAAAAAGAAGCATGAATTGATGGTGGAGAAACAGGTTACTCCTATGGCTTCTAGATCAAACCCTGGGATCCAAACTACCAGGACACCTGCTCCACCCTCAGAAGAGCAGAAAAGTATTTTTTACAAGTATTTCTGGCTCTACAGTGAAACCAGCAGTCTTGTCCCTTGTCAATGAGCAGTATACTTGTAAAGAAATTGATAATGTATCGAAGCCCTTGCCCAATAGCTTATTTAAAGAAGAGTGTATTCAGTTGGATTACATAGAATTGCTGCAGCAGTGTCAACAAATATCACTTGAGGTTACACGTGATGAGTGTCAAGCAATAGAAACTTTAACAAGAAAGCAGTCGCAGAATAAAGTTTGGTACCAACAACGGGCAGGTCGTATTACAGCTTCCAATCTGAAGTCTGCTTGCAAAACAAATACAGCTAAGCCTGCTAAGAGTCTTGTGAAATCCATATGCTACCCTGACGCCCATAAGTTTTCAACTCCGTCCACAAGGTGGGGTTCTGAACACGAGGGCAGGGCTTGCAAAGCTTATCAGATTGAAATCAATCAATTCCACGAGTCTTTAATAATTTCTGACAGGGGTCTCAATATTGATCCGAGGTGGCCATACTTAGGAGCTTCTCCTGATGGGATTGTTTACTGCAAATGCTGTGGGAGGGGTGCATGTGAAATAAAATGTCCATATGCATATAGGAATTCCAAAATTGCTGAGGCTGCTGGCCAGAAAAATTTTTGTTTAAAGAAAGACGAGTTTGGTAAAATTTATCTTGACAAAAGTCATGCCTACTACTACCAAGTTCAGGCCCAGATATTTATCTGTGGGGTCGAATATTGTGATTCTGTGGTGTGGACAACAAGAGATCTCTTCGTGCAAGGAATTCTTGCTGACCAAGAGTTTTGGGAAAATGAACTCTCTGCTTCCTCTGAGTTCTTCAGCAAGTGCATTTTACCTGAAATTGTAGGGAAGTACTATACACGCCCAGGGTGTGAAGCTCAAGCCATTCCATCTTCATCAACATCATCTGGTGATGAAGACGAGGAAGGGCCATGGTGCTGTTGTGAACAAGATTTGGAGGGCAGTACATTAATTGCCTGTGACAATGATTTGTGCAAAATAATATGGTACCATATGTCATGTTTGAAGTTGAAAGAAGAGCCTGAGGGAGACTGGATCTGTCCAACTTGTTATAGACAAACTTGACTGGGCAATCATAATTAAAATGTTAAGTTTATTCAATTGTATCACCAACACAAAAAACATTACTTTGGGCTAATTTGTGGGCATGATCGATTGCCACGCATCGTCAATATTTTTTAAATTTACAACAGTGTGACAATTTTTAACTGTCTAAATTCCCATAAGTATTTCCTCCGTATGTCGGTTACAGAAACTAGTTTGCCAGAATTGAGAAACCTATTAATTTTTTCAGTAAAAACTGAAATGGCAATTTAAAAACTTAAACTATCTTGAGTTTCGAAGGAAACGATTCCTTGGTTGTCGTGTGTTTGCCAGAGTTGTTAAAAAATATCGCTACTGTTTGTTTTGGTTTTGTGGTTTTGCGGTTACTAGTCACGTGTGACTGTCTCCCGAATATATTTGAATTTTTAACCCATGCTCAACACAAAATGTCGAGCCGGCTGGCAGAGTCTACTTTCCTCTTCCTGACTTATCTAGGAAGATTGAAAGAGACTCTGCTGGCAGAGTATGGTTTTTTTATTTTATTTTATTTTATTTTATTTTATTAATTTTTATTGATTTGAGGTTACATACATTTTTCCACAAACAAACATAATTCACATTAACAGACAGACACGATACATCATATATTTACAAACGCACCCCACAATTCCTCTTAACTCCCTTCTGCTTCTAAATATAATGACTAGTACAGCGCAGCAACAACACGAGATTCTATATACATCTAGTTGTTTTTGTACTTGGCCCATTTCATATTGTGAGCTTTTAGTTTATTATTTGATTTTGCGGTCATTGTCTCAAGCTGGTAAATCATTTTAATTTTCGAGTTAAACACTTTAATTGAAGGAAGAGACTTGTTCTGTCGACAAGAATATAAATACTGTTTAACAATTATTAAAGTATGATTAATAAATAATTCGTCTTCGCATCTTAAAATACCAAACATTATATCTTTATCAGAAAGGTGTTCTATCTTTACCCCTTGATTATCAAACCATTTTATAACCTCAGCCCAGAAATCGTTAGTATAACAACAACAAATGAAAAAATGCTCCAGGGATTCGTTCATTTCACCACAAAGGGAACACGCCAGAGATGGAATAATACCAATTTTGTTTAAAAATGAATTTGTGACAAGACACCTGTTAAGTAATTTGTATTGAAATTCACACGATTTTGTGTCCAAGGAAGTACGAAATGGCAAGCTGTAAATCTCTTTCCATTCTAAAACATCATTAACAAAATGGGTATTAAAATTCAGTTGGGCAGTCGGTGGGATGATGATTCTATTTCGAAGTTCTTTATATACGGTCTTTGAAACGACTGTTTCAACATTTTTGTTGTTAAAACTTAATTTAATTTCATCGTGCAAATTGAAAGGCTCGTCAGCTGTAGAAGCAAACGTGTTTAATGATTTACGCCATTAAACTGGTAAGGCATTGCTTACAGAGATAAGTCTAAATATATCTAATGGCGAGATATTTAATTCTCTCAACCTGTGATTACTTTTAACAATGAATTCATTATTGCCGGAGATTAGATCCCGCATTCGAAGAATTCCCTTTTCTGCAAGATTTCTAAAATAAACAGATTTGCCGCCGATACAAATGAATTTATTATTCCACACAATAGCTTTTGAAAGATCTTCTCTTTTTTTATCCTGTACACTCGTGTGGTTTGCTGCGGAACATTTTGCGAAACTTTTAAAGCATTCTTCATAAAATGCTGGAAGCTTCACAGGCAGTTTCTTCAAGTCAAAATCGCAACATAAGATAAGTTTCTCCCCTACAGGTTCAAGATAGTGCAGTAGGATTGTTTTCTTACAATTTTTTTTGCAACAAAGGATTCTCTGAGTCTCTATTATAGAATCTAGATGTGCGGCTTTAAGTCCCCCATCTTCAATATCACTAATAAGAGCAGAGCGTTTGATTTTTTCCTTCCCCTTCCAGATAAAATCGAAGATAATTTTGTTAACATCTTTCACAAATTCCCTATTTACTGATATCAAACTCGCGTGGTATAGGAAAATAGGAATAATAAAGGTTTTGACAATTTGAATTCTTCCTATAATAGTCAAGTCTCTCCACTTCCAAATTCGTAGTTTTTGTTGAATGGAACTAATTAGATCATCAACATTTAATTTTTGTTTCGCTCGAAGGTCATAGGTGAAGTGCACTCCCAGAATTTTAACAACTTTCTTAATTTTTAAATTGCATGAAACGGAGTTGTCTTGTTGTAAAGTAGAAGAGCAGTTGCCTAATAGCATTATTTCTGATTTATCGTGGTTGATCTTCAGGCCTGAACAAATTCCGTAATCCTCTATAAGCTTAAGAAAGTTCACAAGCGAAAGATTATCTTTCAAAAAACCAGTTAGGTCATCTGCGAAAAGGCTTAATCTGAGCTCTTCATTGTCTACGTTAATACCACAAATATCTTTACTACTGCGTACACTAATACAAAGAATTTCTAGCACTATGATGAACAGGTAAGCAGAGAGGGGGTCTCCTTGTCTCCCTCCCCTTTTAACTGCAAAGGGCTGAGTAGAAAAACCATTGTTTATGACACAACTTGAGATATTGTTGTAAAATGTATGAATCCATTGCAAAAATGATGGACCAAAACCAAAAGAGGTTAGAGCGCGAAATAGAAAATCTCTACTGATAGTATCGAAGGCTTTTTTGAAATCTATACAAATCATTCTCCCCTCAAGATTATACCTTTCTGAGAATTCCATGACGTCTTCTATCGTTCTGACTGCATCAAAAATAGTTCTTCCCTTAACATATGCACATTGATTATAATGTATAATATTTGGTAAGACACTCTCTAATCTTTTAGCAATAGCTTTTGACCCTATTTTTACGTCCACATTGATAAGTGAGATTGGTCTCCAATTCGATAAATCCCGTTTGTCTTTATCCTTTTTCTCAATTAAGGTAATAATGGCTTCCTTCTGGGAATTTGACGACTCTCCATAATCATAAGAATAATTTAAACTGTCTACCATCAGATTTCCTAAATTGTGCCAAAAAGCTCTATAGAATTTAGCCGTTAATCCATCATTGCCTGGTGACTTGTTGCTTTCGAATAGCTGAATACTCTTATAACACTTGTCAACTGTTAATTTTCCATCACAGATTCGAGCCTCATTATTAGTGAGTTTCAGCATTTCGGAATTATTCAAAAAAGAGTTTAACATATCTTCCGATGGTGTGAGAGGATCACGTTTAGAAAGATTTGAATACAAATTTTGTATCTCCTGTAGAATTTTTTTAGGATCTGTAATTAGCACACCTTCATTGTTAAAGACTTAGCGAACAGAGCTTTTAGCTTTTTTGTGCATTTCCAGGTTTAGAAAATACTTATTGCTTTTTTCACCTTTCTCGTACCAAGTGGCTTTTGATCGAATAATGGCTCCTTTTGCTATCTGTTCATAAATAGAATCATATTCCATTTTCAACATTCCAATCTCCTCCTGATTTTCAAAGGTTGGAGACTCATTGCACTTTTCTTGGCAAATCCTTAGAGAGGTCTCAAGATCAGAAATCTTTTTTCTCCTTTTGAGCGCCCTCTCTTTACTATACTTAATTGAAACTTGTCTAATCCTGTACTTGATTAAATCCCACAACAGTCTTTTATCTGTGACTTCAACGAATTTGTTTAACCACATAGGCACACTTTCATTTATCAATCGTCATCATCAGTAAGACTAGCATTAGATTTCCAAAAAGAGGGACCATAATCCGGTTTGTCTAAGCTATTAAGATGAAGAAAAATTGCCGAGTGATCAGAGTTGATCGAAGGAATAATATCAGAATCAATGAAAACGTTTACATTCCGGATTTCGAATTCGCCAAATGTCTACTAAATCAAAATCGAGACACAAGTCTTGAATTTGTTTGACAGATTCTTTTCTAAAAGGTTTTCTGCCAGAGCAATCAAGATCAGAGTCCAATGTGACATTGAAGTCTCCCCCTACAATTATCCTATGCTCTTTGTTAGCAATGAAATCTTCAATGTTTTTATTTAAATTTTCAAAAAAACGGCATTGGTCTTGAACCTTGTTGGGAGCATAAATATTAACAAACAAAAATAACGAACCTTGTACCTCAGCTTCCAATATAATTGAGCGGCCCTCAGTATCCAAATTAACGAATTTTAGGCTAAAATCAAGGTCACTTCTCACCAAAATCATCACCCCACAACTGTGATTAGAACCATGAGCAAAATGAAGCTTACCTTGCCATTGCGTTTTCCAGATATCTTCAACATCTACGGTGCTGTAGGTTTCTTGAAGGAAAATGATATCGTACTTTCGCTCATTAAGCCAGGTGAAAAGAGCTTTCCTCTTTGTCGGGGAACAAATGCCTCGGACATTAGGAGAAAGTAATTTAAAATTTATGTAATCCTTCTTGAATGGGTCCATTGAAACTAGTTATGTATACAAGTATCTCGCGTTGCAACTGCGCATAAATTAATATGTGGTAACTACAGAGGTGACAAGAGGTTTCTACACAACAACATGGTAAACAAAAGAAACAACAAATAAGGGACATTACACAACAATGTCTTATACAAAGAAAATAAATGGCAGCTGAGTAATTAGCATCTTGGAGCTGCCTCGGAGAATGGAACAATTATTTGGATTCAAATGATCTTACGCAATCCTCCCGTTACAAAAAAACAACTGCAACATCAACTAAAAATAAAAAGTTCAATCTGTAGAGAAACCGTTCCTAAAAAAAAAAAATCTAAACGTTCAATCTACAGAGGAACAAACTGTCCGTCAATAAACAATTTGTCAGGCTTGGGTTTGCCGAAAAATGCTATCTTTCCTTCTTTCCTTGCTTTCTTTAACCTTAGCCATTGCCTTTTTCTTCTTTTACTAATTTCGTTGGGGAGATCTGAATAGACCTTTACCTCGGTATCACTCTCCAGCTCACGCGCTTTTCTAAAAACCAGCTCACATTCTGGAAACTTTAAGAAACGAACAATAACTGACCTGGCTTCACCCATCTTCTTCTTGCCAATTCGATGAGCTCTCTGAAATTCAATATTATCTGCGTTTTCCAAATCCAACTCTTCTTTAAGAAAATTACGCATCACTTCAAATATGTTCTCGGCAGCGGTAGTAGATTCGGGTATTCCAAAGAAACGTAAATTTTCTCTTCTATTGTAGACCTCTTGGTACAGCAATTTATCCTCAAGCTCTTTGATTTTATCTTCATTCTTCTTGTCTTTCTTCTTTAGCTCCTTGATTTCGGCGTTTGCGAACTCCATTGCCTTTTCAATACAATTCGTCTTCTCTTCTATTATTCTCGACTTCTCGCTTAGCGCGCTCAGTCCAGTTTGAAGTCTATTAACCGACCTCTCCAAAAGAGAGAAACGTTCAAATATACCTTTGAGCTTCTGTAGTCTATTTTCAATGCTTGCAATCGTTTGGCAGATCATTTCTAGCTGTGAGGCAATCCTATCTGTCATATTCAGTGCTTTCAACACTTGGTCGTTTTCGTGTTAACGTGGGCTCTCGCAAATCTTTTTTCCTTCCGGAGAGGTGATATCACTATCAAAACTTAATCTCTCTTTGCGTTTATAGCATTGCGCCATAGACTAAGCACATGGACATAAAATGTTGAAATTTCGTCGAAGAACAGCTCGGGAGGGAAACACGTACGTCTTTACTCGTGCATGGTCGCCCCAGTCTCTCTCAGAGTATGGTGCACCTTAAAGGGACACAGTCAGCTGGTGCGCATGTGCATTAGATACCATTTCTCTGATAATTTGCATATCACGACAACACGGGCGCATCGGGTCAGCAAATCCTCAAACATCGTGAATCAAAGTAAATGCAGGTCTTCACTGTTATTGTGGAATGTAATTTATTGCAGAGCATTAATTTTCTTTAATATCACGGTTAATTTACCGATGAACATGTCCAGGGAAGGCGAAACCTTTGTGACAAGTGACACGAGCGAAGTGGAAAGGATCGAAGAATCAGTGGAGGTGAAAAACACTCTGTGATTTCGATTTGCTTTCCTTTGGCTTAATTGCGTTTTAAAGCTTCTCTACTTTCAAAATTTAGGAACCAAACCCATGTAATTTCAAGAGAGTTCAACAAGAGGTTGCCCTTGTCGAGGAGCGAACCGTTTATGTATTGACGCTTATTGGTGCGGGAGGCCTTCTAAACCCTGCCAAAATAAGGTGAGATTGTTTAACTAATAAAAAAGATATTTCTTTCATCTTAATATGTAAGTCTTTAGGTCGATTTCCAATTGTGTTAGTGATACTCGAGTCACAATAAAATGGTCAAGGCATTTTAAAGGTATTTCGAAATGTAGGTATAAACATCTACGCAAACCAAACTGAACATTATTGTTACTCACGATTTTAGCTTTGTTGTCATTGAGAATTACGAAGAAACTAAAACAACTTGCTAGCATATGTTCATTATTATTTGAAATTAGAAGCCTTCTCATAGACATAATAATTTGTTGTTGAACAGGCTAATGCTGTGAACCCTGTCAGGAACAACGAAGCCACTCAATGCCCAAGCGAAGGGAATGAGCATGTTGCTGAAAACGAACAGGTCAAGGTAAAATTTCAATCATTGCCCCAGAATTTTCAATGCTTTCAGTACACCTCGAACGCGGTATGATATATGACAAAAAAAGTTTTTCACAATCAGTGTATATATAAGCAACTTATATTTTGTGTTTTTATTATGTCTTCATCTTCCTGTCAAAACTCAGGAGACCGGCAGAAAATGTTGACTGTGTTGTAAAATGCTCCTGAACTGGTCACTATTCCTTATGGCTGTGGAGAAACTAATATGCTAAGTCTTGGTTGTGGGCCTTCAGGTTTTTGTCAATCTTCTATTATGCTATAGTTATACATACCAATACCCTACTAATCTATATTTGTCACATAAATGAACAAGAAGGACTGGAGATGCTATGGATCTGCTCTTGAGCTCAGATTCTAAGATTGTCGTTCCAAATAAATGTTATTCTATATAATTTGCAGGATTTCATCAACACAGTTGACTCTTGACCATAAAGAAACGATGTATCAGAAGCCTGAGACGGGGAATTGGAACTCTGGACTGCATAGACTCCTTGCCCATTATGGAAGATGACCTGGATAATGATAATGATGAGGACGACATTGCTGAGGTGCACAGTCTTGCAGCTGAAGCTAGGGATGCAATAACTCCACCACCCCAACCCATCCCTCTGCAGAGGCAAGGACCACTCCCCGAGTGGTGTGTATGTGGGAATTGCCGCAACATACCCTTAGAGGTGGAGAAAGTGTGCTGTATGAAAAAAAAATTGTGATGCGAATAAACCAAGATTCAAAAAACTGTGTTTGGACCCTGATTATCTGGAACTGTCTATAAAAAGTAGTCCTGATATCAGGAAGGATAGGCAAAACAACAGCACTCGAAGTTTTAGAAAGGCAACTTATCGCCATTACATCCTTGATAAGCATGGTTATTTAGGCAAGGGAAGGAGGAAAGTTGCACCATCATGTGTTGTGTGGGAAATCCGTGCACATTATCCATCTTCTACAGGCATTTATGTGGGTTTCAAGGAGCGCTGAACACTCTTACAGTACATGATATTACCGGTATTACCCAAAACTGAATGATGACAGAATGTGTGATAAACTAGCAAAACTTATGTATTTGACTTATGAATCCTTATTACAGCCTTTTATTCTACATCAACAACCTGTTTCCTTTCACTACTAAATTTATAGAGAACAGAAGGTACAATAATAATTATTATTGTACTCTCACAAGGCAAATCACTTGCTGTGGTGAAGGCAATCCACGAAAACTTCAACTTGTGTTAATTAAAATTCTGCACTAAAATACATGTAGTGGCTAAAATGTAGGTCATTTTTAGCAAAATTAACAGACAATCTAGAGGCGTTAATACTTTAAGTTCCTATTTTTCCAAAGATATGTAATTTTGCAAATAACAAAAATCCAATTCATAAACTGTGATGGTAGCACAGTTCTTGGTATACCTTACGCAAATCCTGAGGGGAAGGGGGGGGGGGGGGGTTACTCCCACTTTCAAGTGACAGAGATGATTGAATGGGGGCACTAATCAAGAAATCCCTGCACCTAAATTTAAAAAAGTCTTGCAAAACGTTTACTGCCAACCCCTAAAAAAACCCGAAATAAAAAGTTTCAAACCCCAAAAATTGCTTTGATCATCCCTGTCACTTAAAACCCAGACTAAAACTCCCCCCTTCCACCACTAAAATTATGCTGCAATTATGTTACTCTATTGATGCTCACTTTGGAATTGCAGAGACTCTTGACAAAGACGAGGGATAAAAACTGAAACTCTCTTACACTACAAACTTAATTGACCGCTCCCCACAGGGGCTTTTCAGGGCCAATGAAAGACAACGAAACGACGGAACAGAACAACAACAACTGTTAAGAATCCAAACTGGCCGGAGGCAAAGCAGTTGGCTATTTACAAGTGCAGCTGACAAGTTCAACCAGGGACTACCAGGATCAAATTCAACGAGTGGTCAGAGTGTGTCTTGAATCCGGGATCTCCAAATCTCAAGGCAAGCGCCCCAACTGCCGGGCCACACTGCCTCCTCTTCTTGAAACTCTTTCCTATTCACCCTCCCTACATACATAGATCCTTCCATACATACATACATACATACATAACAATGCTCACTTGTTAGGACCATGTATGTATGCCTGCATTATGGGGCACCCATTTCCCCGTCAGGTAGGAAAATAAGGATATGTGCGTTTCAAAGTACTCCTCGCGAACGTTTATCCGGACACATTGACATCTTAAAAATTTCAATCCTTCCCTTTGGGGACAAATACCCATTGTGCTTGTGGGGACATTTTCAAATCTCAGTTTTAACATCAACATTGTGTGGACCCATATATATTTTTATTTTAAAAGATGAGATTGACCACCAGCAAGGTTTGGGCCACTATTTTTCAAACATATTGAAGACTACATGTACTCTGTGGGGACAATCACACTGTTTCAGCAAACTGTTTGTGAAAGTCAACACCCTTTAGAATCAGATTGATAAGCAGATGCGAGGAAAGTAAAAACTGAGAAATTCAAGACTTACTAGTTACTTCTTAGGAACAATGTCACAATGAGAAAGAGTTGTCTTTTCCCGCAGTTTCAAAGTACAGCTGATCCCGGTTAATATGGACACTAAAGAGACATATCATATAAAGCGGGCTCTTAGAAAAACCATCACCGACATACGACCTTTCATTACTTCTACGAGAAAACAATTTCATTTTTAACTGGAACTGTAAGAAGTTCATGTAATATATGTAAACCTAAAATTAGTTTTAATGAGTATTGTTCTTGAAACACAAGAAATGAAATTACTGTACTTGAAAAAGGCCGTGACACTTCTTTACACTTGAATGTCATGCTATGTTGCTGCTGTTTGTTTGTTAACTGAACCATATTTGCTTACAATACAATCGTAACAATAAGAATAGACCAGTGGGCACATAGCCAGTGTCCGTATAGCGAGGTTGACGATGCATGAGGTTGTGTCTCAGGACACAGAAAAGTGTCCGTTGTCCGTATTAACCCGTGTCCGTATTAAGCGGGTTAATTTAAGAGAAAATATATGAGCTTTTCGTTGGGACAAACGGAAGTGTCCATATTAAGCGGGTGTCTCTACAGTGGGGTTTTCCTGTAGAGAAGGCACAGTAACTTTCCACAAAAAAAGCTTTTATATGGTGTGTTTCAAAATTAATACAATCAGTTAGTTATGCCTACGCTGACAGTTCAAACACTCAAATCTATTTCTATCTATTGCTTGAGAAAATGATATTCCTTAAGTAATCCTTAACATTCTGTTACTTTGTACTGTGCAACTTTTAACATCCAGTTTTTTTCTTGCAAAGTATTTGCTTGAGAATTGATATTACTTATGCAATCCTTAACAATTGACCACTGTCTATTAGCCAACCGTTCTTAAATGCACTGTACACACCATGACCTCATTTGCTGTAATCTGGAAACTGTCCAGTGTGACTAGCCACACCCTTGTCGGCCCTTATTATTATGTTCACAATAAATTATTAATTTTAGCCTTTAAAGAGCAATTCCAACTAATTGCACTTTTTGTAAATAAATGACCTGGTTTGTTATAGCAGTACATGCAGTAACTGCCCATTGTGACCAGCCTTACCATTGCCCGTTGCCTTTTCAACGTAGCACTTTTTCTTTCTTCTCGAGTCACCAGCTTCATTTAATGCACTTCTATCAGCATCTCTCTCATTCTCCTCACCTCTTGATGCTCTTGGACTCTTCAACACTAGTGCTCTCATGGGTTCGTTTTACATTATCTATATAATAGAGTTTTAATTTCATATACTGGTAAGTGACTAATGACTTTTCATACTAATTGTTACAAATTTGCCTTCTTACTCCTCACAGTACGTTTAGTTATGGAATTGTTTTAGGCAATCGGGCATTTGCCAGTTTTGAGTAAGCTGGATTACAGGGGTACAATACATTTACAGTACTATGTATTTTGCTTTCCATGTTATTGATTTGGTTTTTCAAAAATGCATTTGCATTACCTGCCAAGATTGTTTTCATATTGTTGATATAATGTAATACCAGAATAACAACGCCTGAGGAATAGAACACAAACTGTCATAATCCAATGAGCTGACCATGTCACCACCATGTTACCCAGATTATGTGTAAGTACACCAGGGATTGGGATTAGGAATAACTGTTTTACTTGATGAAACCAAGTGACCACTTCCTCATAATGTTACATAGATTTTGTGTCAGATCCTATCTGTAGTTTTCCTTGCTTTCACTTCATTTGCTGTAATCTGGCAACTGTCCGGTGTGACTAGCCATACACTTATTGTCAGCCCTTAATTATTATATTCACAATAAATTATTAATTTTAGCCTTTAAAGAGCAATTCCAACTAATTACACTTCTTGTAAATAAATGACCTGGTTTGTTATATCAGTACATGCAGTAACTGCCCATTGCCTGTTGCCTTTTCATCCTGGCACTTTTTCTTTCTTCTCGAGTCACCAGCTTCATTTAATGCACTTCTATCAGTATCTCTCTCATTCTCATCACCTCTTGATGCAGGCAGTTTCTTGGACTCTTCAACATTAGTGCTTTCATGGGGTCTTTTTACATTATCTATATAATAGAGTTTCAAGTTCATATACTGGTAAATGACTAATGACTTTTCATGCTAATTCATACATATTCGTTTTCTTACTCTTCAGTACATGTTTAGTTATGGAATTGTTTTAGGAGATCGGACACTTGCCAGTTTTGAGTAAGCTGGATTACAATACATTTACAGTACTATGTATTTTGCTTTCCATGTTATTAATTTGGTTTTTCAAAAATGCATTTGCATTACCTGCCAAGATTGTTTTCATATTGTTGATATAATGTAATACTAGAATAACAAGGAAAAGGAAAAGCACACAAACTGTCAAACTCCAAAGAGCTGACCATTTCTGCACAAGATTGTTTTGTTTTTCTGTCATGCAAGGAATAAACTTATAAGCTTAGGAGACATTAACTCGCACATTTAAGACAACAGTTTATTTTGAAAGCTTCGTTATACCAAAAAATCCGATTCAAAATTTCGTTTATTAAAAGTGAAATGCATAGAAGCGCCTGCTTTTGTCACGCAAGTAATAGTTTCAACCCTTCCGAGCCAGGTAGCTTGGTTAGTTGGGGCACCCTCCTTCCTCGCAAGCTGAGGAGACATTATAACTCGCAAT
>NC_090879.1:46811318-46813818 GCF_036669935.1 Montipora foliosa
CAAAATGTTCACAGTCTAGGAATGACTGAATCTCAACTAGAGTTTGCTCTATAAATTAAACTACACTGTACATTTAAGAACTTTCTAGCTCAAAGTGGATTAGCAGTAATTAATTGTACTCCATGTGATGGCGTTATGTAAACTTTTTTTTTTAACTTTTCATGTGGCTGTAGAAATTTGGGATGGTTTAAATTTTTGGGGGGTACTTTTCTTGTTTGAAATTAAAATTGCCCAAATTCTTCGCAAGTATGGGAAATGACTGCAAGTATAAGCTGAAGATATGCATGCATTAACCGAAGATTGAATTCCATACAGATGAAGACACCCACTATTTTGTCCCTAAATTCTAAAACCGCAAAATACTGTATCATCAAACTTCTACAATGTATTTGAAAATGATTGTTTTTGTTTGTTTGAATTGAGTTGCCACATTTTCTTGAGAATTTAGGTCACCAGAAGGTAGCTCCTTTCCACTGAAAAAAATAGAGGAAGCTTCCTTGTTCTGAAGAGTACTCCTTTTCATGCTGTTCTCCTTCCTTGGCTGAGATAAGCTCTCCTTTGTATTGTAACAAGAAGTCTCCATTCTTAAATTCTCTGGTTGCAAATACACCTTTACCTTAAAAAATAAAACAAATTAAACACATCAAAGATAGTTCTAGTGCAATTAAGATCATTAGTTTGACACCTGCTAGCCATTAAATAATGGTTGACAAATTAAAAGAGCCATAGTGAAATATTGGATGAGGAATAATGTATGCAACCATGTTGGTTTACTGTACCACTCATCTTTATAAGAAATGGCTGCACAACCCTTGCAATCAAATGTGTTGATGAATGCCACATTTTATGGAGGGCAACCAGGGTTACAGGGGCAAATTACGTGTTCGAAAGTAGAAAATCAGTAATAACAATATAATAATTTTACTAAAATGTTTAACTCACTTTAACTCTGTATGGAACATGATTGAAGTACAGTGCCACTCGGAGATAAGCGAACGACGCAGACACAAAATGAACGCACGCAATACGCGTATACGCGTATACGCCTTTTTTTGACGCGTCTAAAATTGCGTATCGTATACGTTTGTGCCTTTGTTATTCATAACCATAATTTTGCTTTTCCTGTTATTGTTTTCGGAGACAAAAGAATAAGTTGTGTGACTGCCGACAAGTCGAAAATTTACATACGGTATGTCCCTTTGATTACTATCAATTTCGAACCGCAAATGCCGCCGATGAAAACAAATAAATGCGGTCGGCATATCATACAAAGTTTGTAAAAAATCTTTTCTTTGAACAGAGAGCATTTTATCATTTGAACCAGCAAATTATGACCAGTGTTTGTCGTGACGCGGTATTTACAGTCATTTCACTGTGATCTCTTGCCGACACGTGCAAAAAAGTCCAATCTTTCCTAACAGAAAAATCAAATAAATGAGATCTGCATACCAGAGAAAGTTTCTAAAAAATCTTTCCTTTGAACAGAGAGCATTTCACCGTTTGAATCAGGGAATTATGACCCGAAAAACCGAAGATATCACTTTTTTCAGTGTTTGCCGTGACGCAGTATTTACAATCATTTCACGGTGACCTCTTGCTGACGCGTGCAAAAAAGTCCAATATTTCCTTGCAGAAAAATCAAATAAATGCGATCGGCAAATCAGAGAAAGTTTTCTTAAAATTACTCGAATGAAGAAGACAATCTCTCTATAGCTGTTTGGCAACGTACAACCGTAGTTAGTAGAGGGGTTAGGGTACAACTGAAATTCTTAGAACAGTTTCACTCTCCTGAATACATATTTCACCAAAGGTTATTGTTGGGTGCCCCAGGCAAATTATTGCCTTGATGGTGCTGTCGTCCTACTTGTATAAACAATCACAAAATTGTGATATCTCTAGTTTTATAATTCGTTAAAACATTATTAGAACGACGAAGTACTCTATCTTGAATGCAGAATATAGTTGAAAACTTCTGATGCGCTGTTAATTGATGAGTCGGGTCGCGCGGTAATGCAGTTTTTTAAAGAGCATACAGATGTGCGGGCAAGCGTTTATATTACACACGATTCTCTAATTTCAACGTTGCCAGAAGTGATTCAGACGACAAAACACTCCGCCATAAACACTGATCTTTTAAGTAATACTATTTCCGACGCTTTTTATCAACGAACCATTTCGTGGACGTTACATGAATTAAAATTGTGTTTGTCACATGCCAGCAAGCATATTTGACTTCAACCCTTGCCCTAAAAATCCACGCCAAAAAATCACTTTTTACTGTTGCATTTACCACAAAACAACTCAATCTACAAAATTCTCAGCCTTAAATGATCAATTTCTGTAAAAAACTGCTGTGTTTTTAAGTCTCCAAGTAACAGACGCACCGGCCTAGGACATCAAAGTTGTTTGTATTTTTTCACCTTAATCGGTGAGCGTCACACTTTACTTAATTATTCACATCCAAAACAACAGGAGTTAAATACTCAATTTTAATTGATGA
>NC_090879.1:46831318-46856318 GCF_036669935.1 Montipora foliosa
CTTGGATTTCAACAAAGTGGTCCATATGTAAGACATACAGGATGGTATCTCTTGTGAGTCGTAGGGCAGATTACAAATTATAACACTATCTCTAATTTGTATAGCTAATCGCATGATTTCAAGTGCAATTTGGAATAAATAAGCATGAGTAAATTTTTTCAAAGACGCCCAAAATTGCACGAGCCCACAGGGGAGTGCAATTTTTAGTCTTTGAAAAAATTTACCAGTTTTATTTTTTCCAACGTGCATGAAAGAAAAAATCATGTGATTACTTATTAATAAGATACATAAAAATCTTGCAATGGTTAACTTAAACAGAAGCAATGCCCCTGTATCACGAAATCACGGAAAAATAGTGCCTTGAATTGCACCATCCAGGGCTCGCATTTGATTGGCTATCAATGCAAAAATTTTACCTTTATTGCACTAATTTCAACTTTCTGTTCTAATTCCACTTTCCTGCACTCTGTTTAGGATTACTTGACGTGCCCTCGGGCAATCAATGTGCTGAAAATTTTTCGTGTATATTATTTATATTAATAAAACTTCATATCAACAACAAAAGTGAGAGAAACTAAATTTGATGTTATTCCAATATTTAAAACTATCACCTCGCACAAACTCCATCAAAACACAAAATAATCTAATAAAAAAGTGATGATGCTTCTGCTTTATCAGCTACTAAAGTAGGATCGAACAAGTTGAAGTAGATGGAGACAAGTCCGACAGGTTGTCTTTTCGAATAATGTAACTCAGTATCGACTAACTATTGCAACAGTGTAATATACCAGAGAACAGATTGTGGAAGTTCCCTGAAACATGATCAATTCGGTCCAAGGCTTCCAGAATGGAGCTGTGTTCGAATTCATGATAGATTAAATTAGCTTAGGATTCATGTAGACGAGAAAAAAATCAGTTTTTTAAAGCACTCACTAAGACCAAAAATAATTTCTACATCTAAAGAATAACTAGAGTAAATGCTGCCTGAAAGGCCGCTTACCATTGCGGTAAAACATATGCCTCATCGACTGCAATGGCACAAATTTACCAGTTTTATTTTTTCCAACGTGCATGAAAGAAAAAATCATGTGATTACTTATTAATAAGATACATAAAAATCTTGCAATGGTTAACTTAAACAGAAGCAATGCCCCTGTATCACGAAATCACGGAAAAATAGTGCCTTGAATTGCACCATCCAGGGCTCGCATTTGATTGGCTATCAATGCAAAAATTTTACCTTTATTGCACTAATTTCAACTTTCTGTTCTAATTCCACTTTCCTGCACTCTGTTTAGGATTACTTGACGTGCCCTCAGGCAATCAATGTGCTGAAAATTTTTCGTGTATATTATTTATATTAATAAAACTGCATATCAACAACAAAAGTGAGAGAAACTAAATTTGATGTTATTCCAATATTTAAAACTATCACCTCGCACAAACTCCATCAAAACACAAAATAATCTAATAAAAAAGTGATGATGCTTCTGCTTTATCAGCTACTAAAGTAGGATCGAACAAGTTGAAGTAGATGGAGACAAGTCCGACAGGTTGTCTTTTCGAATAATGTAACTCAGTATCGACTAACTATTGCAACAATGTAATATACCAGAGAACAGATTGTGGAAGTTCCCTGAAACATGATCAATTCGGTCCAAGGCTTCCAGAATGGAGCTGTGTTCGAATTCATGATAGATTAAATTAGCTTAGGATTCATGTAGACGAGAAAAAAATCAGTTTTTTAAAGCACTCACTAAGAGCAAAAATAATTTCTACATCTAAAGAATAACTAGAGTAAATGCTGCCTGAAAGGCCGCTTACCATTGCGGTAAAACATATGCCTCATCGACTGCAATGGCACAAAGCTTACGAGAGTACACATCGTTGTGCAACATTGATCTCTAGCGCTCGTTTTTGAGCCATACTTCTGGCGATCTATAGACCACTGAATACTCTCCTTTTTCAGCATTTATTCTTTCCTCTTCAGAAGCTACAGTCAGGTTTAGGGCTCTAACCCCGACACTTGTGAGGAACTTGACTTGATCTTCCATAAGGCAAATCAAAGGACTAACAACTACGTCAATATGTCCTGAACTTGAATGAAGTGCATCAAAAACGGTTGGTAATGCATGATAAATAAGAGATTTCTCATAGCCTGTTGGTAAGTTGACCAAAACATGTTGTCTTTTCTGTAACAGCACTTATAGCTGTCTTCTGGTGCGTATTTAAGGAAAAAAATTTGAATTTTGAAGCCACGAGGGAAAACACTTCATCAATAGACGCCATTTTTGATTGTGAATATAAGACCCGTACTCTTATTGGCTTAGTCGCTTTGGCGCAAACGGTTTTGGGATATGAGAACCAAGCTCTGATTGGTCAGATAAGGGAAAGGAATGTAGTTCGAAAGAAAGCAGCCGTTGTTTGTGTGGGGAGGAGTGTTGCGTGACCACACAAAGACACAAAGGCCTACAAGGCTTATACAAAGGGTGCAACATTTGACTCCTGAGGGTAGTTGGGTGATCTGGTATAGGCATGCATTTTCTTTGTAACCCTTTCAGGCAAAAGGATTTTTTTGTCCTCAGAATGGCTTTATGCATGAGGTTACATGCTTTTTTCAAAGTCACCAAACATCTGTCAAATTCACTAGTGGTGCTTGTGTGTATGATTATTGTTGATACGTCTATAAGCAGAATCCTTTTTTCAGATTCATTCAACCCCACCCCTTGAATGTCAAGTGGTCTACTCCTTCTGGGTAGAATTTGTATTTTTTTTGCCATAAGTGCAGAAATTCTTTTCCGCTTATTGGCTAATTTTCATTGTCAATAAGCGGACTGACACATTAATTTATAATTGATGCAATGTGGCAACGAGCAAGACAGAACAATTTGTTATTGTAAAAAAACAGATTGACGTCATATTTTCGTGCATCTGTCCTGTTATTGACAATGAATCTCGTCATACCATTGTCCAAGTAGTCTGCTGATCCACTCAGCTATTGCCACGTGGATCCACAACTATGAAAATGTTGTGACGAAATTCATGATCAATAACAGGACAGATGCATGAAAAACTGACGTTAATTTGTTAAATTTCTTACCTCGCATCTTTCGGAATTTGATGAACTTGAAGCAGACTCCCCAACTAGGATGATGTCCTTTTGAAGAGGGCACAGAAAACCTTTTGCCTGGCCAAGGACTCCTAAAATAATAGCAAAAAAGCCGCTTCCTGGCATCAGTATTTTTAACAGTTCTTTTCTGAAACCCTCGGAATTCGGAAGATGGTAGCTGCTTGCCAGGCATGGAAATGTACTGATGACCGATTCATGTACTTGAGTCCTGTTGCCATTGCGAGAGAATTCTATGCACTTCTCCCCCAGCTTGTTTAGTGCTAACACAACGCATTCTCTTGGTGTAGGTACATGTCTTTGGTTGCTGTAAGCCAAGCAAACAAACAATCTGCTCCACGTGAGGCCTTGCTGGTGGAGATGGTATTGGACGAGACAGTTTGATCAACCTCTAGCACTACCTCTGGCACTGGTACCAGGGATTCTGACATTGCCTGCAGCTGGAGGCCTGTATCCAAATAACCTGGCATGCTCTGAAGCAGCGAACAAAGTGATCCGTCTTGCACCGTTTGTGGACAAGTTTGAAATTGCATTGCCACTTGTAGCAGCAACAACGGTGCTTGCTGCAGAATTTTCCGATGAGAGTGAAGCAACTCTTCCCAAATGTTTGGTTGTCTGAATCAGACCATCTGCCGCTTCTCTCAAGATATTTTGCGGGGAATCAGACATACTAAAGTTAGAACTCCCGGTGATCAGTAATGTCAGACGAAAGTAGACATGAAACTTGGAATCACATGTTATATATGAAATGGTACTATCCAGGGCTATGCAGAAAAGAGGCCGAGTAGAATTGAGAAGTAGAAAATGTGCATTTGCAAATTTTGCAAATCAGAATGTTGGCTCAGCAGCGAGAATTCATTTTGAATTAAATTGCTTGTAAAGTGTCAGTATGAGATGTTTAGTTTAGATGTTTAAACTAAGTAATATGACATTTGGTAACTAATTACAATGAAAGTCAGAACATGCCACACTTAAAATTCGATAGAAGTCAGGATATGAGGGAGAATTTTTTTCAAAAGTCAAAATATGCCAGATGTTATGATTTTAGTATTCAGGAAACGTGAAATGCATTGTTTCGGAGGTCAAAAGAGATGTGTACTGTCTAATTTCAAAGACAGGAAATGACAGACGTTTTACTTTGCAGGTAAGCAAAGGTGGACAAGTTAGTTTTTTAATTAAGATCCTGAAAACGCACTATAGCCAGTTTTTCCTCTTATGAGATTCAGCAAAATTGTGGATTGAAGTGAACCAGTGGTGTAAGAAGAAAAATTTGCACATTAATTTGGCGACTGAGGACTCTAAACTTCTAGTCGGAACTGTACTGGCCATGCAGTGTAACTTTTTTGTTCCTAAGGCTAGATTCCATTGTTAACCAGAACTGTTCACCCACAACCCAAGTCTATTTTAAATTAGTATTAAGAGCAACTCTCTATAGGGACCGAGTGAGATGGAAAAAAGGTTGGAAAATTTGACCCCTTGATATTTCGTCCAGAGATCGTAATATAAGTCTTACATTCTAGGGTTTTTACATTTTTGAGAAAATTACGAAAAACCGTCGACAACTTGTGAAGCCGAAAAATCACAGGAATGAGGTCAATTTGTAAGATCATAAAATCAAAATTGTGTGAAAGCGCATAGCAAATTCCGTAGTTTATAATCTTATTCAGGAGGTATTTCTAAAGCTGCTTTGATGATATTTTAGATTTACAATTGTAATTCTGCATTCCTGGAGAGCAAGCCTCAGAGAACGGAAATTTCTTGACTTTGAAAATCAAAAATTCCATAACATACTCGGTATTATGTGGAATTCTTTCAAAATTCGATGCTAACAAGTACAAGAGCTGTTTTTGAACTCAATATAATTTTTCTCTCGCCAAAAGTTATTTCTGAGGCGAGCAGCCCTATGCAAGTTGACCCAATTTGACCTTTCCAAGAGATTTTGTTTAACCAGAGCTTGCTTTCTGAGAAAACCATTAAAACTACCCAGTAAACCTGAGATAATACTTGGATGACAGCTTACCTTCCAAATGGGTGTTTGTAGCCTAATAATTTTGACATTCTCAGTTAATTTTTCCATTGCTTTATAATTTAGGGTCATATCTTGACATCGACCTTATACGCCAGTTCCAGGCTAAGCTTGTGCAACACGTTACCGGAAAATCAATTCATGTGTTGCAATATTTACCCCTCAGAGAGCAACCTCTTGTGAATCATCTAGTTTCTTGTATAACAAGAAAATCCCTAAGCGTCCAAAGCGAAAGTCATAAATCTGGGTCCAGTGAGTGTAACGCAATCTTTCCTTTGTCACTTCCGCACCAGGTGATTATTATTTTTTTTCTGAAGGGGGAGAGGGAAAGAAGTTTTCTTATGCAAACAATTTCTTTTCCTTGTTGATGTTGCACGCAATGCATTCAACGGTTCATTACATGGTCACTGCAACAATTTAATTATGATTTTCCATCATGATATAAGCACACACAAGACTTTTTCATGTCTTTTGTCCCAAATATTTAATGCAGTAAATCACTGAATTGCATTCGCTCAAAATACGCTTTTCTTTCAAGTTAAAACGGGACAACTTAACGTTTTCTCCTTAGCACACTCAGCTATTGCTCAGCTCAAATAGTAGTGGAAAATAGCTAAGAGTTGGTAACCACACCCTATTCACTCCCCATAGTCCCCTTCCCCACACTTGTGCTAACTTTGAATTTAAAGTGAGTGAGCTTTTTCATTAAAGGGCGGGGAATGGGAATATTTTGAAAACAAAATTGCACGGGCACAAGCCGGGAAACAATTTCTTGCAGGGTGCAAACTTAAGTAAATCCCCTGCAGCATCTTAGTGACAAGTATTCTAAGAAGAAAGTCTATATGACAGTGCTCCCATGATTGACGTATGCTTAGGTTAGGGCTTGGTGTGGTATTTGAGACGTGATACTGACGAATGTATCCCTATGATTAATCTCGCTTTACTTGTCCTCTTAGCAGCAACATTTTTGGCTGCATAGGGCTGTTTACGTTTGATCGATACATCAACAGCAAGGTCAATCTGTTAGTTTTGGAACCGATAACTTGGTCGTGTTGAGTTTCCCTCCTGAGATGATTTCGCATAGATTATATTTAGCCCACTGACCATCCTTGAGGCTGCGAGAGGGATATCAATAAACTATTATTACTATTATTATGATGGGGTGTCCTGGCAAAACTTCCCAAGAAACCTCATTCGTCAATTCTTCGATGGGGGCACATTCAATCTCCTCTTCAAGATCATCATCGTTAAAAACAGACTTCTTTGCCAAGTCTGGAGAAGAGTCCAGCGACCTGAGATACAGTCAGCAGCTCTTCACTACTTAACATCCGTTTCCCTTGAGAAAGCATGCAACTGATGCCGGATCACTTTTTCGTCCTGACTGCTCACCTTGTTGAAATTTGTAAGTCAAGAGTTCTTTTGCTTGTACGTAAATCTACACCTACAGGGTTTTCAATAAAATTTGAAGTAGGTGGATGGTAGAAGAGTAGTAGGCGGCTGTTACAATTAAGGGACTGTAAGGCCCCGTCTTCGAGAGGTGTCTGGGGCACCAAAATGAGTACAACAGACGATGAATATTTCTTAACATCAAAAACGACTTTTTTTATTTTTCTACACGACTAATAGACTAGAAAGGAGGATTTGTATTCATTATCCTGTATTTGAAGGGTACAGCTTAGACGAGAAGTGAGAAGTCGTACTTTTCGTTTTTTATACAAATGCTTCTAAATTTTCCGTGAACTGCGCATCGGTTTCACAAATAAATATATGAAAAGTAAAACTTAATTTGCGGCCTTTTCAGTGAGACCAAACTTCTCAAATTTAATAAGTTAACTTTTTTAGCTAGTATCTTTAGTTTGTAATTCATGGAAATTTCAGAATGTCGACCTTTCTTAACGAGCATCAAACTCCCGACTTTTCCCATACCTTACTGTAAGTTTTGGCGTGCAAGACGGCGTCCAAAATCGTGAAAAGGTCTATCGCACACACTGGATCACACACTTTTAACTACAGTTTTATAACGATCCACAAAAATTGCCTATTGTTGAGGGGACCTTGACAGAACTGAAGTGATGTGATCACAGCTTAACCGAAAAAGAACGGACAGAACGCAAAATTTGCACGATTCATACGAAATTTATTCAGTTCTTAGGATTTGTGTTGACTCGCAGCCTTCAAATCTATATATACAGAAAATCAAATACATTTATGCTCACTCACCTGCACCTGGAAGCGGCCGTGCTTTCTTCGAAAAATATGCCAATATACTAGGATTTCCATCGCCCGCGGCGTGCTTTCTCTCAGCCATTGTTTGTTGGAAGAGAAACAGCGTGTAATCGAGGCATATTTGCCACCAGTCCTCCTCGCCTCTGTAATCAACATGGCGGACTGCGAATTCCAAAGTGTCGATCGGCGTTGATTTACATTGAAAAGACCTTACTTACTAGTCTACCTATTGGTAGTGAATGCTGACGTGTAATGGATGGCGAAAGGGATTGAGATGGAAAGCAGACCACTTTTTGTTGTGCTTTTGTGCAGCGTCTTTTCCAGCAGTTGTAGCATGTTTTGCAATGGTTTGAAATCTATGTTGCGTTCTAGAAATCATGAGGGCTGCTGCTGTGCAGCAACTTTTAATTGCATGGGAAAGGGGTGGTCAGGGGTACAAATGTTTCTTCTATCTAGTTGCCAGGATCTAATTGTTGAAAAGTGGGTTAACTTGACTCTGAACAAAACCATTGACCTTGGGTTAGTGCTATTCGTGCTTTGAGTAACCGGACCGAGAACTCAGTACAAGCAAAACAGAGGTTAATTTTCAACAATACAATTTAGTACTGAACTAATTATAGGTTTAGGCAGGAAGGTATGACAAACCGACAAATGTACCCAGGAGGTGTGATAGTTGGTACTGTCTGAATGAAAAGGAGTCTGAATTGGTTTTATGAGCTGATTTGAGTAAAAGAAATGCATAAAATGTAAATGAATATAATAAGTTAAAGTTCACCGCAACTGAATCAACTTTACTTCAAGACAAACGTTTCAGCATAAACATGTATAGAAACCAATATAAACCTAACGAAGATAACATTAGAACGAAGCTTTTAGCCAGGTGGGCGTCCGGGTGTCCTGTGGACACCCAGTTTTCAGGAAAACATTTCTTGAAAACATCTTGATGTCCAAGTTGATCGCTGTGAGGGTTTGTGATTCTTTTAAATATGTGTGAATAACACCATTTCATAGTTTGTTTTGCTAATTTTTGCATCATGTATGCTTTTGATCATCAGAGATGTCATTAATTCCTTATTTGAATTATTTAGTGGATGCCCTCATGCTGGCTAAAAGCCTGATTAGAACTATTCTAACAGAACCATAATTATATAAGTGATTGGCGATTAGAAATAGGGGTAGTCTCTCCACATTCTAATGGTTCACTCGTATAAAATGAACAATAAAAACAGGAATAACAATATCTACACTGAACATGTAAGGTTATGTTAAGTAATGTCGATCTGCATTGCAGAAGCACTAGACAAACGATTGTTTGGGGTTAAAGTTGATAATCTCTGATTGTAACTGAAACTAATGTTTTGTACATGATGATCAAAAGTGTAATAAAGATTGACAAGTTAAGATCTGCATTGTTTCAATGTTTTGTTCAGTGTATAATGGACACGATGGACAGTTCAGGAGATTGCTAGAACTCGGTTGTTGTGAGTGTAGGTTATGGTTGCATTCACACTTAGAAGCATCTCTGTCAGGTCTTCTTCTGTCAGCTGGCTAAACTCTTTGTCTTGACCTGACTGTTGTTTGTAAATTGCATACAGCACTGAAAGCTTGTCATCAAAGATGGTCAGTGTTACGTATTTTTGATCAGCTGTGACAAATAGTACTTTTGCAAGAGCTCTGTTTTTGCACTTTGTTTTTAGCTTTGCCATGCCACAATTGGAACGCCGAATTATCTTGCCGCTATCATTTGAAGGCAAGGAGGAATTGCATTTGGTACAGGACAGATAAGTGGTGTGCCTTTCAACTGCTTCAGCTGGGCATGTGACTGTGTTCTGGTATTTGTCCTTTGTGATTTCATCTTTTCTTTGTACTTGAGTAGTTGACGATTGGATAGTTGTCTGCTTATTAAGTGTTATGTACTTCTGTTGTTGGTAGCTCTTGACAATTGCCTTACAGAACTTGTAGGTGTTTCCTGACTGTATTCTTTTAGTGTCTTCTTCCCAAAGCACTAATCTCATGGATCCTATTTCGTCGGTGAGTGTGCATTCTTGTTTTGTCAAAGTCTTGCCATTTGATGTTATGGTGGTTGGAAGTTCAATTTCTGTGACTCGCCCAGTGATGTTTACTTTGCTTTTAGCATTCTCATTTGCCATAATTTCTTGTATGCTGTGTGTGGACTGTGTGTCTTCCTGCTCTTCCTTTGTGATCTCGGTGAAGTCGAATGTGATTTCACTTTTAGTAGGGTCTGATAGTTTGGTTCTTTTATTGATGTGCACTTCGTCTTGATTGGTGTATTTGTTTCGTTTTATGTTGTAGTTAGTTATTTTGATAGGTGATGTGGATTCTATCTCGGCCTTGATGTGGGAATGTTTATCTGGCGAAAAACACACAGCCCTCATTGATTTGTCTTTTACTTGAAGAGTGGCATCGAAATAGTCGTTGTTTGCTTGGCTCCTCTTCATGGGGGACAAATTATGCAGATAGCAAATCAAAGGTGTATCTGGAAAAAAAAATAAGAAAAGAATGATTGTAATGTCTAGGATATTGTTTAAAGTCGAGTCATATTGCAGTAAGCACCTTTAGAACAACAATTTGCTGTCCGTAATAGCAAGAATGTGCATTATCAGGAGAATCTTATAGTCATTCCATTATATGAAAATTCCAGTTGCCAACTGTTTACAGATGAAAAATTCATTCTATGTGTATGTTAAACTTATTTCAGTTGTTTGGGTTTACTACTTACTTTCTTCTTGTTTAGTAGGAGTGTGCATGAGGGTGATGTGATCAGCCTGGCTGCTGGGAGGTGTTTCTGAGGAACCAGCCACAGCTTCATCTGATGGAGGTGTTTGTGAGGAACCAGCCAAGGCTTCATCTGATAGGTCTTGAGGGTTGATGATTGATGGATTGTTATCTGATGATGCAAAATAATACTTTAGACATCATTTAAGGCATTCAGTAAATGTGAAATGTATGTTACTAATAAAGCATTTCCTTATACACTGCTTTTACCGTATTTTATGGTTATTAATATTCGTGTTTCATTCAACTACAGTCAAAGCGACAACCTCGGGGATTGAAAATGGTTAATGAAGCTGGTTGCTTGCAAGAAAGTGCTCTGCTAGTTGAACAGAATCACAAACACTAGAAGTTGGTCTCATAGACATAATTACAAAGATTTAGATGTCCATTACAGTGGCAACAAATAAGTTGTGCTAGTATAATATGGCTATTTTTTTAGCTTAATTGTGCGAGATGATGTTTTGACATACAGCTGTAGCAGCTTCTGCTTGTCGCTAGTTGGTAAACCTCAAAAGTGGTTGGTAAAGGAGCTGGTCGCCCGGAAGCCCCTAAAGTTGTCACCTTCGAGAGCTTTTCATTACAAAGTGTAAGTGACAAGTCAAACTGTAATTTAAATTGTTGGTCGCTATCAGAGTAGGTCAATCATAGAGCTTCCACTGTACCAGTATGTTATTTTGTTTTACTTACTTTTGGTTTGTGTGGTGGGCGTGTGTTGTTTCTGAATTGAAGCAGCTGCAGGTTCTGGTGGAAAATAAAAATGGTTGCTCTATTTACTGTAACAGGAATACAGAAAAGGGACATATAGTTGTAGTATTTGTTTGTTTTATTACTTACTTGTTGTTGTTCTTTTACGCATTCTGTAGCAACCATAGTGAGGTAAAACATAGTAGACATAAGAAAACAGTAATCAACCTAAGTGCATTTTGGTCATATCAAACAATTTTAGAGTAGTTTAAAGCTGTTTTGTCAGACAATTGTTTAAGCCTTTGTTCTTCTTTCAGCCTATATTTCAACAATTCTGAATTCTTGATTTTCTGTAGTCTCTCAAATGTCATGGGCTCAATGACTAATGAAGAGAAGTTGCGTACTCTACTTATGGCAACATATGTAATTCCTAATGTGGATTCTTTTTTGCCAATATCAACCCAAGCTTTATTCAAAGTCATACCCTGACTTTTATGAATTGTCAATGCCCAAGCAAGTGTTAAAGGTAGCTGTTGCCTTTCATGCACTACATTGCCACATTCAACTGTGGCTTTTATAGGTGGAATAGGAACACATGAAGGCTTATTATTTGTGAAAGATGGACCTGAGAATGCATCAAATTTCACTATAACTGCAAGAGGCAATGATGGAGGCTGTGTATTGGGCTCGTAGATAATATCTACAACTGATCCTGTTGAACCATTGCAAAGACCAACTGATGGCCAGAGGTTCATTGTAAGCATGACTCTTGCACCCTTTGCCACTAGTAGTTTTGGTTGCAAACCAAGCATCTGTTGGGCACTGATGTTCTTTCCCTCAACACTAGAATGTTTAGCAAATATTTCTGCTATAGGTTGTTTTAGTTCCAGCAAACGATAGTAATTATATTTTGCTACCTCATCGTTGCTGTAATATAATCGTGTTACACCTTCAAAGCATTTAATATTTTCAACTTGGGATGGTTGTCTTGCTAACAACTGTTTCCAATCATGTTCTGTAGTCTCACCCTTCCGTAACCTCTTCAACAATTGTTTGAATAATACTTGATCAAGTTCTGACCCAAGCACTCTTTGATTTACTTTCAGAATAACAACTTTATCAAACATTTGATAAGCACAATAGCCCTGTTCTGCAATTGCGCTTGGTGGTTTAGAATGGTATAAAGGCTTATCTCCCACTGGAGGTAATTGAGCAGGATCTCCAAAGAAAATAACAGACTTTCCACCAAACAGTACTTCATGCAGACCAGTTGCCTGTCTGCATCGTCTATCAATCCACCCTAGAGATGCTTGACCAAGCATAGAATATTCATCTATTATTATATATTCTACTTTTGTATGGTTATCAATGCTTGACCTGATAAGTCTTTTTGTAACATGTGGGTGACAGGCAATCGTAGAAAAGAATGGATGGTTATTCCATTTATAGCATAAGCAGCTTTTCCTGTTGTTGCAGTTACTTTGCATTTATCTTTGAGGTGGGTGCATAGTGCATATATTAAATAGCTTTTACCAGTTCCAGCCTCCCCATTAATAATCAAATGTAGTGGTTTCTCTTGCATTGAGTGAATTGTAACAATTTCATAAGCTAGTCTCTGTGCATCACTGAATGATTCTGTATTGATTGAAAATGTTTGTTTCCTTGGAAGATAGTCTATGCAAGCATACTGATCAATCACAACTTGAATGTCGCAATTTGCTCTCCATCCTTGCAGCTGAATTCGTTGGTGGTTATTTAACCTAGTATCATTTCTTTTTGTAATTATTTTGGCTTTGAATTGGGGCAACTTTTCATCACTCCTGTTAACAGGTTCAAAAACTAATTTTGTGTGTGGGCATAGATCAAATGGATAATTAAAGCGGCATTGCATGTCCTTAAGACCTTGTTTGTATCTTAGACAATACCTTGTATTACAACGTGTATGGCGTTGGACAGTATTCAACAGATTTGTATAATCGTCATCTATGTCAGTCACACATTCATGCCTTTGTTTACATGGATGGATCTTTGGTTTTATCCATATCTCACTATCAGGGGGACATGGATTGTAAGTTGACATCAAGGTATCTACATATTGGCAAAAATGTTGTGAAGCTTTTTTGCCATCAGTAATCGTGCAAATATCGGGAATGGATGTTTCAGCAGATGATTTTTCAGCCAAGAATCCTTTAAGTGCTTTGTCAGTCAAATCACACAGACCTGGATCACTTTTAAGCTTTGCTATACCATGGCAATGAATACTTCCTCGAGCTTGATACTCGTACCTGTACCAGTGCCACTCTGCTCCAAGGCAATTAGTATAGGTAATCACATGATTTCGAGTGCAATTTGGAATAAATAAGCACGAGTAAATTTTTCAAAGGCCAACAAAAGTGCACGAGCCCGTAGGGCGAGTGCACTTTGTGGTCTTTGAAAAATTTACAAGTGCTTATTTATTCCAAATTGCACGAGAAAAATCATGTGATTACTTATTAATAATATACACGAAAAACATAACTACAACAAAAAAATTTTGACAGGGCGCGCTTTTTTTTAGTTCATTCAACTGATTGGCTGAAACAAATTACAACGTTTGTCAAATGCAAACTTACAAGACCGACACTTTCAAAATCATTCAAATTAGAACTTGGAAATGTGTGAGGACTGATTTAAAACCTTTCAAGCGTTTTAAATTTATGTAAAGAAAACTCGCTTTACAATAATTAGGAAAAGTAAACGTTCAATCAGAATCATCCTCAATAATGAACGCTCGGCGTTTACAAGAACTGGGCTGTCGTTTTGAAATCTCAGGAGCTCGCTTCGAGCGGCCAATGATGAAAGACACTTGACAGTTGTTGAACGTGTTCATCATGGTCTGTTCCTGGGACCTCATCATGGTTGGATTTACAGAGAAATTCTGAGTTTGAAAACCTGAAAGTGATGGTGGGAATTGGTTTTCTTTCGTCGCTGTCATCGATGGGCCGGCCAATGTGTGTGGTACTGGCATGTTCGTGTTTACCGGAGCGAGTGGAGCCGCAGTTGTCGTGATGTCGGAAACTGCCATTCGCTTTTTCTCAGCACCGGGGTTTTCATAATTCCGTTTGGATATTGCACTGGAGAGTCGTCGTTGTTCTTCCTCGTCGGCTTCATCGTAATCGTCAAGGGATTGTACGCTTCGGTGGCCTGTGACCTTCACTATATCTGAGCGTTCAACGTTTGCTTTCTTTAGCTTGCTCACTGTTGTCTTTCTAGCACTGTGATTCGTAAATTTTTTGTGACTTTCTTCAAGGCTAGTACCCGCCACAGTTGTTTTCATCATGTTGCTAATGGTGTTTACGCCCATTGGTTGAGTTTTGAACCAGATGTTGTCATTCAGTCTTCGGTTTCTTTTGATACTGAGGTAGAAAGGACCTGACCATCGCATGTTAAGTGGTCTTCGCTCGACAAACTGCTTGAAGAGAGCAACCGGACACCTTTCTCCTCCAACAGAGAACATTCGTGGCTGAAAATCTCTGTTCTTGCTCTGCAGTCCGCCCTGTCTGGTCTTCGTTGGACCTTCGGTAAACTGCACGAACTCCATACCTTCGTCATTTTTGCAGAGTTGAAAATCTTCCATTTTCATTGCGTGGTGCTCTTGACGACCGCGGAGACCAAAAAACTGCGTCAAAAGCCACCACATAGAAGAAATAAGCGCTTCTGGAGTTTTGGAGCCAAATTTTTCTCCCTCCCACAGCACCTCCTCTTCTTCCTCAGTTAAACTTCTGGCTTTATTTGGACGTTTGCCCATACCGGATTGGCGAAGTTGCCGAGCTTTCCCCTCTAAAACTTGCTTGGAAGAGTGGAACTCCCTGTCTCTTATGATGGAAAACTTGTATCCTTTCTCATTTAAATGTCTATCAAGTGCAGCTATCATCACTTTTAAGCTGTCTGGCTCGTAGTCGTCACCGTTTTTGTTTTTTACTTCAGCATAGAATGATTCAAGTAGCTTGTTTAGTTTTCCTGGCTCGTTTTCCTCGATTTTGTTGACAATATTTTTCTGTTTGCACCACGTCTCCCATACATTCAGCCAGAAAGACGTACTCTTTACTGTATTTGGGTTTTTGGAAAAATTTTTTAGCTCTTCAATCGTTGTTTCGCTCGCAAAACCAAATCGTTGTTTGCTGAAAACTCCGGCCATTTTCCTCCGCGTCTTATCTTAAAATTTCCGCCAATATGTTGCTATAGAAACAGCTCTAATCTGATTGGTTCTTGTTGGTTTCTTTTGTGTGTTTAGCCAATCAGAAAGCCTTTGTAATTTGCACTCGTGTTACAAGTTTGCACTCGTGTTACACATTTTGCACTCGTGTTACAGAAGAGCTGCACTCCTTTCTCAGCCAATCAGAATTGAGTAATTTTTTCGTGTATATTATTATACAACCAATGTTTTACAAATTGTTCCACACGTTTTGTAAAAAACCAATCTACTAAATGAGGGTTGTTTATAACATTCATTCGCCTTTCTTCAGAGGTAATATCATCTACATTGGAGCTAAACAGTTGATGTAATTCAGGCCAATGCATATCTGCTGAAGACAAGGTGAAGAATATTGTTGGTGGCCCTTTATATTCTATGATTGATTTTAGATCTTGTTGTAATTTGTACCAGTATGCCGAGCTTCCAGTGATGTTTGCTACATATCTTGATACCTTTGCCATAAATAACTGTGATTTATTTTCGTTGGCCATGTTTCTGAGCTCCTCTAATGTCAAATGTGCTTCCCCAGGATTTTGTTTAAAGAAAACAGCTGTTTGTTGCATTGTTCGTTTCTTTGAATCATGTTCAGAGCCCAATATGAAAATCTAGGGTGCGAAGCAAACCTGAAGTAAAATTTTCCATTTATTGTTTCTGCAAACTTTAACAAGTGTTTAATTCTTTCATTGAAAGGGACATCCCTATGTAAACATGGATTTGTTGGGTCTCCTTTACCATCTGGAAACAATGTAGGAAAGGCTAAAGTAGCAAGGCCTGAAATAGTATATTCATTTAATGGTTTATCCTCTATTGTCGGCCAATTCAGACAAAATTGCATCCTTTTCAAGTTTCTCATTCTCATTACGTGGCAGAAAGCTACTAGTTTTTGTTTCATTATTTATGAGCTGATCTTCATCAGAATCATCACTGGTATTTGCGTTTGTTTCAATATTCTGGAACTCGGTTTCATTGGTCTCTACAGTTTGCAGATCATCTGGTACACCATTCTCAGGCAAAGAATGTAAGGAATCTAAATTAAGTGTCACATTTGTATAGTGTGGATTATTTTGAATTAACCAAATAAGTGCTTGCTTCTCCTGACAATAACATCTTTAAAGGCATTATCTTTTCCATTCATAGTTACTAGTAAGAGGGAGACATGCTTGGGATATCTTGGTAGTGATTGGGCTAGCTCAGAGACCTGTTGTGGTAGATTTATGCAGTGTCCTGAAAAACCTCGTTGTCCTCCAGGCTTTACATAAACATTCATAATAGGGAGAGCTCGAGCAATTAACATCTCTTCCATTTGTGTTAAATCCTGTAACTCATTTGGTATACATGATGGAATCATTTGATTGCCAGCTGAAAACTTTTTAGGAATTTTTTTGTCACTTGAACACCTCTGACAAATGTAAGTAGTTTTTGACTTTACTTTTCCTTTTTAAGGCCATGCCTCAAAACAGATTTTGCACTGATACATATTATACTGGATAGACTTATGGAAGTTAGACAGATGTTTTTGTGCACTGACATCAATTGTCTGTTTCTGTTTATTGCCAGCATTTGTCATACCTGAAGTGTGTTGTGCCTTCTTTTTTACACTTTTGACATTTATCTCATTGTCACTATCTGTGCTCAGGGTACTGATTGTGTTCTTTGAGGTCAATTCTGAATCGCTGTCAGTGCTAATGTGGGCTAAGTCCTCCGTGTTGCTCAATGTGAAAGACACATGCTTTGAACTATCTGCTGCATGATTAGCCTTTACAATTTTGGAAGGTTGACTAATGGATACAGACTTTGTCTTATGATGATGGCTTTTTTCTCTATTTTGTTTTCTTTTGCAACCATGATTAGAATGAGGAGTCAGAGAAGAAGCAACATCTAGCACAATGTCATAATGTACACCACTAGTATTTTGCAAATAGAGACCACCTATATTTTTGGCAGGATATCCTGATAAGATAGAACTCGAAAACCTTTGCCATTTATATAGAAAACCAATTTTAGTATATACATAAATGTCAGTTTCTAGCAAAGAAGAGGCTCCTATTATTTCAATATCTGTTCCCCAAACATGTTGATTTGTCATTCCTGTGCGGGCCAAATATTCATTCACACTGCCATTCATGTGAGCAAGTAATGCATGCTCCTTATGTCTGATATGTTGAACTATCTTTTGTCTGACTAAGCTGCGATAATTTTGTCTCCCAGTTATTGCATAAGAAAGGGCACGGAATAAGCAATTGCCATCTCCTGGTATTCGATATAGTTTGGAAGGCTTTTTCAATGGTTTGACAAGCAGTGGCAAATCCAGAGCAGAACACCGAAATGCCTGACATTCAGTATTCCAAGGTTCAATAAAAAAATAGTTCTTTTTATTTGGGTCTTCCAAATTTAGACTGTCAGTAGATATTTCTGGTCCAGGATTGACTTCTATATCATTTGCTAGCTGAATTAATTCAGGTATGTAGAACTGATAGAGATAGATTTGGGTCAACCAAAGACGATTAAATCTCATCATGTTGTAATTCTGAACAACAACCTTTAAAGTTGGTAAATAAATTGCTTCCATATAAAATAACAACAGGATTGTACTCCAAAATTTTCCTGTCATACACAACTGGTAATGTCTGGACGATAAGAATATAAAATGTGTCCGTATAGTTGCTCTGTACTGTTCCAAGCTATTTCCCATTTTTAATCTCACCTTCCTTAAAGGTGTCTTTCAACTTCTTTCTTCAACTTCCTTTTTTCTGAAAATAGAAGTATTGTACTTCAATACATTTAACACTTTCAAGACATAGATATGAACGAGGCGTGTTGAAACACAACCAAACGAGGCATATAAAATATACCATCCAAATGTGCTTTAAGCTGTAAAATCTGAAATCAAAACCAAAATATATGAATTTCCTGTAATGTTTTAATCTATTTTCCTGACCAGGATATGCAAAATCCTGGGCATGAAGTGTGTTCACATGAAGGTGAGGGACCCTGGTTAGCAGACTACCCACTCTTGAGAAGTAAAGAATATGACCATTCGCATTTAGTGTGATTACCCCAATGTGCTCAATCCATTCGAGATGAACAAATGTCATGTTCAAAATAATGAACAAAGCATTATTCCGACACCAAAGAAATAAAAATTCCGTTGCGATAATTCCCTTGCCTTGTTGGAGTAAATAAGCTTATGCATTCGCGGCGGTCACTATTATTTCATTACAAAACTTCGCAAATTATTAAAAGTTCGTACCTCGCTATAAGTAGCAGTAGCAGTTTGTGTTCTGAAAAGGAAGAAATTTGGTCAGAAATCCAACAAACGTGCATTAGCCGCCATTTTGTGATGTCTTGGTTGTTTACTCGAACATTCAAATCACGAAATAAGATTTTCTTTTGTGAAACATTCAAGAACAACTACGCAAAAGCTTTGTCAGAGCCTTTTAAAGGACTACAGTATGCGTTGATGCCTTAATAGTTAAATTTTTGTTTATAAAACAAACATTTATCAAGCAAATTAAAAGCTGACTTACCTTCGATCACAGAAGAAAAGCACATGGCACGAAACACGGGGTGCAAGGCATTGTGGTTGAATTTGTGGGTACAGAGCAATGCATTGTGGTAGAAATGTTGGAGGCTCGATTCCCTTGCCGATTATATCTGCTGACTTTGCTCAGTCGCTTCAGGCTCCTTCGCTACGTCAGCAAAAATCATCCACAGCAAAAAATGAGACCTAATAGCAAAGTAAGGAACTTTCATTAACGAGTGCCTTTGTTTTTATAACTTCAATGCAATGTTAAAAGCCTTCAAATGAAAAAATAAACTTTGAGAGTTCGAATGGCAAAAGTCAGCAAAAATAGGCGGCGCTGATATCGAAAGTAGCCGCCGGAGTTTGCCAGTTGCCAGCTTCTAATGAAAACCCTGCATCTACAAGAAGCACTTCACTTGAGCGCCCAACCTTTTGGTAGCATGTCATGAGAAGATGGCGGTTCTGCAACTGCATCCAACTCAGGAACAGCTTCGCATTGCCCCTCAAGCCTTTGCACATATCCAACACAAGCTCTATCCAGTAGAGTGGATCACTCAAGAGCACGTTAGTGTTTTCCACAGTCTAAATGTGGCAGCATTGATGAATATCTCACAAATGTTTTGACACAACCCTCCTCAGGACAACTGAAGATTACGGTGTTACTGTCTTCCTCTTAGGTATTCACTGGTGGATCTGGATCTCGAACTGATGCTCTTATGCACCTCTCCTTGAGAGATTGAAATGCGCTTGAGTAAGAGCAAGTAACTCCGGTAAGGGTTGGTAACTCAGATGGGATGGGCAATGCAATTTGTCTGTAGGGATGAGTTTGCCATTGCCGATACCATACGCCCTCCAAAAAATTAGCCCCTCTTCCTTCTACTCAACATTACTGAGCTGACTAATACCCTCTCTCTTTGAGGATAGCACCTTTGGGACTTGGAAAGTCTGACACAATGCTACGTTAACACCATGAACTCCACCAGAAGAGAGTATCGCGTCTCTGATCTGCTCAAGCGTCTTGACATCATTTCCAGCATTAAAATGATTCCTTATATGTGACTTTATAGTTGCAGTCTTCCGATCACATGCCACCTTACCCCCTTGTGGATCAGAAAAATCTAGACGCCTGATCTTGACACCTTCTTCATGGCCAAGTGCTGCTGCACAGACAAGAGTGGTTCTGCGATGGTAGCAGCCGGCATTATCCTGCTGATAACAGACAGTTGTGAGCCCTGGCATGGCGATCTTGAGTTGCAAATAACATCGGCCATAATGGCAAGGACTGCGCAGCTTTGTTGACTACAGGACTTGAAAATGTGTGCAAATGTTGGCATCTGCAACTCCCCTCCCTCTAGTTTTGTGGCAACTGTCAAATGCCATGAGATTCCACGTTTACTGAACTAGAAACAGACGACTCATCAATGGCTTCCAAAAGCTGTACTCCGGTGCCATCCTGATTAACGGAGTGAAGGAGATGAGACTTCCAAGCATATGTATGACCTGCAGTGATCCGCTACAGTAGAATTCTGGGAAAAGTAGACCTGCAATAAACGTTTGAAAAAAAGGTTACAATTAAGAAGCACTGCTTGAAAGAGAACTAAGGAGAAAGATAGAGAAGATTTTGCATGACTTTCGGACTTGAGTTCCCTTCATATTTCCTATTTAGGGGCATGGTCTGGTGTCAGTGAGCCAATCAAATGGCGAACTAAACCCAAACGCACGTTTATCATGTCACTACTAAACACAACTCAGACATACTTCGCCTCCTGATTGATTTGTTGTTTAATTAATGGGTGCTGCTCCTGGTTGGCTGAGGAATTATATTTACAGCTTGTTCTTCAACAGTCAAGTGAAATCCGCTCTAACATTTTGTTATCATATCTTTCATATGGACCCGATTGGCACGCCCATAGAGTTAGTCCTTTACAGTAATCAGCCCTTGAGTGAAGGAATGTGAACTATCTGTGATAAGGCAGACCTCACAGCGTTCATAGCACTATATCCTAGCCCTTGTTCACACAGTTCTGCCATAAAGTCTAGAGCTTGTGTGGGAGTGGCTTGGTATGGATCAATACCCCTTGAACTGCAAAACAATAGCCATTTGTTGAGGTAAGTGGAGTATTGTTTGTGTATACTCCCTCTCCAGGATTGTAACATGACTTTAGCAGCTTTTTCCGAAACGCCTCTTGATGTGAGAGATTTCCTAATAATTTGCATGCCAGAAGTATTAGTGTTTCTGAAGAGGATGTACTTTTTCCTGATTGAATGGAAGAGTCAGTGTTTTTGGTCCCTTTGGAAGAACAAGTGTGTGATCTGTCAGGAGGCGTAATAACCCAGGGAACCATACTTGAGTTGTCCACATTGGTACAATAAGGATGCCTTGACTTTGGTCCTGTTCTACTTTCTGGAGAACTCCGTTGATGAGTGAAAATGGAGGGAAAGCATAAAAATATTGTCCCTTCCAGTTACAGAAAAAAAGCATCAATTGCCTCTGGATCATGTCTCCAAGAGACAAAGGGTCTCAACTGGTTGTTCAACCTGGAGGCAAACAGATCTACTGAAAGGGTGCCCCAAACAGGTATCATACATTCAAACAATAGGGGGTTGAGATTCCATTCCGAATCTGATCGTTTTTCCCTGGACTCTTTATCTGCTAGAACATTTTGTTTTCCAGGAATGTGCATTGCAGACAACCATATACCATGTTGTGCACACCACACCCACAATTCCCGGGTAATTTAATTACACAAAAGGCTTCGACCTCCCATGCGATTGATATATAATATACCCGTTGTATTATCAATGATAGCTTTCACATGACAAATTTTGAACATCTGATCAGAATTTCTTCAAGGTGAGGAAACATGCCAAGATCTCAAGGTAATTGATGTGGTTTTGGATTCATCCTCAGACCACTGCCCCCAGTTGATGTGGAATTAAGAACCCCTCCCCAGCTGGTCAGGGATGCGTCTGAGTAAGTTGTGACTTGGGGGTTACCATGGGTGACAGTGTTTGATGTGGTGGTAATATTCTACCACTGAAGGTCAGATCTTGCCTTAACTGAAAAAATCATGAAAGAGTCAGAAACTGCCTTTGTTTTGTTTCAGGGCAGCCACTTTTTTTTATTTCAAGTTATCTATAGTAAAGGGGCCCATACATTACCCCAGGAAAACTTGCAACCATAAGGCCAATTACTTCAGTGACAGTCCGTATAGTGGGGGACTGGTTGTCAAGCAGGTTGATTCCTTTTGATTTTCATTTCAAGGCTTTGGAAGAGGTTAGAGATACCGTCATTTCAAGAGAATTTAATACAAAGCTCAGAAAAGTGATGTCCTGACTTGGTATAAAGACTGACTTTGCCATGTTTAGTGTCAGACCCTAGTCTGTAAATAACCTGACTGTGGTAGATATATTTGTTTCACAATGAGAAAAGGTGCTCCCTTTGGGAAACGTGTCATCAATATATGCCACGTTTTCAAAACCTTTGCCCTTAAAACAGAATATGCTGGTTTCAGAAGTTTTGTCAATATTCTTGGAGCACTACATAATCCATTTGGAAGACAAGTAGACTGAAACAATTGGTTCTTCTTTTGAATCCGAGGTATTTCCTGTGATTTGGGTCTATAGACACAGAGTAATAAGCATCTCTTAAATCAATGCTACAATCTTGGACAAAAAGGGTTGAGAATATCAAAAACAGGGGGTATTTTGCGCCCTACGTCCTCAATATCGCACATTATTTGCCATCCCCCTCCCCCCTACAACCAATGTTTATAAGCCCCGGTTCGACCTGCTTTGTTTCATCTAGCAACATTGATCAGGGGGGTTGGGGGCAAAAAGATAGCTTCTTTTTCATACTTGTGATCGGAGTTTAGTCCAAAAGCAGAGTTTTCTCAACAATTTTGTCCAAGATTGTATTTGGTATAAACTATCACATGTCTGTCTATATGAGAGTGTGAACACTCTCATATGTTTATAATATGTAAAACTCGTCTTCTCATAGCTGATACACAGTAAGTTGTCAAGGATTACTTGTCATACAATAACATTGCGTGAAACAAACATTGTTACAGTAGTGCATTATTAGCCATGTACGTGAATTGTTTACACTTCACTGCACTGCGAATTGCTGTTCTTTTACATTGTGGAATTCATACATTAGTATGATTAAGAGGTAGGAGATCTACTGAGTCCTATAACGTGGACAATATTAAGGAGTTATATCAAAACCAGTCGGCCTTGCCCTAGCTGTTTTTGCCCACTTTGGTTTACACTGATCAATATGAAATTATTGCAGATATATTTATGTAAGGAAATTGCATGGTTAACAACGGTTAAATTTGGTGTGTTCATTAACTGACATAGGTTTATGGCAAAGGAATGAGAAATTTTGGTCAGTTAATGTGATTTGAACAGATTTGAAATATTTTTCATGACCAGTCTGTTTTTAGCCAGCCGGTGTGTTAACCGTTGAAATGCGTCATTTTTTGTAAGAAATGTAGAAATCTCATTCATTTTGTTCATAGTTTATACTCATTAGCAACGCCTTGAGAAAACAGTAGGGGAGATAAATATAATGCCTTGTAGTTATACTTAAAATTCGTGACAATTCGTAATCGAAGACGCTTGGTTACAAACAGGAAGTGACATTTCTTGCAACCGGAAATAATTTTCTCTATTACTATTTTGCTCCTGTTGTACCACATTCTTGTTTGCTTTGCCAAAAAGTTTAGGGAACTGTTCTCTGACATATTTTTTCAAAGAAGGGCGCATCTAGTTTATCGTATGGGTCACATCTGATCACACCTTTGTTGTGGCTTTTACTAACGAACAGCGTGACAACTTCCCTTTTAAGGCCTTGGACACATTCTTTCTTGATCCTAAAGATTGTTGCTAATGAAACGCCGAAAAATGTGAAGGTAAAATTTCTCCTAAGGAATGTTATCGTGTTGTTGATAACTTTCAGAGTAATAAAACCCCAGGCAATGATGGCATTCCTATTGAATCTTATAGAAAATTCTAGATCTGGTCATTAATCAGTGAGAGCTTTGTCAGATGTGCAAATGAATGCTTTGAAAGGGGCAACATGTCACACTCACAAAAACAGGCTGTTATTACTCTGATTGAGAAAAAAGGAGAAGATCGCTCCCTCCTTGAAAACTGGCGTCCAATATCCCTTGTCAATGTTGATCCAAAAATTATATCCAAAGTAATTGCTTCAAGAATAAAAAATGTTTTACCCCACATTATTCACCACAATCAAATGTCAAAGATCGTTGTATAGGCGAAATAATTCGATCCATTTTTGACAACATGGATTTCTCAGTCAACGAAAACATCCTTGGTTTACTGTTATTCATCGATTTTCAAAAGGCATTTGATAGTGTAGAATAGAATTTCCTCTATGAGAGTCTTTGTTGAAAATTTCCTCCGTTGGATGAAAACATTCTATAATAATATTCAGAGCTGTCTCATGAATAACGGTACCATCTCTAACTTTTTTACTCTGGAACGTGGTGTTAGACAGGGAGACCCACTCTCTCCTTATCTTTTCACAATTTTGGTGGAAATTTAATGTTAAATGAAACATGCTAATGAGCTAATGAGGAAAGAAATTGCCAGCTTTATTCCAGAAATCACAATCTGGGATCAAATCAGGTTTTTTTCAGCTTTTTCCAGTTTGTTACAAATTCTGCTTTCTAGATTTTTCTAGAAAATTCCTGCATGCTATTAAATGAAAGCATGTGAAGTTCATGTATTAATTTCCAGCTTTTTTCAAGGATATTCCAGTTTTTCATGATTTTCATCTGCCTTTTCCAACCACTTAATTTTATTCCTTGAAGGCAATTCAGGCATTGGTAACTTTTTAAATTTATCACAAGTAACTTTACTAAGCTTCTTATTCTAAGCAGTCAATTATGCACAACAAAAACAGGCATCATGTTTCAGCTAGTCAAATGGAACCTTTACATAGCATATGTAAAAGCTATGTTATGGGGTTTTTGTGTCCAAAAATAAAAATAGTTTCTACATAGATTCAAAACAGAAAATACACAACACATACATAATTATCCTGCTCCTATAAAATAATATTTCAGCCAATCAGAAATGTGCTGGAAACTACAAGAAATCCATTGTAGGCAAGCTATTAACAGTTACTGCCATAGCTCACAGACAAAAAAAATAGACAACAGATTTCAGAGCGGTTATATTTTTTTATTGCATGAACCTAAACAGTTAATTCATGCCAAAATCTTTGGATTGGGTTCTTGTTTTACATTTAAAAACAGAAAAAGCTTTAAAACGTTTCAGATAAACCACAGAAGTACATGTATATAGAAGTCTGCAAAGAGAGATCCCCAAATACATCAAACCATAACTGGT
>NC_090879.1:46878818-46916318 GCF_036669935.1 Montipora foliosa
CTAACCGCAGTAGCGTGATTACTTTAGACGTCCGCCGTCAGCACGATACGTTTTGGTGGTCATTGGGGCTGATCTTTTGTTCTTTCAATGTCGCGGGGGTCTTTGACCTTTTCTTCTCTTTCCTGTTGGGAAATAACAATTGTAAGAAGGTTGAGATTTAAAAAGCTAGCCGCAATTATCAATTTGCTATCGCCTGGCAGGCTCCTGTTATTTAGAATGATATTCCGTTAACAGTGTGCAACAGCCTCACACTAGGTAACTTTAAATTAAAGTTGAGACTGCATTCCCAGAATGCCTGAGTTAGTCTACTGAAACATTTACTATGGTACGCATATCTAAGTCTGATCAAGTCCCTTGGCACTAAATGTATACTTTGTTGACAATTATACTGTGCGTTTTTGCGTGTTTATGCAATTTAGTTGGTTATATTATCCTGTGTGTTTGTAAATTAAGTAGTCATATTCAGTTGTTAAATTATTTAATTCAAAGCCCTCCTTTATTCATGCAAATTCTTCACATAATGTTTGCTGCCTTTATGCCATTTAAGCCTCCGGCTTTGGCTCTTTTCATGTATTTCTCAGAGTTTGATATGTTAAAATTAAAATTAAATTAAATACAATAATCTAAGTATCGAAAAATGAACGCCGGGTTCTACCCTAGGAGACTGGCACCACGTTTTAGCGTGGTTACATAGCCTTAATATAGGTGCAGGGCTCGAAATTGCGACCAATACAGTCGCATTTGCGATTTAAATTTTCCCTTCGCGACTAAAACATCTTGAGAAGTCGCAAATTTGCGACTTGTTGTCACCTTCGCTCTTTCAAAACAAAAGGGTTAGCAGTTGCCACTTTTGCTGCTACTTTCGCTAAAATAAATAAATAAATAAATAAATAAATAAGTAAATAAATGACAAAATTGTTTTGTTTGTCGCTGTGAATTTTCTCAGATAGCGTAATTGTAGAGTAATTTAGCTGCGATGTTACGTGCACAGCTCCATTCCTTCGACCATTTGCCATTTTCAGCGGTTACTTTAAACACAAGTATTGCGGGCTCATATTTTTTTGCTAAACCGCTGACAACACAATGCAGCGTGGAGATTTTGCGACTAAAACTTGCGAAATTGCGACTGGATTTTTTCGTTAATTTCGAGCCCTGAGGTGAATGTCTGCCAGTAATGAATTTATCATTTTGCTTTCATTCACATGGTTTGTTGGGTGCCGTGATTATTGATTTCTAATTGCTATACGTGACGAACATTTCCACTGGCTTAATAGGATCACAACCACAAGTCTAGCAAATAAACTCAAGCCAATTTACATTTGTCTGGTTGAACATTTTTTATTGAGTTTAATTGATTAGCAAAGTAGGTCCTTTCACCTGAGACGTCTCCTGGATGTAGATCGTCAAGGAGTTGTGCCGCTTTACTTTTTCCTAGTACAGCAAGGAAAACAAGGATTTAGTCAACTGTTTTCAGTCGTGGTAAATGTTTTAGTTGAAAGGTTGTTTCAATTGATTATGTATCACCTGTTAATTTTGGTTGGATAAATTATGTGTACATTGTATGTACTAATCACCTTAACAAGTCTACACCCCCTCTGCACACCCCCTCCCTCCCCCCCCCCTGCACAAGACCACAGGCATTTGTGGGTCATGTTCTCCATGACGATAATGTTCACATTTGCTATAATTTGAATAACAAAAAACTTAAACCAGACTTCAACATTTTGTAAAAGGTAGGTCCCTACATGATCAAAACTGAGTTATACGTTGACTCCTTATCTTTTCTTACCTTCTATTTCACTGCCAGCATGTACAGCATCGTCATTTTCTCCAGACCCTGTAATAATCATCAATAAACATTGTTTATAACTTAGGGGTATGCGGGGTCCTTTCATTCTGAGTCTATAAATATGTAACTTATTCCATCAATCATCCACTTTGATTGATGCATTTAATCACACGTGTTAAATGTGATTGTTTCAGTGATCGTAACAGGGATTACTTCATTTTCTCTTACATTTTCATCTTCGTCCTTCATAAATGCACAGTGTGATTTAGTATATATATATTTCTAACGCTGATCGAAAGTAATGATTTTCTGAATTAACTTCTTTCTATATGCTGGGTACACTAAGTTAATATTATTTTAACCATCCAAATAGTAGTTGTCTTTTTTTGCTAAATTAATATGAAATTACTTGTACCTCCAACTTCTTGTGATGCATCGTCAATAACTAACATACTTCCTCCCTGTGCTTCAGGTTCTGGAAGTCTTGTCTCTATTTTTCTGAAGGCTAAAAAAAAAAAGGCATATACGAGAACTTTGGTATATGATTGTTAACCTTCAAAGGTCACGTAACTTAAACATTTTCTTTTCCCTACTCTAAGACAAAAACCTATCAATGAACTCACACTTCCTGAAGTAGTACTAGTCCTCTAGTAACTAAGTGGATAGAGTGTTAGCTCAATCATCTAGATTATTTCTTGGTGCAGTGTCATGACATGCAATATTTACCAAATGTTAATCAGCAATAAGTGTAATTCATTCTGACATTAACCTCTGTATGCATACAACTGGAATTGCATGAACAAGTACAGGACATTTTGCTGTGCCCCACAAATGTTTGCAAAAAAAGAGTCTGCGCATTATCAGGTTGCTCCATTTGACTATTCAAAAAACTTGGTCTGTTTAACAGAGAATGGAGATATGGTGGGTCTTCCTTCATAACATGATTATGCCCATTGTACAATCACTCACTTCAATTTTGGGGCTTTACATGCTAGGGTTGAAAAATCACTTGTAATGTGTTTTGATCCAGCAATTGCATCATATCAAAATAAGTGACTCAGATAGTCCAGGAAGAATACAAATACCTTCATCAAGCTGTTTTATGAGGTCTTGGGGCAAAGCACGTCGCCTAACATGGCTTCCATGGCACTGAGTGCCATTGAATACAAGTTTGATGCCATTACATCCTATTCCTTGTGTTCTTATGAATGACCTCAGAACGTCTTCTTTGCCTTCTCTGTGCAAGTAATGGAGCATGTCTCCAACTTTGAAAGCAAATGTTTCACCACAAGTGCACTTTCGGGCACATGTTTTTGGCTTGAAAAAGGACATGACCTGAAAATTTGTAGTTGAAGTGTTAAACACAAAATACCAGTAATAAAAAAGTTAATTGCTGGAATGTTAACTGTTCTTTCAACGCTACAAGTGGTTTATCATGCATACAAACCATAGATCATGATCGTGTTATTGATACTGGTAAGGGCTTGGTGTTGCCTCAAATTTGATGTGTCAAATAGCAATGTTTGTTGATGACTGTCCCGAGCTAGTTGCTTTATGGCACGCATGTTATGAAAATATGGACAAGCGGAAGGATGACCTAGTTATTCAGCCTTACATAAGCAACTATCGGATGCGACATAAAAATGGCTTGTCGGATTTTAAATGCAATCAATTTATTCTTGTTCTTTTCTTGTGTAAATTCATGAATTGTATATTTTTGCATTTGCCCTCCATACACTATGCATAAATGTTTCCATTGCTCTTGCATAGCCTCTGAATTGCTAACATCGTACAATTTCTACAATCGAATGATATGACACATTACACTATAACATATTTTGGCACTGAGGATATGAACTGAAGTTTGCAGATATGTTCTCAATTATTTATCCAATTGATTAAAAACTGTCATGTGTTATAAGTTATAAATGACATAAAAGAAGACTGCATGACCTTGGTAAATTACATTACCTCATCTGGACTAGACGCAGCTCTGGCCACTATATCTTCAATAACAGACCTCATCTCCTGATCATCTTGCATTTGGGCAATACCAGTCTGTGCAACTGTTTCCCCCGTAGTAGCGAGTTCCATAATTTGTTTGTGATTAGGGATGACAGCGTCAACCAACCACTCTTTCACTCTAGGAAAGTATTCATCTTTCAAATCCAGCATCTCTAGAACCTGTATTAAGGAATGTATTTTGGTGGCAGCTATACGAATACAGGATACTTGAAACAATGCCACATATAAAATGTATACATACAACAAGCATGATGATACACAGTATTAATTTTTAAATAAACTTAACTCTGATACCCTGCTTAGAAAACATGAAAATGTACAACTTATCAAGTCCTGGCATTTATACCAGCAAACTGTACAAGAGGTGAGGGTATACCTCAAATTCTCTACCAAATTAGTTTCGTTTGAAGAAGGATTACAAATTAAAGTTCAGCTGTTAAACTATAAACACTGACAAGTGTCTCTCTGCGAACTTCGAGCCAGAAACTTTGAAGTCCTAGTTATAATAAATGTTAAAAGTATGCCCCACGACTATTGTGAGTGACAAACGATACTTCTTCATTCAGACTATTAAAAAAAGGCCACCTCTTGCTCTGGTTGATTGCAATTTTCTTACAGCCGTTTTTAAATTTGGCTGTTATCAATAAGCATACTCAAACTGGGGATTGACAATCTTTACAGCGTTATATATACTAGACTCAACATTTTAGCTCGGATGCAAACTTTCAATGTTAGTTTCTTACAAAAAGAAAATATCAAAACCTACATAAATGTTAGTAAATTTGCATGTGTGAGATTTAACACATGAACCTACCTTTCCAGTTGAAAATGTCAACAGCACATAATTGAATTTGGCCCGGAGATCAATTCCACTGAGGGAATCAGTTATGGTCAAAACCTCCTGAAACATGGGGTCTTTCCTCATTGTTGCAAAGCAATCCCCTAACCTTAGAATAATTCCTATACTACGGACCACTGTTTCTAGGAGTGGTTTCAACTCCACTTGAAGATTTAGTGAATTTTGTAAACTCTGTTCCTTTTCAATGCGGTTAAACAGAACAACAGCAATCCTTGAAAACACTCTGGGGACCCAAAAAAAAAAAAAAAATCAGTAATGTGTTAGGTTTACACTTGCAATAGCCATTAAGTCAACACTTGCAATAACTACTTTGTCAGATGATTGAGTGTCTGTTATGAAGGGCATAAATTCGCTCCAATTGGCTCACCTGATTCAACATTACGTTAAACCTGTTTAGGAGTATGAAAATTTATGTTCAGGTATATCAGTCAAAGATGGTAAGCTTGCCACTACGGTAATGGTCGTAATGTATATCCATCTCAGTGTAATATTCAGTCACAGAGTTGTGAAATTTAGACAAATCTGTCACTATGATGCAATCTACATGTGAGCTTGTGTGATAGTCCCTTTTCCCTTGTTACATTGCACATGCCTTACCTTCCAAGCTTTTCTTTGTCTCTCTTGACAGTTTTTTTCACTGCTTGTGGATTCATTGTAATGATAGGCACTGTTCTTGGTGACAATAGACACTTTTAGCATCATGTTTACAGCAAACTGCGAACCTGAGGAGGTCACGTGACCACCGCTTTGCCGTCACGTTTGCAGTTTGCGGTTCCGGTTTTGACGGGAAGAAGGCGCTCCAGTGGTAAGTGACTTATGGGAAGGTTTTTTGGCCGCTTAACGAAACCAACTCACGTTTGACACTTTTAGTAAGAATTTTCTACCTTTTATGGATCCAAATGTCGTTTTTTATGATTAAAAAAGAATGTATTTTGCATGATCTAAAACGAAGAAAATCGAGTGGCGAAAGAAGTTGAAAACAAAATGGCGGCTCGAAGTTCCAAAACATGTGCATGCAAAGAAGCACAGTTAGGGAGTTCTGTATCAATGTATGCCTTCTTCTATTTCTAGAACTTGCCTTTAGAACTTGCCAAGACGTGATGCTGGCGACTGAGGTAGCCCAGCAAAGGCCAAAATGTCCCGCTGATTATGAGGAAATTGCGAGGGTACTTTCCCCTATTTTTTCGGAAGACAAAAAACCTGTTGTGCTCTCAGTGCGAGCTTGTAGAGAAAGGATGAATGGCCTTATCTCAAAATACCTTGAAGAAGATAAAAAGGCTCTTTTTCCCGCCAAAAGACGTCAATGCCATGCTAAAGTCAATTTTGTTGCCGACGGCAAACGGGAAACCTCAAACCGCTAGCAGCCGTTTGCCGTTTGCCGTAAACGCGATGCTAAAGGTCCCTAATGACTTTTGGCGTGATGCTGCTGTTTTCTTTTTGGACTAATAACAATCATAATAATAAGAAATTGCTATAAAGCCATTGTTGAGGCCTTTTTATTTTTATCTCAATCTCTATAAACAGGGTTTACTTGTTTATTTACACAGGACGTGAATGTTGCAAACTTTGGAAAATGGTAAAAAAAGTGACTAAGGAGGGGTATGTCTTTGTTACTGGTTATAAGTAACCATGGCAACACATGTGTTACAGGAAATGTCGATGCTTGTGTCATAATATTACCATGTAATTTGAATGTTTGATTGTTCTGATTTGTAGATAACCTGTACGAAACCCTTCCAAGTGTGGTCCAGTGAGCCTATCATGCAGTGCCTCAATTTTTTATAATTTGCACATGCAATCATTACGATTGTAGTTTGTCATGCAGTGCTAAACAAACTTTTTTTTCACTATAATTGTATCTAAATTGACGGAAAGTAGAGCTTCGTTCTTCTCAGAAGCAAAATTTATGGCATGGAGAAGACAATTTGTTGGCATATTCTAGCTCATAGTATTTGAAGCAGTTATCTGGCCTTAAAAGATTAATGGCTTTGGAGTCAAAGGCCAGTGTTCTTCGATTTAGGTAACCTTAGAATGTTTTACTTGATCAACTGTATACAATAACATTTAAACCCTGTCTATTCACTACCTACCTTGTTAAAGGCAGCGACTGCTAATTTTTCTAGGACACCGAAGTCAGATGCATCATCCCAGAGGAATGGCAGAGTCCTATTGCTGGAGATTTCTATAGCTGCAGCCAATGTCATCTCTGAAAACCAGTGACAAATATATTTTGAAGAGGAAGAATTGAGAGGAATAGGTTAAGAGGAACTTGCAAGTAAGAAAGCCAATGTTAGCAGGTTTCACAGGGTTCTAGCCATCTTTTACAACTAAAAGATGGTGAACAAAAACATTTGGTGAATAATTCTTCTTGATAAATGTAAGGGAAGACTATCACAAAGCTAGGATAGATGTATTTAATGATATATTCCTATCTGTTCATTCATTGCTTTTTTTTTCAACAGTGGCCTGTAAAACAAAGGTTGGGACACATGATGCATTTGTTGAGCAATGCGTTGTGATCACTGTTTATACTTACATAGAGAATAATTATTATAATAACGTTCTTACCTCCAGTGCTTTCCCTCTGCCCAATGATAGCCATGGCTGCATTAGCTGCTGTGGTTTTACCAGATACTGGCTTACACCAGGCCAGTATCAAAGGAACTCCATGTAGACTGTTCAATAGCTGTTCATAGTGAACTGCTAGCCCAACCCCACCAATCATTAAGAGAGCTGAGGGAAAATTCCCTTTCATGTATTTCTCCATGGTATTAATCGTACACTTCAAGATCTCCCCTGTGTCTAGACCCCCTGAAAAAATTTAAGTTGCGATTCCATTAGATTTATTGTTATTTTTCTAGTTGTCATGATGAAAAAGAGAAGAATCAGTTTTTATTGATACTAATATTATGTAATAGGTATGTAATGAATTGCCTTATGAATTAGCCTCAGGATAGAAACATCAAAATCAATGAAAGGCAATAATCACAATCTAATCTCTTGTTTGCTGAAATGAATGGTAGAATTGTCGTGCAATAATAGTTAAATTTAAAAAGGGGCTATGAAATATGCACCTTCTATGTTCAAAGGCTGTAAGGTGTTGTCTACCCTACTATCAAGTACACAGTAGGGTGATGTCAGTGTGTCAATCCTTGTTGCATCCCTGTTATCAATTATTTTTATGTGGAAGTCTGAACCAATCACTCATATAGGAGATATTGGATCTGATGTTGTTTGTCTTCCAAGGCACTAAAAGAAGAAAAAATTGAAAATCAGTGCAAATGAGAATGACATCCTGTGATCCTTTTTTATCATAAAACATGTCATTGTATGGGAGTTTTGCAACACAACCAAAATTATTCCCCTTCACATTTTCGAAGAGACAATTACATGTATGCTGTTTGTGACAGTTTAAAAACAACTGGCATGGTTGGAGAGCAAATGAGGAATAAGTATTAGCCTAGAGTTGTGCTAAAGATCAGTTTCGAAAGAAATTTCTGAATGGTAGCTTAAGGTGGCTCAAACAATTTTTTACAGTAAAGGTGTAAGTAACTACTTAACAGTAAGCAAATTGAATGAACCCTAAATGAGGATATAGTACGTTAAATAATGAGCGAATTGCATGTTTACCAACCTCCACTGGAAAGACCCTGTGTGGATTTTCTGATGCCATGTACTCATCACATACTTGCTTGAAGTATGCTGGCAAATACTGATCCTTACTTGGACGACTCCACAGTCTATTCGAGTGGAATTTAGTTAATATGCCACCCTGGGAAGACATTTCCCTCCATGTTAAGTAGGTGTGCCTCTCACTGCGGTAGAAATAGAAGTTAATTTATTGTAATCAGTTTTCAAATAAAAGTTGTCCTTGTCATTGTCCTTGTCTTCATAAAGTTAATTTTTCTGCTTTACGAAAATGCGCCAAATTAAGTCTTATTATGTGGTGTCATTGGCAAACAGGTTATAAAATAAAGTAACTGCTGAATACCCCACCACTCCAAAAGGGATCTTGCAAAGTGATGGCTACGCGGCTAAGTCGAGGTCATTACCACCCCTCCCGCTAGATTATTTCAGTACGAAAAACAGTGGCAACGCAGCTACCCAGGGGCTACTACCAACTGTCTTCAAATGATCTCGTTAAAAACACTGACACGAACGCTTAGGCTTAAGCGCTAAACAAGTGCTATCTATATTCATCACACAATCTTTTTAAAAAGTATACTTAACCGAACTATGAAATGAAAGGCCTGCAAACATTCGTTTCGACGAACACGCAAATTTGACATTCCTAAAATAAACACTAAACACGCAAGAAATAGTTTTATTATTAAGTCAAGTTTTAATATAAATACGGTATAAATTAATTTTAGATCTTGTAAATAGCTTTTCGAACGTAATAGTTCTTTATTATATAGCATTAAAATGTATTTAGGTAATTTTTATTATTTACATTTTAACAGTACGCAATTCAGCCCTTGGCTGCCATGTATTGTTTTCAATAAAATCTATCTATCTATCTAAAGCTAATATTTTAACCTGAGTGCATGCTTATGCCTAAACACTGAAACGAGCGCTTAGGCTTAATCAGTAAACAAGTGCAATAATCTTCACACGATCTCGTTAAAAAGCGTAGTTAACCGTACCGTGAAATGAAATCTTAAATCTTTAAATAGTACCTAGGCCTAATTGTTAAAACGAGCACGTTCGCTTAATCAGTAAACGAGTGCTATATTCTTCTTCTCGTTAAAAGGCCTGGGTTACCGACATACATGTCCAATACACTCGATCTGAGTCGGGTTGTCTTCACTCGCAGGCGGATTGAGTCCGATCGCGACCGGAACCGGAAATGGGTGCATGGTGCTTGATCAGTGTTACCGGAAGTGAGGGTTGACAGGAGCGAGGGGGTTTGAAAAAGTTGGCAAACAGACTCGATCGGATCCAATGGAGACAGCTCTTCCTGGCAAGAGTCAATCGGACTCTCGGAAGTCAGTTCGCGCGTGACAGAAAATATCTCTCAGCCATGACACGAAACAAGCACACGCTACACGTGAAATATACGTCGTTCTTAAAGCCATGAGGCGATACAAGCACGCTACACATGTAACATTAGTCGTTCTTTAAGACATAAGGCGAAAGTCAACATCACGAAACATTGCACTCCACACTATACCTCGATCTTTAAAGCATGAAGCTGAACAAGATTTTCACAAATTTAAGTCATTGAATTTCCGATTGCGACAGAAATTCTTGATTAGAGTTCTAGAATAGCCAGACTCTCTAAGTGAGTTCCAGAACGTCTAAACTGCACATTAGACTTGGTTGATTTCACTGATTACCATTCTCTAGTTTAAATACTAAGCACTCATTTAAGCAAAAACAAATCCCCATGAATACCATGTAACTGCGTTATACCTCGACCGTATCCAAGCACCTCAAGTGAGCGAAAACGTTCCGCCGTTTTCCCAAACGAATTAAAAATAGACATGAACACTTGACTAAACCAGGTATCACTCTTTAGCTTTCACTTTGCGGTTCAGTTAACTACACTTTTCACAAGATTATGTCAAAAAGAAGCACTCGTTTACTGATTAAGCCTAAGTGCTCCTTCCAGTTATTAGGCCCCAGTAAGCACTCTCGCGAAAGTTTCGCTTTCATTTTGCAGTTCGGTCAATTACACTTTTCACGCAATCTCCGACAACAATAAATTATTAGCTGTTCAGTCAAATCAGTGTAGAAGCCAAAGATAGCTAAAGATAATCTGCGTGAACGAGAGCCTTTCCCTGGATGAAAACTTCCCTTTGTTTTTCTAATTGAAATTGTGATAAATTCGGAATGACTGATATGTTATTTATTTATGAAAATAAGTAAGTGAAAACAACATTGAAGGATGTTTAACAAACCCAAAAAATTATTACTACCCCAGCAAGAACTTGTTCGCCGAACATCCGGCTCGGTGTGAGCTTGCAATGTCACTGAACCACCGAAGACATCGGAGATATGTCCAGAAATGCATGCAACAACCAAAAATGACAAAAAAGAGAAAATGTTGGCGAATTTGGCAAATATGGCAAAAATGACGATTTTGCCACAATCGCCAACAAGGTAAAGCACAAAGCAGAGAGTGCTTAGGCCTAATCACTGAAAGGAGCGCTTAGGCGTAATCAGTAAACGACTGCTTTCTTCGAACCGTAAAATGAAAGCTAAAATTTTACAATAGTGCTTAGGCCTAATCACTGAAACGAGTGCTTACACTTTTGAAATATCCCTATAATGAACTGCCATCGCGGTCCGCAATCCCGTAGTCGAGGAATGAAAATTGTTCAAGGGCAAGACGATCTCGTGAAAAGTGTAGAGAACCGAACAACAAAATGAAAGCTAATATTTCAAGAGAGTGCTTTGGACTAATCACGGAAGCAAGCGCTTCGGCGTAATCAGTAAACGAGTGCTTTCTTCCTCACAAGATCTCGTGAAACGTGTATTTAAGTGTACTGCAGTGCTTTCCTCTTCACACACACTCGTGAATAGTGTAGTAAACGGAAGCACAAAAGCTACAATTTTACGAGAGTGCATAGGCCTATTCACTGAAACGAGCGCTTAGTCTTAAACAGGAATCGAGTGCTATTTCCTGTAGTTAACCGAACCGTAAAATGAAAGTTAACCAAATTGTAAAATGATTCGATCAACGCACTATAAGAACGAGAGATACATATCCACAAGGGGATTGATCGCACTTTAAGAAACAAAACTGTTTTTCCCTCGATCATCGTGCTTTATGAACGAGAAATACATATACATCAATGTCCTTCGCTCTTTTTGTTTGGCGCCTCGGGAAGGAGAAATACTGTGTATCGACCATAGTTAACTATGGTATCCACTAAGTTCGTTGTCTCCAGTGCGTATCTCCGTATCAGCGTATCCACGCAATTTAGGGTAAACCTTCGAGGTGGCAGGGTATTGCAGTTAAGCCGTTGACTTCACCGATAGGCTTTTTTTCTCTTGTAATTTATTCACACAATTTGTGATTTTCACTCCACTTTTCTCTGAAGAAATTATTTCTGTATGAAAAGTGGAGAAGCGGAAGCCACCAAGTGTGTTAGATGAGAGGGAAAACAAAGCTGAAAAGCCTTTTGAAATCCTAACGTTGCACTCGAAATAACTGGGTGGAACACGAAATTAAACAGGTCTGTTGGAAGCGTGCTTGAATTTCGACAAATGAGCCCCAAAATCAGCAATAATTTGTGAAGCTGATGAATGACAATTATTAAAGGGGCAAGCAGTATAATGAGCAGCTACCGCGGTCCGCAATCCCGTAGTCGATGAATGAAAATTGTTCAAGGGCAAGACGATCTCGTGGTAGGTGTAGTTAACCGAACCACAAAATGAAAGCTAAAATTTACGAGAGTGCTTAGGCCTAATCACTGAAAGGAGCGCTTAGGCGTAATCAGTAAACGACTGCTTTCTTCAAACCGTAAAATGAAAGCTAAAATTTTAGAATAGTGCTTAGGCCTAATCACTGAAACGAGAGTTTTCACTTTTGATATATCGCTATAATTGCCGATTTTGTCAAATTCGCAAAAGTCCCCAATGCTCACCGAAGTGGTGTCAATACCAATGGCTGAACTAATTTGGCGAAATTCGCAAAATATCGCCAAAATTGCCGATTTTGTCAAAATCGCCAAAATCGCCAAGGTTCACCCAAGTGGTGTCAATACCAATGGATTAACTAATTTGATGAAATTGGCAAAATATCGTCAAAATCGCTAATTTTGCCAAGATTGTCACTCATGGAGCTCTTTCACCAAATCTGCCATTTTTGTCATCGCGTGCATTTCTGGACATAAGTGAGCCATCGTCAACCTTTGGAAGTAAAATTAGGATATTTGATAAATGGAACGTTTTCTTTTCACTCGATCCCACAATTACTCGCCAAAAATCTACTCGGTTGAATCGCCTGAAAAATAAAGTATATGTATGATTGTATCGATCGTATGGTGGCGATTATATGGAAACTCTGATCGAGATAGAACGATCGCCGCAGAGTAATTTTCATGCAATATTATTACTGACTCGCGGCAGTCCGTTTGCCGACATTTCCCATCGCCTCCTCAACTATACTTTGCTGTATATTTACTAACTCTCTCGCGAACTTACTCGCGGCAGTCCGATGGATTCTTGCCACGGCAACCCGTCTCCATCCGATCCGATGGAGTCCATTTGCCGACATTTTCCACCCCCTCCTCAACTATACTTTGCTGTATATTTACTAAGTCTCTTGCGAACTGACTCGCGGCAGTCCGATGGATTCTTGCCACCGCAACCCGTCTCCATCGGATCCGATGGAGTCCATTTGCCGACATTTTCCACCCCCTCCTCAACTATACTTTGCTGTATATTTACTAAGTCTCTTGCGAACTGACTCGCGGCAGTCCGATGGATTCTTGCCACCGCAACCCGTCTCCATCGGATCCGATGGAGTCCGTTTGCCGACATTTTCCAACCTCTCCTCAACTACACTTTGCTGTATATTTACTAAGTCTCTTGCGAACTGACTCGCGGCAGTCCGATGTATTCTTGCCACCGCAACCCGTCTCCATCGGATCCGATGGAGTCCGTTTGCCGACATTTTCCACCCCCTCCTCAACTATACTTTGCTGTATATTTACTAAGTCTCTTGCGAACTTACTCGCGGCAGTCCGATGGATTCTTCCCGCGGCAACTTGTCTCCATCGGATCCGATGGAGTCCGTTTGCCGACATTTTCCACCCCCTCCTCAACTATACTTTGCTGTATATTTACTAAGTCTCTCGCCAACTGACTTCCGGTGAGTCTGGTTGCTCATGGCCTTCGTCCATCGGACTCAGTTTGGGTGTATTGGACAACCCTCGTTACCGAACCAGAAATGAAAGCTAACAATTTTTACGAGTGCTGAGGCCTAATCACTGAAACAAGCGCTTAGGTGTAATCAGTAAACAATTGCTATATTCAGCACACGATGTCGTTAAAAAGAGTAGTCGACCGAACTGTATAATGAAAGCTAAAATTTGAAAAGAGTGCCTAGGCCTGAGCACTGAGACGAGCGCTTAGGCTTAGGGTTAGGCTTAGTTCAGGATACAATCTTGTTAATGACCACTGCGTAGCTTGTAGCCACACTTTTGCAACATCACTTTTGAAGTGGCGGGGAATTCAGCAGTTACGCAAAAGTAAAAGCTCAGTTACCAATTATTGGCTATTACTTTTGATGAATTCAAATGCCTTGTTTTTGAAAGGAAATTTTTTCAGAAAAAAAATAGATACATACTTAGTCACTATAACTATTCGGTCAAATTAAACTCACCATAAATAAATATTACTTCCGTCGTCTTCTTGATCCGTTTGGATGTGGTCCTTTGGGAACACGCTAAACAAGAAGCCGCTTGCGCCACTTCTTGAGTCATCGTCCACAACGTAACCAGTGCATCTGACCGAAAAGTTTGTCATAGGCCGAAAAACATTATTTTTCATATAACCAATTTCCCCATCTCTTTCTATCAGATTGTTACAGTCCTCTTTGCTGGACTGGCTTGTTGCAGTTTCAGGGCTGCAAGCTCGCGGCTCCGTTTCGATCAAAGAATCGTTTAGGTCTCCGTCCAGGGTCGTCGCCATTTTTTTGAAACGCACAGTCTAAGCTCAGCACCGAAGTGAAAAGAAGTGAAAATCGCTGTTTTTAACAAGATGGTCACGTGAGCAGACAGACAAAGTAGCAATGGATAAAGAATTTCACACCCATAACTGGGTGGGGACCTTAAAGAATTTCACATCTCAACTTAAAAAACTTTACGAACGTAAATAATCCTGTGGAGAGCCGATTCCGTTGTTTGATGACAGTCTGTCCATCCTTGATAAATTGCACATGTCTAGGTTTTAAAATATCGGTTAAGTGTTAAGTTTTTGTATGTTATGTTTTTGTTTGATGTAGTGACCAACCAAAGAACCGCTGCTGTTTTTAAACCACATAAATATTTGTAGCGTTCTTTACCAGTGATACCCGGACGTCGAACTAAAAACCGTTCTAGCATCACAGTTGTCTGAGACAAAAATGCATGGTGTCATTGTTGTAGAGTGTCTGGATGTTATCACTGACATCAGAAGTGAAAACTGTCGTAAACTAATTATCCTTGAGGTATCTTTTTTGACACAGTTCAAAAGAAACATCGCAATGTATCAGAGTTCTTGCATCCTACTGCGATCTGTGATCTTCGGACATATTTATGAATGTCGCAAAATGTCTTTGTCTGAAAATTCAGCAGAACCCAGCACTAGTCACGTCGGGCAAACGAGGATGTCAATAGTGCCACGAGATTCAAAGTTGCGGTCAGTGGAGAAGTGAAAAAATTGTCGCGTGAGTTTTGAAAATACAAAATGGCGGCTAAGTATTTTACTGTGGAAGAGGCTCTTAAGCTTGTATTTGAAGACACAACTGACGATAATTTGGACGAAGACGGGGAATACGAAGAATCGGATGGCTTTGAAGAAGTAATGAAGCAGAAATTAGAGGAACTGGCTGAATTTGCTGCCAAAATACAACCAGAATTTGATGAACACACTTTCAAAATATCTACACTTCGATTCGGTTTGGCATGCTTTACCCTATGTTCAACACCTTATGGTAATGCAATGAAAAGGGTCCTTGAAACAACGATAAATTGTGGATCAATTCTCTGCAGTGAAAGCCGATTGTGGTTGGAAATGCTTTATCGGAAAATTGGTGGACGAGCGAAAATTAGAAATCCTTATTTTGGAGAGTGTAAGAGAGACATTCCTGTTGATGTGTTCATAGCTCTCCAGTCTGCTATCAAATCCAGTGGTTTGGATCAGTTCAAGGAACCAAATTGCTATATTGCAGGGAATGGAAAAGGCGCAGTGATCTCACTGACATCAAGAAAGAGTGTTGTTATGTTGTTTTCCATTCTTACTGGGTACAGGGAAGTAAGAGTGCAGAAATATTTTACTCATACTCTTAAGGGAAGTAGAAGTGGCAAGGCAAAGTTGATTGTAAACACGGAGAAGAACTTTGTACTGATCTATAAGTACAAGCAAGGAAAATTTACAATGGAATTTATTTTTGGAGTCTGGAATGCCAGTGGATTCCCACTACATACTTAAATAGGTACTGTAGTCTGATTAGGGTTCGTACCCTTTTTCACAAACAAATTTCCAGGACTTTTCTAGGAGTCAAATTGATTTTTCAAGGGCTCAAAAATTCACATTAACCGTTACACCCCCAAGATCTCAATATTTATTCACCTTCCCGTCTTCCCTACACTTCACATTTTTAGCTGAGTTTAAAAGATTTCCAGAACTTTCCAGGACCAGTGGCCTTTTTCCAGGAATTTCCAGTCCTGGAAAATGCCATAATAAAATTCCAGGACTTTCCAGGTTTTCCAGGACCCGTATGAACCCTGTCTGATTACCATGTGATAGACAGTTATATTTTCATAACACAGCACTTTTTATTCCTTTGTTCAAAGTTACAAGTAAACAGGGAACCATAAACATTTAAATCTTGAACATGAGTTTGTGCTGAAAACTGTTTACAATAATTATTTGTATTCTGTGTTGTATAAATATAATAAATAAGAGAAACATCTTAATAATTCTATATAAATTTAAGGCCTGGTTTAAACGTCGCACTTTACATGCACCGAATTAAATGCCAATTTTAGTTGACTCAAATAACACGTTCGGCTGATTTGATTTAAACGTCGCATTGTTTTGCCGAATAAAATAGCTGAGCGCGAGCGACATGTTTTAAATTCCCATTCGAGCAAACATAAATTATTTATATAATTCCAATGGATTCGGCACTCGTAAAATGTGGCATTTTAATCAACTACCGAACTTCAGTCAAATATTCGACTGGATCAGTCGAATATTCGACTCACTCGCATCGAATTGAAATATGCCGCATTTAATTGACTTAGATGTCGAATTTTACATGCATTTAACTTGGCAATTTGATTCGGCGCATGTAAAATGCAACGTTTAATCCAGGACTTAATCTTGTTGAAAACTGTCTACAATTTGTATTCTGTATTTTAAAAATATAATAAATATGTTAAACATCCCAATTATTATATGAACATTTAAATCTTCTTAAACATGAGATTGTGTTGAAAACTGTTTACAAATTATTTGTATTCTGTATTGTACAAATAAGTACGAAGACAAATAAGTATCAAAGTGTTCAAAGTTACAAGAAAACAGCAAACCATAAATATTTGCATGTAACCTTAAGCATGAGCTTGTTTAGTTGAAAAAATGTTGACAACTTGTAAACTGTATTGTATGATCTTCCATTTCTATATCCATACTCTCCATGCCATGGAAGTGTTTTTCTTTTGGGGGTTTGCAGCCCCACCTTCTTGGATTTTTTTCTAGAAAGTCTTAAATTCTGCCCTTGACTCACTTGAGTGACCTTCCATGTGAGAGTATGAATATGTTTTAGTTTGATGAGCATTAGCCCTCACGTTTGTATCACCATAACATGTTGAATATATGGTTATAAACCATTTAAACCTTGAAAGTGATCTTCTTTTGCTGAATACTGTTGACAATTTGCATCCTGTATTGATGTTTACAGTATTTACACTCTTTCCCATCTGTGAGCATTAGCCCACAATAACAATAAGCAGAATCTGAAACACGTTTAGGAATATACGTTTCTGTGCACTTTTTACTGTTTGAAAGGTTACATCCCCTTTCTCGTAACCAGATGAGCGAGACAAACTCGTGACGAAATACTGACTTCTGCGAGTGATGTTGGTGGAATTTGTCGCATATCTTGAGATTGCCAGATGCTTTGCTTCCCTTCCCTCCATGGAATTTATGAGCAAACCCTTCCCATACTTCTGGAAAATATCTCTTGTGTGAACAGGTACTACATTACCAATTGTCCATACTGTTGGGTTTACCTCAAGATATAATGCACAGCAAATGAAAAAGTTGCTACATTCTCTGTCAAGTTCATTTATTTGTGCTTCATCAATACTGAACCTGCTGTACAGGGAAATGGCATTTCGTAGAGACAAGATTGCAAATGCAAAAATGTGCAGTTTCATACTGACTTGTCTTGAATCATTTTCTCCTTCAATTGCTGATATCATATACATAAAGTTATGGAGAAACCTGCGTGATTCTTGCCCAGTAAACCTGTAGTCAAAGGATTTTGCATTTCCCTTGCTTTCATCAAACCACCGCATGATTTTCTTAGCTAGACGGGACATGTTGCACTGACATTTTAGGCTAGAAATTAGCCTGGCAAATGGAGAAAGGTTACTAACCTTAGAAAATTCATTAATGCTTTGGCTTAGTTCAGACCTTTGTATTGAAAACAATAAAACATGTTTAAACATAAGAGCACATGCATTGTTTTTCAAGTGTAAAGGTTCAACATGTGCTTTGTTGATCAATTTGCCAATTCTTGGGCTAAATTCCTGTCTTGACTTCTTCTCAGCAATAAAAGAGGTTATTTTGCTTCTCTTTGTGTTTTCAGTTAACTTTGATTTGCTTAATGTTTCTTTCAGTTTTTCAACCTGCTTGACAACCTTTACTCGTGTTTCATAATCCCATGGTCTCCACTCATTGCCCTCTGACAGGCCAAATGTGAACTTCAGTGAATTCATGTTGTCATAGGAAACATTTGCAAATGAGGAAAAGTACTTTGCACTATTACTTAGTTCCCCACCTAAAAAGCAGAGCATTTTCATATCATTTGGCAGTTCAGACACTTCAAATTTAATGTCTCTCCCATTTACCTTGAAAACCCTACCCTCCAAGTATTTGATGTCACTGACAAGTTTGGCCACATACTTTTTAACTGCTTCACAGCTCTCAGAGCAGTTGGCTCCAAATATCAAAAAATTGTCTTCGTTGCTCAGAAACCTCTTTCCCACATTTAAAAAGCTAACCAGCCAAGCACATGATTGATCATACTTGCCAAAGGGAGCCCCGTCTCCACCTATGGCAACCTTAAAGGTAAAAGGGTTTCCAAACCAGTTGAATTCTTCAGGCTTATAAACTTTCAAATAGAATTCTGCTAACCTTGGAAGAAATTCCTTAAGGTCTCGAAAAAAACCAGTAACCTTGTTTTGGCTATCTTTGCACAATTCTTCCTCCACAGAGTACAAATTGCCTATGTCTACCCCTTCCAGAAATTGCACAAGCTTATAAAAGGGCACAAGGAGAGGTATTTTACAGTTGGCAACCTTGATTCGTGTACTTTTCTTAAACTTCGAAACCACTTTTTTGAATGAAGTTGACTGACGCACCTTGATATATTTTCTCTTCCCCATTACACCCATCGCATAATACACATCAACGCTTCTCAGCATGTTTTGATCCGTTTTTTCATATGCAGCACACTGGTCACTATGAAAGTTAGAGGCTACAGTCTTAGCTAAAGCGGGTTTCTTACAAATAGCTGAGGCTACAACTTTTCTGGAGAACTTGGTGTCCAGTGTCTCAACCATGCCATCCAATGCAGGGTGATGATTCTCCTTTGTACCACCATTTATTTCGATGGCTGCCTGGAAAGTTTCTTGTACACGCCTTCTCTTTGTTCTGCTTGACATCTCTCCATTTTCCATATTTGTTGGTGACTTCCTTCTTCTTCCTAGGGACAAATCAGAAACAAATGCCCCATTTGATTGTCCTGTGTTGTTTTGAAGACCCTCTTTCAGGGTAGTCACATGAGCCACTGTTTCATCCATCTATATATAAATATAGAACACCATGATTATATTTAAATTCGGTTAACTAGTTAATGTACACAAACCATTTTTATTATTACTGTTGTTGTTGTTGTTATTATAATTATAAACAATTATTGGATGAGGTTTTTGTGATATCTGGAGTAATCAAGGTCAAGGTAAGTAAGAAAGTTTCATTAAATCTTTATCTTCAAGTATTTCTCAATTTATTGCTGGGTCGATGAAGCGAATTGGGAAGCAATTCTTATTTCGCTGTCAGTGAACTTGACATTGCTCTTGGAAATCATGCACTGTGAGCGAAACCTACAGATTATTCATTCTGTAGGTACAGATTAGTGAATAATCTGTAGGTTGCGCTGTTTCGCAGAATTAACTGTAGGCTTTTAGCCAATGAGAAGACAGATGGTGACTGCAATGATAATAATAATAATTATTATTAATATTGAATCATGTATACCAAAGGCATCCTACTGCCGATCAAAACCCTCGATCGATACTTGATCAACACTCCATCAACACCTCGGTTGACACTTGGTTGATTAATATTAGTCGGCCGAAACTCAGCTGACTAAGGACCGACTGATGATCAAGTGTCAACCGAGAATCAATTGGGATGTCGATCGAGTATTGATCAAGATGTTGATTGAGGGTATAAATCTACACTCGACTGCAGAGGCCTTTACTACACGTGATCCATTACTACTACTATTACTACTGCTATTATTATTGTTATTATTAATATTACATTACATATTAAGTCAACTTATATTTATGTAAATTAAGAAAAAATCTTACATTTACAACAATACATAAATACTGACTGCATGACTGCTAGTCATAAGCTTATGTTACAAATGAAAATAAAAATGAACAAATATAAAACAATCTAAACCGGTTTCTGTGCCATACCTTGTTTTGCAATCTTCTAAGTTGTAACTGAGCGGCTTCTAACTTTTTCCTTTCCCCTTCTATGAGGTGGTTAGTTGATGCCAATTCCTCTTGGGCTTGTTTACGTTCTTTCATAAAATGGCCGACAGTGAAACAAGCAAACTTTTTCTTTGGGGCCAGGGGCATCCTACGCAAACCAAGAAGTGACAAGTGTTACTTAACACGCGCGAAATTGCTGCCAGTAAACTTGAAATATCTCAAATAATAAGCCATTGCCATCAAAATAAAAAACATCAGATTCTTACCTGAAAGCTCCTGCCACACCGAGGGTTAACAGAACCAAGTAAATATTTGAACCAAAAAAGTTAATTGAAACCATCTCCGTCCTTCATTTCGTGCTAAACGAATGTTGTGAAACTCCTGTGTTCTAGACCATTTTCAAGACAGAGATTTTTAGGGAAAAAATTGATATTACTAGGCAAGTTTGGTATCAAACGAAAGCTACGAATTTCGAGTATTGGCGGGAAGCAATGTCAAACCTCCAATTGCCTTATGGGTTGACAAAATCCTTATTCTTTAGGGACCCCACAGGATCAATTTTGTTAGGTTCCAGTCCCCCAGGAAATTAAAATCCCGGTCGTAATTTCAGCGATCATTTCTCGTGGCATGATTTAAGTCCTCGTTTGCCCGACGTGAGTCGTGGCCCAAGTGCTTTTCATTCTACACTGGTAGGAGGGCTGCTATACGGAGGTCAACCAGATTTCTGACATGCGGCTCTGTGTGCGCCACTATTGGTGTCGGGCCTAGGTTAATTTTCAGACAGAGACATTTTGAGAGATTCTGAAATATCACTTCTAGATAAAAACTAACAGGAAAAGTATGAATGCGTCCGAATATCACAAAAAGCCAAGAAATATAATCTGACAGGGAAGCTCATTTCGCAGTAGGGTGCAAGAAATCTGATAGATTGCGCAAATCCTGGTAAGCATTTCCACAAAAGAAGGCGGTACAAACTGAACAGTGTAATTTTTAATTTTTCTTTTATTTAATTTTTTTTATTATCATTATATTTTTTGGAACACTCTACATGTAACCCTGACCTTCAACATGTTAAACGTCGACCCTCGACCCTTGAAGTTAGACCAAAAGGATGACTCATACTGAGTGTTGCCGTAAGCCTTTTTATTTAAGTTTCTTCGGTCGTATAAACACTATTACTGTCGTAAGCTACTCATCGATCAACGCATCCCATGTGATAGCCTCCAGGCGTAATACATCTATTGAGTGAATGGCCAGCTCACACTGTTCCCGTTACCACCGAACCTTTTCGAGGATAAAGTGGCAAAGTTCGTATAAATCATTAATTACTGGGTTGCCATATATTATATGTCTAAAAATGCGTCAGATTTCTCGGTTTTTAAATTTTTTTCCTCTGTCTGAAAATGGACGACTAGGGATGAGTAGGGACGCTAAAGGACGGCTAGGGATGAGTAAGGACGCTAAAGGACGGCTGGGGACGTATAAGGACGGTAAAGGACGGCTAGGGATGAGTAAGGACGCTAAAGGACGGCTAGGGATGAGTAAGGACGCTATGGATGGCTAGGTATATTTAAGGACGCTAAAGGATGGCTAGGGATGTGTAAGGACGCTAAAGGACGCCTAGGGATGAGTAAGGACTGCTAGAGATGTGTACTGACGGTAAATGACGGGTATGGATGAGTAAGGACGGCTAGGGATGTGTACTGATGGTAAAGGACGAGTAGGGATGTTTGAGTGCACTAAAGAACGGGTGGGGATGTTTAAGGGCGCTAAAGGACGCCTAGGGATGAGTGAGGACGCTAAAGAACGGATAGGGATGAAAAGGACGCTAAAGGACGACTAGGGATGTTTAAGGACGCCAAAGGACGGCTAGCGATGTTTAAGGACGCTAAAGGATGGCTAGGGATGTGTAAGGACGCCAAAGGACGGGTAGGGATGAGTAAGGACGCTAAAGGACGGCTAGGGATGTGTAAGGACGCCAAATGACGGCTAGGGATGAGTAAGGACGCTAAAGGACGGCTAGGGATGTGTAAGGACGCTAAAGGACCGGTAGGGATGTGTAAGGACGCAAAAGGACGAGTAGGGATGAGTAAGGTCACTAAAGGACAGCTAGGGATGTGTAAGGACCCTAAGGGACGGCTAGGGATGTGTACTGACGGTAAAGGACGGGTAGGGGTGATTAAGGACGCTAAAGGACGGCTAGGGATGTGTAAGGACCCAAAAGGACGGCTAGGGATGTGTACTGACGGTAAAGGACGAGTAGGAATGAGTAAGGACGGCTAGGGATGTGTACTGACGATAAAGGACGAGTAGGGATGAGTAAGGACGCCAAAGGACGGTTAGGGATGTGTAAGGACGCCAAAGGATGGGTAGGGATGTGTAAGGACGCTAAAGGACGCCTAGGGATGAGTAAGGACTGCTAGGGATGTGTACTGACGATAAATGACGGGTATGGATGAGTAAGGACGGCTAGGGATGTGTACTGATGGTAAAGGACGAGTAGGGATGTTTGAGTGCACTAAAGGACGGGTAGGGATGTGTAAGGACGCTGTAGGACGGGTGGGGATGTTTAAGGGCGCTAAAGGACGCCTAGGGATGAGTGAGGACGCTAAAGAACGGATAGGGATGAAAAGGACGCTAAAGGACGACTAGGGATGTTTAAGGACGCCAAAGGACGGCTAGCGATGTTTAAGGACGCTAAAGGATGGCTAGGGATGTGTAAGGACGCTAAAGGACAGCTAGGGATGTGTAAGGACGCCAAAGGACGGGTAGGGATGAGTAAGGACGCTAAAGGACGGCTAGGGATGTGTAAGGACGCCAAATGACGGCTAGGGATGAGTAAGGACGCTAAAGGACTGCTAGGGATGTGTAAGGACGCTAAAGGACCGGTAGGGATGTGTAAGGACGCAAAAGGACGAGTAGGGATGAGTAAGGTCACTAAAGAACGGCTAGGGATGTGTAAGGACCCTAAGGGACGGCTAGGGATGTGTACTGACGGTAAAGGACGGGTAGGGGTGATTAAGGACGCTAAAGGACGGCTAGGGATGTGTAAGGACCCAAAAGGACGGCTAGGGATGTGTACTGACGGTAAAGGACGAGTAGGAATGAGTAAGGACGGCTAGGGATGTGTACTGACGATAAAGGACGAGTAGGGATGAGTAAGGACGCCAAAGGACGGTTAGGGATGTGTAAGGACGCCAAAGGACGGGTAGGGATGTGTAAGGACGCTAAAGGACGGCTAGGTATGTGTAAGGACGCTAAAGGACGGCTAGGGATGTGTAAGGACCGTAAGGGATGGCTAGGGATGTGTACTGACGGTAAAGGACGGGTAGGGATGATTAAGGACGCTAAAGGACGGCTAGGGATGTGTACTGACGGTAAAGGACGGGTAGGGATGAGTAAGGACGCCAAAGGACGGCTAGGGATGTGTAAGGACGCCAAAGGACGGCTAGGGATGTGTAAGGACGCTAAAGGACGGGTTGGGATGTGTAGGGGGGCTAAAGGACGGCTAGGGATGTGTAAGGTTGCTAAAGGACGGGTAGGGATGAGTAAGTACGTTAAAGGACAGGTAGGGATGTGCAGGGAGGCTAAAGGAAGGATAGAGGACTTGAGGATCGGTACATTAGGGTATCATATATAAAGTACCTACCGACTGGTTACTCCTGACTGCTGACCAAAACGAAAAGGACTCACTAGTTCCCAGTCCTGTCTCTCACGTGTTATCCAAGATGGCGGAAGATGACAAGAAGCAAGATTTGAAAGATACTGGAGTTCATTGAACGGATTAAGTGCTGACTTGGAGTGGGTAATTTTCGAGAGTAATGCATCATGTTCCTTTTCAAATAAGGCCGATTATGAGACTCAGAGAGCATCAAACAAGGTAATCCTTTCATTGGTTTTTCTCACAATCTACACGTATTGAATACATCGAAATAAAAGCTTTCTTTTTCATTTCTCCGTGTACAGAGTGCTTTTATTTTCAAAGTTTGGAGCCTTTAATGGACATTGCGTAAGCTAAGTAAATGTATTAACTCGAAAGATATCACATTCACATTCATAAGCTATATTTCAGAGAGCTATGTGACCTTTAAATAGTATTGCAATATTAATGGCATATGCTTTACACAGACTGAACTATGTAATGTAGCAAGTTACATAGTTATTACATAGCACTTTACATAGCCTTCACATATGTCTGGTTCTACAAGGGAATTTTCTTCTTAAATTTTATACATAATAAGAAACTGCATGCTAAACATTTCTTTAACTTTTTATCTGAAAAGAGTTGAATTTATAGAATAAACTAAAAATTTGTTTCATTTGAGAAATGTTAAAATTGTTAACAAGCTGTAGACAATAGTTTATTTTCAGTTTCCTGCAAGAAATGAAGACTGGAAAAAACTGTCATTTTCGTAAGCTACTCATCGATCAACGTATCCCATGTGATAGCCTGCAGGCGTAATACATCTATTGAGTGAATGGCCAGCTCACACTGTTCCCGTTACCACCGAACCTTTTCGAGGATAAAGTGGCAAAGTTCGTATAAATCATTAATTACTGGGTTGCCATATATTATATGTCTAAAAATGCGTCAGATTTCTCGGTTTTTAAATTTTTTTCCTCTGTCTGAAAATGGACGACTAGGGATGAGTAGGGACGCTAAAGGACGGCTAGGGATGAGTAAGAACGCTAAAGGACGGCTGGGGACGTATAAGGATGGTAAAGGACGGCTAGGGATGAGTAAGGACGATAAAGGACGGCTAGGGATGAGTAAGGACGCTATGGACGGCTAGGTATATTTAAGGACTCTAAAGGATGGCTAGGGATGTGTAAGGACGCTAAAGGACGCCTAGGGATGAGTAAGGACTGCTAGGGATGTGAACTGACGGTAAATGACTGGTATGGATGAGTAAGGACGGCTAGGGATGTGTACTGATGGTAAAGGACGGGTAGGGATGTTTGAGTGCACTAAAGGACGGGTAGGGATGTGTAAGGACGCTGTAGGACGTCTTTTTATCTGAAAAGAGTTGAATTTATAGAATAAACTAAAAATTTGTTTCATTTGAGAAATGTTAAAATTGTTAACAAGCTGTAGACAATAGTTTATTTCCAGTTTCCTGCAAGAAATGAAGACTGGAAAAAACTGTCATTTTCTGGCAGCACCTAATAGATGTATCAAATTCAAGCTATTTTCAGATTTTGAAAGAACCCAAAACTTGCAAAAACTGGAAAACAATTTCTGGAATAAAAGCTGGAATTTGATTCTGGAATAAAGCTGTCTAGAAATTTCCAAACTTAACAGAAAGCTTGAAATTCATTTTGCAAGGGCAGTTTGCTGACGACACAACGGCTGTTCTTGCAGACACAGATTCGGCCGCAAAGCTATTTGAAATATTAAATTCATTTGGAATTACTTCGGGACTCAAGATTAATTGTTCGAAAACTGAAGCCATGTGGATTGGTTCATTGCGAAATCATAAAGCAAAACCCTTTGGTGTTAAATGACCTGATGAGCCAATAAAAGCTTCAGGTGTATATTTTACATATAATCAGAAACTGCTTAAAGAAAAGAATTTTATTGAGCGTTTGGATTCAGTTAAAAACTAATAAAAATCTGGTCGTCTAGAGGCTTATCTATTTACGGAAAGGTGACAATAATCAAATCTTTTCTTATCCCTAAGTTTGTCTACGCTTGTTCAGTGCTACCGACACCTAGGAATTGATAAAACAACTTAATAAGTTATTGTTTAAATTCTTGTGGAAAGGTACAGATAAGGTAAAAAGAGTGTCAGTAATAAAGGAATATGAGGAAGGAGGTTTGAGAATGATTGATCTTGAATGCATGGTCAAATCGTTAAGACTTGCTGGGTTGAGAGGAATTTTTAATGGGATCAATGGACCTTGGAAAAGCTTCCTACAACACCTCTTGAGCCCCTTAGAAGGTTTCTTTTTTTTGCTTGCAATTACAACATATCTGATTATACACGATTCCTTCTCAATTCTATTTGAACTCTTGTCTTGGTGGACAGAGTTCCGTCAGACTTTCGCCACAGAAAAGGATTGGACAAATAATATTTGGAATAACTGTGAAGTTAGAATAGACAATAAGCCCGTCCATTACAAAAACTATTACGAAGCTGGAATTGTATTCACCCAAGATCTTTTGTTTAATTTAAATGTTGCAGATACCTATAGTCACCTCTTGAACAAAATAAATCAAACAAATATTTTACAGTTGGCTGCTCTACGTCGGTCTATTCCATCACCTTTAAGGGATAAAGATTGCCTTCCATCATTATATCCTCCAATGTTCGTAATTGATGACAACATATTTGACGTAACTACAAAGACGTCAAAAGAATTGTATGCATTACTTTTCAGGGAAAAAGCACAACTTCCTTATATTGCTTATAAATTACAGCGCGATTTTAATCTTACTAATGACCAATTGAGACAAGTCTTTCAGCTACCATATGTCGTCACTCTTGAATCGTATGTTAAAGCTTTTCAATACAAACTTCTCAACTCATTTCTTTATAGAAACACCAAATTATATAAAATGGGCTTTAGAACAAATGATCTATGTAGTTTCTGCAAAGGTCAGCCTGAATCACTAAACTCTTGCTCTTCCACTCCACTTATTGTAAGCAGTCTGGAACGATTTTGAAACTTACTGGTGCATTATTTCGAGTAAAAGGATCCGCCTTTCCCTGCAAAATGTGCTTGTTGGAATTATCACTCAAACTACTGACCCTTTACATATATTGCTGAACTATTTTATAATAATTGGAAAACTTTCCTTGTGGAATTAGAACCAAATTCTTCCCAACATTCATGGATTTCGAGCCAAAATTGTAGCAACATATGAAACTGAAAAAATAATCAGTAACAAAGACTTCTTAACAAAAACGTGGATACTGTCTCCTTATCCTTAGCTCACTGTTCCTGTTCCTTCCTTTTTTTTTCTTTTTATTAAATGTTTATTTATTTATTTATTTATTTGATTTTCGCTCATTAGGTGCTGTTGTTTGGCCGTAAGCAGTGTAAGTACTGCTCTGTAAGTGTAAGTATCGTATAAGCCAGTTCGGAGTTTCAAAAAACATGTGCGCGCGTCGGGATAAAATCAAGCATATATTATTAATACAAAAGATTTTGAATGCAAATTTCTGCAATCAATTTCCATAACAAAAGATGCTTGTTTTTATCGCGACGCGCACACGTGTTTTTTTTGAAACTCCGAACTGGCTTATTGTAAGTAGTTTGTAAGTAGTCGAGTTCCTTATTTACCATTGATGTAAGTATATTTGTGTAAATGATGCAAGTAATTGTGTAAGTAGTGCTCTTTTTGTTGAAATAAATATATTTGTTTAAAAAAAAAACTTTCTGAGAATCGCTTATCTGACTTGACTGTTTCATGCACAACCTTCACTTCTTCTAGTTACGTTATGAAAGAGGAGAGCTCTATTTTGAATATCTGAAATGAGATTGTGTAAGAAAAGGGGAACTGTGTTTGTTATGCAGGGGTAATGGGTGGATAAGTCCCGACTCAATAAATTGCACTCCACCTCCTTAACCGGATGCCACTATCCCCTCCTGTCACTATCTCCCCGGCGCAAGTAACACCCGTGTACATGACAGAGCACCAGATGATTTCCAACCTTGCAGTCACGCAAGCTTTTCTCTGAAGGGAACATAAAATGTGGTGATACTGACAAACTTGAAGCTTTTGGTAAAAAGTGCATTGTCAAGCCTGATTTGGTGAAAGAATATCTTGAGCACCTTACGAATTTCGAAGTAAGGAAAAATGTCTGCCGAGAGAAAAAGGCTACGATGATTATAATTGGGAGGAGCCGTAGAAATCAGGGTTACACAACTTATCAAGGAGAAAAATGTCCAATATTGAAAAACTTAATCTTCTGTCAGCCCACATCAGCAAAGGTTTATGTGAAAGGATCTAACTCTCAGTGCTGCTGAAGCTATAGCAGTGGAAGCCTCAGACATTCAGTCAGAAGATAATGATGCAAGTGTTAGCGAGGGCTCAGAAGATGAAGATGATTTACTGCTGGATTTTGGGGATGCAAGTAACTCGGAGGAAAATGACTCAAAGGACAGTGAAAGTGAAGAGGAAGGTGATTTGGCTGTAGAAGACAGGGTAAACCGTTACGGCAGAAGATTGGGTGATTAGAGGTTTCCTTACAATAGGCAGAATGTGTAATTTCTAAGGGTCGAGTGACATGGGAACGAGGTAGTCAGAAATTGAATATTCTGACAGCACGACTTAGGTGGCTATGAGATAGGTTAGGACTATTTAGGAGTTTGGCGGGAGTTTTACGTCATCCTACGTTTGTCAGTCATTGATGCTTTATGCTTAACTTTTGAATTGTGTTGTCTGCTTATTTTTCCTTGTGTATAGCAGTATACCCTTTCCTCGGGGTCTGGTACCGTTGCATTACATGAGGAATACGTTTGCTTAGTTTATTCCTACAGTAATGCAGTATATTTTGTCTGTTTTCACGGGCGGTGTTATCTGATGTCCAGTTTTTAACCAATTCAGGTAAACGGAGGTCATTTTGTTCAGCAGACTGACTGACGTGCCCACAATATACTATTTTGACGTTGAAGTCTCGTGTAAGTGTAGTCAGAATGGTGTGTGTGAAGGACCATGGTGTTGTTGCACAATGGCCGTTTTTATACTAGAAACTCATAATTCGTGTGGGACGAATTTGGGCAAATATTTTTACTGCGTTTGTTAAATTCGTCTAGCATAAAGACGGGCACAAGACGCATTATGCGTCTGGATGAAGTATCCACTGCCAGTGCGTCTTCGAAGACGCACTAAACTGGATAGTTCGTCCAGACCAATTATGCGTCTTGTGCCCGTCTTTATACTACACCAAGTAAACAGACGCAGAAAACATGTTTGCCCAAGTTTGTCCCAGACGAAATATTCGTCTCACATCACATAGTTTGCCCCGTCTTTGCACCAGACGGATAACATGAAAGATGGATAATTCGTCTCGACAGATTATACGTCTCCAGTATAAAACGTGCTACTGTTATGAATACGATCCATTTTGGTTTAAGAGAATGTAGTGGTGGTGGTGGTAGGGGGGTTGGGTCACCATAAATGTAAATTCTTTTCAGGGGAGGGTCACATCTTTTACCCAAAAATATAGAGGGAGGGCCGGAATGTTTTACACTCTTGCTCATAGTAATTCCTCCGGCTCACCTTCCCCCCCCCCCCATTTCTAAAAACGAATGCTCCCTAACGTGATGCAAAGAGTGAAAGGCGAAGGAGAAAAGTCGTGGTGCGTAGTAAGCAGTAAATATTACGGTTTTTGGACATACAAATTTTATCAACTCAGCATGCACAATTGGACCTTTGAGTTTGAATGTTATTTCGAAAACTGTGTTACATGCCGCATACACAGGATCTAAAAATCTAGAAATCTTTTACCCAAAAATATAGAGGGAGGCCCGGATTGTTTTACACTCTTGCTCATAGTAATTCCTCCGGCTCACCTTCCCCCCCCCGCCCCCCATTTCTAAAAACGAATGCTCCCTAACGTGATGCAAAGAGTGAAAGGCGAAGGAGAAAAATCGTGGCGCGTAGTAAGCAGTAAATATTACGGTTTTTGGACATACAAATTTTATCAACTCAGCATGCACAATTGGACCTTTGAGTTTGAATTTTATTTCGAAAACTGTGTTACATGCCGCATACACAGGATCTAAAAAGAAGACCTGGAGAAGCCACAATGGCAATGCGCTTCCCATTTGACAAAGGTCAGTAAAAGGTTTGACAAAATCAGCAACAATTTTCTGATTTTCTCTAGACCCATGCCTTCCCCTCACATTTCCATGGGAAAAACTGAACAGAGAGAGCAAGAGCCTGGTTTCCAGGCGGGAACACTTACCAAATAAGGAAAATATCACCTTTTTGGGCAAGTTACGAAAAAAGCAGGAATTTTAATTTCAGTTCACTTGAAAAGCGCGCTGTGCTGGTGATGTTCTGTAGATTCGTCGAGATTATCAAAATCCTCTTGGTCGAAATGTCTGACTATGATTTTGTCGTAAACAAAAAGGATATGGGTGTAAATGTCCTATTAAAGGATGGAAGAACAAAGTACGTGGAGAAAGCCAGTTTCTCAATGGAATTGCCAAAACACATTGATGCGGGCCAGCAGAGCGGATTTTTGTGTCGAGTATTCTGCTCTATGCGAGAGGTTTCAAAGTAAGCTGTAAACTCATTCTATGTGATTGAAAATCATCGAACTCGCCTGTAGTGAACAAGGTCTTATTGTTCCGTTAAAGTTTAGCTTTATTTCGCAAATTTAATGCATGAACCGAAAATTGAAGTGGTTTAGATTACAATTAAATTAAACCGTTTTCTATAGAGGTTTCAGTTTAGTCTAGTTTAGTCGTACAAGATTAAATAGTAACAGCAGTTTCAATATTACATTTTTTCTTTTTTAGGGAGTGCTTCTTCGGGATTCAAAAGGCAATTTCTGGTGGCTCTGGAAATTTTCTGGACGACCTAAATGCCACATTTGGTTCTGGGGTATTGACCTGCGACTTCGAGGGCCACGAGTTTAAAGCCTTCATGAAATGGCTGATGAAAAATTACTTCTGGTGAGAGACCCGATTTGAGCTTAACACTAATTTCTCAGTCATTTTAAGATCCTGAGTGATGGTTCGACCGGGGGTTCAAATCCGCGACCTCTCGAACTGAAGTCCGACGCTCATTCAACTGAGCCACCAGTAACATTGATAACCACATTTTCGGATTTTCAAATCTAATACATAATTTATCTGACAACGAATTTTGCCACAGATAATTGGCAATTCATGTCGGGGAAAGATTCAAATGATTTGTAGAATACGCGCCAAAAAATTTTCAGTTCGAAGTATTCGAACGCATCCTCAATTTGAATCCTCCCATGATTTCGCATATTTCTAAATTAACAACATTTAGAAGCTGTGACCAGATGTTGATGTCAAAGCACTTGAAGTGCGTATTCCAGCAACAAGCAAAATCGGTATTTTTTTGGTGAAGTCAAATAATCATGGTATTTTTACAAAAGACAAGTGTAGGTTTATTTTATTTATTTTATAGCCATTTTCATCCACTGAGGCCAGAGATTTTCAGCTTTGAACGATGCTGAAGCATTTTGCGCTATAATGCTGTGCTCATTAAGCGTAACGTAAACCTCCACAAGCACGCTTCCCACCAAAATCTTCCATCAAAAATCCGCCATAACTTGGGTACAGATGAAATGCTGTGCTTCGTTCTTGTGATAAAAAAACAATCGAGGTGTACCAAGCGATTCTTAAGGGCTAGAATAAATTATGCAATACAATTCAGCGTGATCAAACCCCGGTGGGTAGGGGTGTGTGGCCCGCTTCCCAAAACTCTTACCCTATTTATGACCAAAATCTGCGGTTTTCCCTACCCTTTTTAAGACCTGACCAAAAATTTGATACCCAATTTATGACCTGACTCTTAAATCAATACCCTGGTGCAGACCTGCCTCATAATTATTTCCCTAGTTCAGACCAATGTTAATCTGCTTTTATTAGGTAGGTTACATGATAAAGAAGTAGCTTCTAAATAAAAAACGAATTCAAGACTACAGTGCAAAAATGAATACCCTATTTATGACCAAAACGGCTGAAAAACCCTACCCTTTGGGGCGGCACATACCTATATAACCCATATAGGGGAGTACACCCCCCCCCCCCCCCCCCCGGGATCAAGAATGTGTTTGATGTGACTGAATGATGTCAATGGAGAAACACTTGCTCAAAATCAGAACCGAGCAGCCCTGATTATCAAAGCCAAAATGTATTTCCCCTAAATATGTAGAATAATTTGCTGCTTGTAAACAACTCTTTATTTTAGAAGAAAAAGGCCAGAATCCGAAATAGGCCATGCCCACAAAGGATTATGGGAAATGGAAAAACTGCTTTCTATATAGCATAACTGTAACTTTTTGCATGAATTTGCTTGAAACAAACATCAAAAGCAAAAGTGGACATAGAGAAACAATAAAAAATGCATTTTAGCATTTGAAGGTTTTTTGACCTGTGTAACGCAAAATGGAGTCATGATTGTGCTACTCATCAGGGCTCATTCTAACTGTACATTTTACTCGTTGAAACTTTTTACAGATTTACAGTTAAAATAATTGTTTTCTCAATCATGGCTATCTAGCAAAGATATCGTTGACATCACCTGTCATTAATTAATTTAACAACGAGAGACTCATTGGCTGTTGAAAGGGTATTTTGTTTCTGTGGCTGGCACATTTGAATATCAAAACCAATGCTTGTAAAAAGATATCATCCCTATACATATACTCTACAATAAATATGCACATGAGTTTAAAAATAACTGAAGGGTCACTTGACATTGTGTAAGCTTTAAAAAGTGATAGTTTGCCATGTTTATCAGTGCTCTTTAAGTTTTAGCTAACTTAAAAAGTAATTTAACAAACAAAAACAAGATCAAATCACAATTGCTGAAAATTGGATAAACCTTCAATGCAATTAATTCCCAAAAACGAAATATACAAATCTGTTAACAATATATTAAATGTATGAAAAATTCAAACTGAAAAAGGATGTGCGAATGTAATAGAGCATTAAAAAATGGCAGACTTAAATGCACTTTGCCTGTCATACCTCCCATATTTTCCCCCTCTCCCTAAAAAACCGAGCAAAGATTTGAGGTTTCGTTGGAGGAAAGGGCAGGGAAAAACTGCTTTAAGGGTTAAAAGAGAAGAAATTTAATCACTCACTCTTTGACACCTAAACCGGCCAGAATTGGTAATTTTACTCTAACACCAGATGATTTTACTCGTCAATAGGGAACCCCCAGGAGTCAATGGGATAAAGCCACAATTTATGTACTACCCTTTTGTCTCTCTAACAATTCCATCTTCCTTGCCAAAATATTAACAAACATTCTGCTGTATTTCAATTCAGTAAATGCAGAATCACCAACGTAAAAGATACGTATAAAGCTGCTACATGCATTGGCCGGCAGCCAAACAGCGATGTTTTGGGAAAGGACCTCCAACTTCCTGGTGATGGCAAGGAGGCAGTGTGGCCCAGTGGTTAGGGCGCTTGCCTTGAGATCTTGAGATCCCGGGTTCAAGACCCGCTCTGACCACTCGTTGAATTTGATCCTGGTAGTCCCTGGTTCAACTTCCCAGCTGCACTTGTAAATAGCCAACTGGTTTGCCTCCGGCCAGTTGGGATTCTTAACAGTTGTTGTTGTTGTTCTGTTCTGTCGTTTCGTTGTGTTTCATTGGCCCTGAAAAGCCCCTATGGGGAGCGGTCAATTATGTATGTATTGTATTGTATTATGGCACCCTCACCGACTCTGAAACGTCATCAATCATTTGGATGCAGCATGTTATTGACTTGGAAGAGGGAAAACGCAAAGATCAGTGTGGGCCCCTCCCAATAATCACGCTTCCGCTACATAGCCATGCTCTGCATCAAGTGGTCAAGGCCCTTAGTGACGTTGTCCACGACAAAACCATGGCAGCAATTTATACCATCGGTAAGACCCTATATTGTGATCATGCATGTAGTTGGGTAATTAACATCCCCTTTGCATGACAACTAAACCTTGCATACTTTATTTAACAAATTGGGTGGTGGTGATCAGCTAGTTCAATAGACCAGTTTCGTATTCTCAGGATAGGACTACAGAACAAGCACATGATAGAGACTCGCTGCTTGGAAAATAACTTGCATCTGAAAAGATTCCCCTGCTTCAGTCTCCGTTCAAGTTGCTCAATCGAGTGCAATCATGAGAAAATGAAACTGATATATAATAATTTTTAACTTTTCCACAATTGTTCTACTGAATCTTTAATACGAAACGTTTTGTTCATGATGAAAGAACAATGGTTGTTTGATGAAATATAATTCTGTTTCGTTTAGGGAAAAAAATCCTGCTCGTTTGTCTGTCAAGTGGTAGCCAATTGCTTCATTCCATTCTTTTTAACCCTTTGACGCCCAAACAAGTCAGACCTAGTATTTTACTTTGTCTAACGCCAGAGTATTTAAGACGTCAATGGGGAACCCTTGGGAGTCAATGGGTTGAGGAAAGGTGTCCTGTTCCATTTGAGGAAAGCTCTCCCAAACAAAAACAAGCCAAAATATTCATGCAGGCTAACCTTTGGCCTCAAAGTGAACCTCAGCTCTAATTAATAAGATAAAGGTCACCTTAGTAAACTCCTTTGGGAGAACAATAACCTGTGTCATGCCTATCAGCAATAAATAAACGTGTCCCAAATCCTTTATACCCCAAACATAAGCTTACTTAATTTCATTGTTTTCAACTTCAGACTAAATTGTGAAAATGTTTAAATATGCATTGGGCACCAAACATTAAAATAAGTCCTTTCCGAGAACCTGAACTCTCTAACCAGTAAAAAACAATGCAATAATATTACAGCTGCAATGGTGATGGCACTACATTATGAGGACATTATGGATATTGTGGGGTTTTGCCCTCTGCCTGTTGTATGTGGCTCGAACCGCCCAGGAAAGACGAGATGTGCAAAAGCAGCCATGAGTCTCATTGGCAATGATGGCTCCTTTTATTCCTCTGCAAAGGAGAGGGTTATTCCACGCTTATGCAGCAGGACAACAATTCTACCAGTATTAGATGACCTCAAAAAACCAAAACAAATTGAAGACATTTATCTTCAATAAGGGCAAGGATGGGACATGTTTGCTGGAAAGCACGCCCTGTGCTTTCCCCATCTTGACTGTCAATTGGGAGGCCCTTGACGGCCTCAATAGAGTTCCAAGGTATGTTTGAAACCTTTGAAACAGGAATTACAATGGCCAAACTTTTGTTAATCTCTCAACAGTTGCTGAACTCTTGATGAAAATATGACGGTACTTTAATTTTAACATGTTAATTTACAAATCTACCAACAGTATTATTGGCATATGAATTCAAGTGTTATTTTGAAAAAGTACAAAATGTAAACTAGTTTGGTGACCATTCTCCTTAATGAACAGCTCCATCTAACATATCTAAGCCCTCAACTAATAATTATTGTAGTCTACTAAAGGCCCATTTTCTCCTCTTGTAAAGGGTGTTTGGCCGCCTAGTATTAGTACCTTTTTTGGAGGGGCAAAGGAGTCCTTGGTCTTGATGCCGAACAAAAAGCAGAAAACCATGCTGAAGAAGTTTTTGCCACAGCATCATGTGCCATTGGAATTCTGGTTGGGTTGAAGCAGCATCTGGATTACCTTCTAAAACAACGTGCTAGAGAGATATCAGTAATATTGGCTGGCTCAATTCCAAACTTGGACGACCGATGTTCAAAAAACTACACAGTCCTGATTATCTAGGCAGAAAAAGTAAGTATTCAGAAATAGTGATATAGCTCATTGAAAATATTTTCACACCCTTGCATACTCCCTTATTGAACCTTGTTTGGCTCCTCAATGTAACTATGGATAATAGGCCAAACTGACAGCTTAGCAGCTACATCATGTAGCCATTTAATTGTTTGCTTTGTTCAGGTGATCGAAATGGCAGACGTTGAGGGATTAAGCCAAGACTTGGCCATCAAATTCTTCGAAAAAGTTGCATACCCACAGGCAACTGAGGCATATCAAGTGGACCATGCATTGGATTTGTCAAATGATGCTCCTGATGAACCCCTGATTGTTGACCTGATAATAAAGAGCATTACCGATCTTCAGATTCCAATTCCACAGGTGATGGTTACAACTGTAAATTAAAAGCAATTTATCAAAAGTTACTATTGCTATGACTAAGTATTGTTCATTTACCACACGAGTAAATAATGCTCTTTGCGCACACTGATTGGCTAACTTGGAGGTGATTTAAGCCAAGTACTATTCACCTCCAAGCAGCCAAGGGGAAACAAAATAGCTTTCCAGCCACATATTTCATAACATTTAAAATTCTGTTTCCCATGAATCTTTCATTACTTGTGCTACATGTGAACCTAGGCAGTTACTGGTACTAGCTTAAATAAAATAACTGGTTTCTGGTTAACCCAGTTTATCACCATGACTCACCAGTGCGAAGATTGTTTACATTGCACATTAACACGAAGAGAGATAGCTTTGGATTTTTCAACAATGTATCACTTGAATCTAACCCAAAATCAAAAAGATAGTCAAAACTTCAGATTTATGACCCTGTTCCTTTCGCTTTTTGTTTGTCAGCGTAAAGATTGCGATACTTCAGGTTCACATGTTCATAAGGTTGTTTTTACATGTCATTTGCAAACTCTGCTTTGATTGGTTACTCTACCTCACTGGTCAAAATAGAAATGTTTCGTTTTTGAGGACAGGTGTTGACAAACTTAACATTTTTCTCTATCCAATTACCTTACTCCCTATTCATTGTTCAGATGCTGACATGTGTGAATCCAAACGTTGGGTTTAAAATGAAGTCGACTGGAGACGAAAAGCACTCAGGATTGGCAGTAGCCTTAAAGTGGTTCCTGCCTCTTGTCAAAAGATTTGGCGGATTACATCCACCAGAGGCCAAGATCCGCCAAGAAATACACGCCTTTTTAATTGGGGATGGAAGGGGGCAAAAAAAGGCCCATTTGAACAAGTTTGCAGATGGCAAAAGAATTTCAAGAGGTGCTGGTGGAGTTGAAGTCACCTCAAAAAGCTGCATTTTAGTCAAGCATTCCTCCTTTGGAAAAGAAAGCTGGAGGGTTTTCAGTGAAGGTGCCAATTTTTTTTAGCAAATTTGAACACTGGTTACTGTACTTTCATGTGCCAAAAGGATCCAGGGAAATGTGTTTGAAACAGTCTCAGCTTACGATATAACCATTCAGTTGGGAAGCTACAATCATGGAAAAAAACTGTTGAGACACTTGTGCATATCCACCCTTATCCTTGTGATTCTTAGAGGTCCCCCCCACCCCCCAGTCAATGTTGTTAGGGATCTGTACATGTTTTACTATTGATTTGGGACAAGTAACAAGCAACACTGATTGCAGGAAAGAGGGGAAAGTGGAGCCGTTTTTGCAGAATATTTGGAGTGGTAACAATCCAATCTTCTTTGATACTGAATCAAGAGTCCATGTATTATCTTATGCAATCCTCTCTCCAGGGTTCATATGCGT
>NC_090879.1:46921318-46948818 GCF_036669935.1 Montipora foliosa
TTGGCAAAATTTCATCCTGATATTCTTAATCCACCTGTTCTTATATGTATGGCGTTATATCCCCGCCAAAATTCAACTTTCGCATTCGATATTCAACTTTCGCATTCGATGCCTGTTTGCATTTTAATCTTTGATGTCCGCAATTCGACATTGGAGTTTCATAATGCGACATTGAAGTTTCACAATGCAACTTTGATCCCTCACAATGCGGCATCGTTTGTCCACAAATGGTTTTTCTTACACTTGTTCGAGTCAAAGTCTGTTATCCGACATGCTTGTGGCTCATTTTATGCGAGTTTCACTTTTTATCCTCCGACATGCATGAATGGTTGAAATGGCTACCTAATTGGGTACCTTGGATAAAGAACCCGCTGTACTTTTGCGGGCTCTTGAGTATGCGTCATTTCCGGAAAATTGCTCATAAGTACGTCATTTCCAGAAGAGAGCCGCGTTGGGTTCGGCATGGATATGGAAGGCGAACGGATACGGAATGCGAGATCGACGTTGCGCCGCGTGGCAGAGCAGTTAATTTCAATTGCAAATGAAGGTGAGCACTGTACATTCTGTGTAAAGGTAACGCTTGCCTTTCAACAGATTGCTAAAAAGTGTTTCAAGAACGAGAGAAAAACAATGCACCTTTTGAGCGAAATTTACTTACCGATTTCCATTCGTTTATGCTTTCTACTGGCTAACCATGCTGAGTTGTTTTTCCTTGCAGTTTCAAAAGGTTGTTTTTCTTTCCCGTAAAACGGCTAAGCGGGATCTTCAAAATTACCGCATGGAAGACGTTTACGCTGCAGCCCTGTTGAACTGAAATTTGATCTTCCGTTGACTTAAAATAGGCTAATTTTTTTCCAGAAATTCTCGAAATTTTGTGCAAATATCTCTCCTTTTTTAGTCTCTTAAAATGCTCTAAATATCTCAAAATGTAAGTCGTTTCCTTTTCTCAAATGCCCCCAAGATGACTCTTCCTGGACAGTTCGCTTGGAGATGATGTTAGCTGATCTAAACCAGCGACTACATTTTCTCTTAAGGGGGCCAATGAATCAGGCAAATCATTCGGGACCACGGTATACCCCCCCCACCCCCCCTTCCCATCTAGTTCAATAATGGCGTACACTGGGATATGTTATTCACAGAGGAAACCACTGAAGTAAATAATCAATACAAAATAAGGATTGAAACCCTACAATTAAAGGACAGCAATCCTAAATATTTGTAAATATCATCACATTTTCCCAAAACCTTCTTCAAAAATACCAGACATTTGTGTCTAGGCCTAGCCTTGATTTTGTTGCACTTAAAAAGCCACTGATCAGGATGTATCATGCTTATTTAGGTCCTACCGGCTTAAGTAACACCAGTGCTGCTCAATCCACTGATGCAGTTAACAGTCCAGCAACTGATGAAACAGTGCCATCTTCAGTCGCTGAGCACCGTAGGGTGTTCAATTATTCTGCCAGAGGAGGACACTCCGTCCAACCCAAAGCTCAGCTGTCACGAAATAAAAACAACCAAAAAGGAAAAAAGAAAGTACAAACATGTACCCTGAAATGTTTTTGTCTGGGTAATGTAGATGATGAAAAACCTCCATTAACCATTTCAGCGGAAGCAGCATTGTCAAATTGTGGACTGGGACCAGGATCTGTTACGTGTGATGTGCATGCACTTAGTATTCATGACTACCTGTTGGAAAGATTTCCTCCTCTTGCTTTGGCTGGAGGGTATAAACTTTGCCTATTTCAAAGAGGAGGTGAAGACCAGGGATTTTATAAGCTTCCAATGCCCTACTCGCCAGCTCGACTTAAAGATGTAGCTAGCCAAGCTATCATATACATCCGCCCATTACAGAGAAATATTCTGAGTGGTATCCAGAATCAGGAGCAAGATGTACAATCTGAGGTGAGTGGTGAAATGTCATACCCCATTTGTTTAACAAGAATGCATATTATTTAAAAAAATAATAATTTTACAGTGAAAAGGACAAACTGTAATGTGAATCTTCATGTAACACAAAGTTGCAGCATGAATGTTGTGAAATGTCTTATTAAAGGGCATGCTTGTTATTGCCACATTTTAAGAAGGTGAAAATGTGCCTGCCACAACCAAGTCAGTATGGGGCTGTTTTTGCTCTTCTAAGGCTGCAATAACTCACCAGTGTGGTTAATAAGTGGTGAACCATACTATGAAAACAATTTCACAGTATTGCGATACAAAACAATGCTCTGTCAACAAAATCTTAACATATTAGTTTATACTTTCCTTAAGAAGGTGGGGTGTTGCTTTTCATAATAATATGAGCTTTTCTTGATTACTTCTTGTAGGTAGTTGGTACGCTAATCGAATGCCTTGAATGCCATGAAAATGTTTTTATGCATGAATTGCACCAGCACCAAGATGAAGTGCATGGCAAAAAAGGAAGGTACTTGTCCCCCTTTTGTGTTTATAGTCACAATACCAAAGTTTGAGACAAGACCCATGGATGCTATTTTTTTGTAAGGTTTAAGAAATACAGCATATGTGCATATATTTAGGAATACATGTTGGCCACACTTACTAAATCATCTCACAATTCATATTACTATATACTCACTCAGTGATCTTGGTGTTTCAAGCAATCTGATTGGTTCGCTATCTCGGAGGAATTGAGCATTATTCACTCCCTACGGAGTGAATAAGGCTTGATCATTTTCAAGTACAATAACTGCATTGCATTACCTTTACCCTATACATTGTATTATTTGAATTGTGAAATCTCCATTTACCAGGCACCTACTATTAAGTGGCCACTAATGAAAGGCCTAACAGTTTTTGAATATTGTAAATTTAACCCATGTGAACTGGCCACTTCCCCACTTTAACCACATTATTGTGACAGCACATTTACGATACTCATTATGAATACAATCTGTGTCCACGAGTACCTACACTTGTATGTTTTTCTTCCTCAGAGACCAAGCAAAGGCAATCAAGGGAGTTTGGAAGACTTCATATATAGGTACAAAAGAAAGATGGAGTTCAATGGTTCAGTTCACAAAGGGTGTCTGTGGTTGTTTTGACAAACAGAAAAATATGCTATTGAAATTTCTCTCTCTCCAGATCCCAACCTCATCTCAAAGCAAAACATGTCATCAGGTCTCGCATCTATAATTCAAATATATATCATAGAATGACTAGTTAACAGCGCATTCACATACATGTATGGCTTACAAGTTATTTCTTTCATGACATTGTGTGATACAGTTGGATTATTATAAATCAAGAACTGTGTTATGAGTACACATACTCAAATAGATATTACAATGCCTTCAAATCATTTTTTAGTGACAGTGGAGAGGAAAGTTTAACAGTTACTGGAAAGCACAGTAGGGCAAATTCTCCTGTTCCTGGACCATCCCATGTATTGTCTCAGCCTGAACAGATCAACCAGTTAATTGAAATGTTTCCAGATTCAACCAGGGAAGATATATCAACTTCTTTAGCTGTCCATGGAACAGTTGCCAGAGCAGCATTGTCATTGTCAACCACCTTGACAAATGATAAAGATGACAGTGATAGTGACCTTGCAGAGCCAGTCTTTCCTCCTAGGGGCAGTGATTACAGACCAGCTTCTCTTTCTGGGTTACTGGAAGACCTGAAAGATAATATGAGCAATGACAGAGAAAAGCTGAAGGTTGATGAAGAGGATTTACTAAACGATGCTATGGCATACTATAAAGATGTAAATTTTGATCCAAAGAAAAAACTCTGAGTCATTTACAACAAGCAGCCAGCCGCAGACACTGGTGGAGTAACTAGACACTTCTTCACCCAACTACTCCACCTGTTGTCTGTAGAATTTTTCCATGGGGATGATTACAAAATTCCTATTTACAATTCTCATGTGGTTGCATCGGGCATGATGACGCTCGTAGGAAAAATAATAGTTCACAGCATTCTTCAAGGAGGTCCGGGCTTGACGATCTTCAGCCCCTCAGTGTATCACTATTTGGCAACAGGGGATGTCGATGGAGCAATCCAGAAAATGACAATTAATGACTGCTCGTTAAGGATCAAGTCCTATATCAACATGGTTAGTGAATTTAAGGTTCTATTATTTTGACTTTTATTACACTGTATTGACCGAGCCATGATAAAAGTCTGAAACAAAAAACATCTGAACCCAAAAAAAAACAAAAAAACAAAAACAAAAACAGGACTATTATGTTGTGTAGACATGCTAAATATTCTTGTTACACTGTACCTGTTGTGCTGGGTTTAAATAGTTTCATACTAGCCATGGGATCACCAAAGTCAAATTATGTAGTGTACGGTTGTAAGTATTATTAGGCATGTCTACCCGCCACAGAAATCTGAGAATAATATGGTTATAATGAGGTCAACCGTAGTGTTGCAAGCAAGCCCTATGAGCCAGTAAACATACTGAGCACTGTTTCTTATGCCAACTCGAAGGACTTCAATGCCTTTGACTTTATCAAGACTCTTAACTTTGTAATGTTAGATGTATGTGATAGATCATAACACCAATGAAGGCACAATACATACCGGTAATTGTATGAACAAGAATGTTTGTGGCATTAAACAACACTTTGCATGTCTGAACAGGTCGCAGAGGCAGTTGATGTGGCCACATTAGATCCAGATGAAACAACAGATATTTTATCAGAGTGTGGACTTACCTTTACCTTGACTGTAAGTAAAATGATTCTCATGCTGACTTACATATGCACTAATGACTTAATTCTGGTTTGGGGATGACAATAGTGAAGAGGAACAACTATGAACTCCATTCCACTAAAAGCAGGCTTCAACGTGACACTGATTCATTGCAGTTGCACAAGAATCCAGATGTGTACCCACATTGTTTGTAAAGGAAAAACCTATTTCCCATTTTTTCCTGAAAATCAAAAAGAATAGCACTGTAGCAACTTCTACATTGTTCATGTAAGGTCCACTTCTCTCCTCAGAATGAAAACAAGATGAGAGTTATACAGTCCATAATCATTCATGATGTAATTGGAAGGCCAAAAATTGTCCTTGACCAACTGAGAGATGGCCTTGCCACTTTAGGGTTTGGTACAAAAATGAAGAAGTTTCCAGATCTCTTCCAACAGTTGTTTGTTCCTGGAGAGGCTGAATTGAAGGGTGCTCGTGTAATTACTGTGCTCAATTTCCCACCATCACTCAGTGAAGAGGAAACAACAACAAAAGGCTACCTACTTGAGTTTTTGCAGAAAGCAGAGGCAAAAATGCTACAGGAGTTTCTTGTTTTCACAACAGGGGCACCCTGTTTGCCGAACTTTGGGTATGGGAAAATTGATGTGAAATTTGGTAGTGATCCCTTGATATTTGCCTCAACATGCTTGCAGAGCTTGACTCTGCCAAAGAACTTTCCCGATAAAACCACATTTTTGTCATCAATCAAAGCCAGTATGAACACAACTGGCAGATCCTTCAACTGCGTTTGATTTTTAAGGAGAAACTTTGGTGTTCTACTGTAGACTGGAACATTGTTTATATATATATGTATATATATATATATATATATAATGACATTGCATTCAAACCAAACCATTGTTATTATTGTTATGTTGCTTTAGTATAGTTCACTACACAGTTACTGTTGGGGTTGTTGTAATTGAAAAATAAGTGATTACACTGTAGTTGTTGAGAATTTTAATAACATGTTGGGTTAGCCACTCTTCTTAAGGTGAGTTACGTGGACTGGGCTTCAAGTAATTGTGCAACTTCAGCCAACGTATCATTGTAGAGATTAATCCCAAAGTTTCTGTCATCTATGGTAACGTTAACAGATTGCTGTAAAAGTGTTAGGTTGTGGTCATCCAGTGGGCATGACGTGTTGGGAACTTCCACGAAATTTTCTCGATCTGTACTCACTGGTCCATTCCAGTCTATTCCATACTGATCAATTTCTTCCTACAGTGTAAATAGGTGATGACAAAAAATCAATATTAATAATGCAATTAATAAGCAGTATGTGCATTATTTTAACTAATAGCAAATTTAGAAAACAATTATGATCAGTTGAAAAGATTATTAATTTTTGCCAGCTGGACTCAAGGATACCTTAAAAATGTGCTACCACAGCAGTTAAACGTACATGTATGACCTCACTAGCTTGGTAAAGATGCTCTACCACTGAGCTTCAGTGTACAGAAGACTGAAAGAAGCTTAAACCCAGTTGTTTAGAAACAGTATGATTTACAGTGTATGCACGTGTCAACATAACTGCGTTCCCCTTCAAAAACGTTCAAGGATGACCTTTACCCAAACATGTGCCAACATCGTAAAGAACATTAAAATAGCAGGGGGTTTTAATAAATATGTACACACCTGTGTTACTGGATCTTGTGCATTTTGTAATATTCTCTGACCAAACTGAGTGAAGTGGAGACCACTTATCCACAATTGCATTGGTGTCTTGTTCTTCTCTGTCGATAAAGGATGGTGAACCCATGCATTTTTCCAGGTTTGCAGGTGCTTGTTGATCATTGGCAAGTATACATAATGAAGACACCAAATGTGAACATCATTGTCTGCATCAAGCAAGTGATTTACTTCAAGATATTGAAACAATTGATAGAACAAACAAAGGCACCCTCCATAAACATCTCGCCACAAACGCTCTATCCTTTGGTTGTGAGTGCTTTTGCCTGAAAAGTAGTAAAAGATTTCGTTATAGTTTGTCAAAGCTGTTCCACAATCCTGAATGGTAGTCCCGTGCGTGAAGTACAGTAAAGGAACCACTTTCATATTTTTTCCTTATTTGCAATGTGTTTATACATCACTATAAATCTCCATAATATTTGCTTGGTAAAAATGACTAATATTTGCAAGGCTGAAAAGGGCTTTAAAACAAGTAAAAAACCGAACCCATCTTCAGGGTAGTTGGACTGTCTGCATGATTGTGTATTTGTCTATCAAGGATTTTCACGTACGTGATGAAACTGTTCTTGCATCATCATCATCATCATCATCATCTTTTCCTTTTTCCTCTGAGGGAAATAGGGCCTTAACTGTTCTTGCAGTGACAATTCAATTGGCGAGACAATGAGGAATGTGCAAATTCAAGAACATTCCACTTGGCATGTAATGACTCTGAACCTGCCTACGTGAAACTCCTTCGCATTCTTTTAGCTGGTGTATACTCTGCACGGTGCAAGCCTTTCACAAATGCAGAATTGTTGAAGGCCTAATGATCCAACAATGGAAACCTACTCTAAAGAAACGCATTCATTGCTACATAGCGAAACTCTTCCCATTGGAAATTACCTGATTGACGTAAATGCACAATCGTGCAAAGGGTCAAACAACCCTGGGGATGGCTTACTGCCGAAAATGTTCGGTTTTTTTTTTACTGAATTTTTTTGCCTTCTAAGTATTAGTCCTAACTATAGACATTTTTGCACAGTGTTTCTACAATATATTGCAAAGTCTTTATACATAACTATATAGTTTTGCAAAGTATTTATACATAACTATATATTTTTGTTTAAGTATTTCAATACATGTAAGTGCAAATACAATATATTTTTTCTACAACTATTAAGCCCTTCCTTGCTAGAATGCTTTTGAAGTGGGATGTTACAAAAGCAAAACGAGAAATGGTCGAAAAAGAGACAGACAACGGAGGCAACACTCGTACCAATACCTTTGGGCAATAACAAATAAGAAAATGAGTGAACAAGTCTGATTGGCTTTTGGTTTCACCTCTGATCGGTTGACAAAGTGTTCCAACAAAGGTGTGTACATACATCAGGGGTTTCAATAGAAGCCGGTTACCGGCGGTATACCACCGCCTGCTTTGCCTCTCACCGCCGGCTAGTTTGCCTTGATTTTCACTAAAAATGCTATCATAAATTTGTCAAACTGCCGCTTTCAATGGGCTATCATGGACGGCTATTTCAAAAGTTATTGAAACCCCTGATACATGTAGTTAAACCCCGTTTTATGTTAATCATTGTTCTTTATGATATTGTCACCTGCAATGATGCTACCACGCCCAGGCCCTCGCAGAGGGTGATTTAGCATGTAAAATCCCACATCATAGTTTTCACCTCCTTTGTCACAGCGTATGCGGGAAGGCAGTCCAAATGTAGCCACAGCTTCGGTAAAAAGATTAAGAACCGTCACAGCTTTGTTATTTGATGAAGCATGTAAGTAAACCGGTAGTCTTGAAAAGCCATCTATTCTTGCGTGGACGACAATTCTCCACCTTGGAGGAAAAAAGCATTGTCTTTAAACCCATAATGTGAAGACCCTTGCAACATGAATAGCCTGAGTTAATAAGACTAGCATAAAGCCATTGTTTAGTACGAAATGTACCTTATCAACTTGTGATTGCCATCGATGTGCCAAAGTGCAAGGGGTCCTGAAACACGGTACACACGGCGAGGAATTGATTCCCTCCACCTTTGGTGCACACCAGAAGGATCAGTTCTGAGCAATGACTGCCGAACTCTCTCCCACTGTATCTGAAAACGTTGACTGCGTATGTGACCCATCAGCATCCTTAGCCCTATTCCTGGATGTCCCCTTTGTGCATCTCTAACCAGTTCATCAAGCTCTTCATCACTTATGTTACTGTAGGTACCTGAAAGTTGCATTTGTTTTGTGTGTTGAATACAAGTAAATAAAAGTAAATAAAGTAAGTAAAAGTGAATAAATAATACTTGTTATTATATGTATGTTAAGTGACTAGACGATGCTGAAATTCTGTTACCCTTGACCTGTAATCGGCCAAAAATGTAGGCTACCCATACCCTATTGTTTTTCTTACATACAGTGTACAGTACAGTGAGTCAGGCTGGATTCAGGTGATGGATCTTGAATTGGACTGATCTTTTATCGTTATATCACCAGCCATTGGCTAATTGTTTTCATGAAATGACTAAATAAAACGAAAAATAATTTACCTGATACAGAAAGTCCATATTTTTTCATCCTCCTCTCTACTGTTCGTGTTGACACCCCCAAAATAAGTGCAATTATAGGGATTTTAAATCCCTCGTCAAGAAGGAAAGATAACTGGTTTTCCTTTATTTCTAAGGCTGGTCTCCCTCGACGGTGAGTGTAAATTTGGGAAGTAGAATCGATGGAATTTGAAGCAACTAACATTGACTGAGCCGTGCTTATTAATTCGTTGCAGACTTCCCCAAGCAGGTGAATAATTTCATCCGTTCGAGGGTGGTTTCCAAGATTAACGAGTGTGTGAATAAGGTAGTCGATTCTTAATACCAATCCATCGATCTCCAGTGGATCTGTCATGTTTTCTAATGCAGCAATTATCTGATTTACCGTGCTGTGCGCTTCAATATACTCGCTCGCAGTCGCCGCCATGTTGTTTAAGAGCCCGCAAAAGTACAGCAGGTTCTTTATCCAAGGTAGCCATTCATGCATGTCGGAGGATAAAAAGTGAACCTAGCATAAAATGAGCCGCAAGCATGTCGGATAACAGACTTTGACTCAAACAAGTGTAAGAAAAACGATTTGTGGACAAACGATGCCGCATTGTGAGGGATCAAAGTTGCATTGTGAAACTTCAATGTCGCATTGTGAAACTCCAATGTTGAATTGCGGACATCAAAGATTAAAATGCAAACAGACATCGAATGCGAAAGTTGAATATCGAATACGAAAGTTGAATTTTGGCGGGGATATAACGCCATATATATGCGGGTGTTTACTGTACATGGCACCTTGTATCCTGAGCATCCGACGTTGTAATTATGATTAATGTGGGGATAAGCTTGTAAATGCGCGATGTAAAATCATTGTCACAAATATGCTGTGAAATGAGAGTTTACTTTGATAATTTATTGAGCATTAAGATGTTTATTCTACGGAATCCTCAGATTTTGAGAGCAAAGTAAATCAATTATAGAGTTTGTCGGGGCAAGGGGGAGGGGCATTACTTGTAAAAAAAGGTTCATCAAGTGACTAGAGAAAATACTCCTTGATATCACACTGTAACTTGCCTAAGAGCATTGTATGTTTTTCACATAACTAAGATTGTGAAAATGGAGAACAGGATGAGGAAGAAGGGGAGGCGTCTGAAATTGACTCCAAAGTCAAGCAGCAAAGGGAGCTTTGTCCTGTACCGCTATGTAATGCCAAAGTGGTTCGTATTCCTCGCCATCTTGTAGAGGTCCATGGGTGGTCCAAGGAGCATGCTCGCACTGCCCTCATACGTTTTGGTCTACGAAAGACCTACACTTACTCAAGCCCAAGCAAAGTGCCCCCCAAAAAAAAGAAAATTGCGGAAGAAAAAATGGACAAGAAAGCAGAGTGAAAAAGCAAGGATTACCACCATTATCGTTATTGTCCAATGGATCATTGTACAGCACTTGTAAAAAGAATCCCCCCTCATCTTAAGAAAGTTCACAAACTACTTCCTGATTCTGCTGAATACAAGGCCGCATTGTCGAGGGTGCGAGGACCAGTCAGTGATTCACATCGACGACCTTGTCATGAAAGACGGAGCAACCCTGGGAAAGACAAGAGTAGGGGCCCATTTACATGGAAAGAGGATGATCCTAGCGCTGGGATCATCCTAGCACTAGGATCATCCGAGCGCGGTATGTTTTCAGCTTTCAGTTTACATGTGAAGGGTTGTATTTGGCCCCAGTGCTAGGATCATCCTATCTGAGAGGAGGGATGATCCTGGCGCTAGGATGATCCTGGCTCCATGTAAACTGCGTCAGGAGGCCCAGTTTGCCCACCATCTTGAAACCTGACATGGCCCTGGGGACGAGTTCTGGGAACAACATGGCGGGATCTTCTCACTCATCATCGACTAAAGGCCGACTATTTCGAATTTCCCTGCCAAACGATGAAGACGAAGATACCGGTGTGCAACGTGGGGGTGCAATATTGTTTCAAAAATACAGGACCCAATTGCAAAGTAGAGAGGCAGCGGAAACAACAGGGCAGATGAGCTTAATGGTTACCAACCTCGCCCAAAAAAGAGAAAACAGACTGATGGAGTCACTCAAAAGAAATGGACCTGGAAAGATGAGTTTGTTGCCAGCCTCATTGCTTACATAAAGGAATACAAGGCAGTATGTGATTTCAATGGTGTTGACTTTGAAGCAGACTTGAAGGACTTGTACACTGAACTTCATCGTTGCCTGGCGTCGAGGTTTCCAGAAGATTTTGGCCCAGATAAGGTAAGCGAACCTTCAACTGCTGTAAAAGACATGTCCTGTGAAGAATATGATTTGTACAAGAAAACCACTGCAGAAGAAAAGATCAAAATTGCAAAGGTTTATGATCGAATAAAAGCAAAGGTCAAAAGCATTCGCCAGGACTACAGAACTGCTGTAAACAAGGGTACCAGAAGTGGAAGTGGAAAACTGGTAAAGGAACATTTTGACATCCTGCGTGAAATTTGGGGAGGTTCTCCAGCTACAACCATGTTGGCTGAAGGTGTGGATGGTGATAGTCTGCTCTCTGACAAAGTCAAGAGCAGTAGTGAAGGTAAGACCTCCATGACAGGGACAAAAGGGTCACATAATAATAATAATAATAATAATAATAATAATAATAATAATAATAATAATAATAATAACAATAATAATAACAACAACAACAATGACAATGATAACAAGAATAAATTGCATACACACAAGTAACATATGTTCATAACTTCAAAAACAGTCAAATTACAGCTGTTTCAAAAAGATAACATTTATGCTGGAGCCAATTTTAAAAAAGCCCAGCTCTCTAACCTCTATGTCATGGCAGGGAGTCTAACATTTTTACAGAGTTACTTTTCAATGCTTCCCCATTTATGTTGTGGGGATTGGGAGCCAGGGTTTAAATTGACTGGAATATTACTAAGATAAACTCCCTAGTCATTTATTATAAATTGAGATACTGTTAGCATGTTTTAACTTAAATCCATTGTTTAGTATTTAGTTCATGTCAAACTGAGCTGGAGGGTAGGGAGGGCATTACTAGAGAGGTAAGGGGGCTTATTAACAGGCCACAGCAAGATTTGTACTACAGCCCTATTTGTTTGTTTGTTTTTACAATTCTTGTATGCATGTGGTGCCTAACAAAATAACAGACTGCAGTGTCTTTAAACTGCATGGGCCTTTTTTTCAAAAACACAATTTCTATATTTGTATTAATCTGCAGTTTCAGAAGCTGATGCAACTCTTACTGAAGAGTTATCAGACACAAATAAGGAGTCAGCACATGGAAATGCAAGCTCTTCATTTTCCCAAGTGCCTGCAGATGAACCAAAAATGACCAAGAAACCAAACATGTCTGTCTCGGCAGTGCCACGGTTAGTAGACAATAAAAGAAAACAGATGGAAAAAGCACTTTCTCAATCTAAACGAGATCAAATTTTGATGAATGCAACAAAAGAGGACATAATCATGAAGAAGCAAATGATTTCATCACTTGAGGAATCAAATAAGTCTTTACAAAGTACAATGCAAAAAATGACAGAATCACTCTCTTCCATGGCGGAAGGTATTTCAGCTGGTATGAGGATGATTGCTATGGCCATGGCATCACCATCACAACAGCAGTCTTGGAGTTTTCAGCCACCAGATTACAACAGAGTTTTGTATCCTACTGCTATGCATGGAACTCATGCATATACCATGGGGCATGATTTTGTAAGAAGTCCTCCCAACTTCCCAGGCGAAGATGGTCATTTTCAAAGTTCATCACCAAGGTCATACACTCCCAGCCCCACTCCATCTGACCAGGTCTCTGTACACAGCAATGGTAGTAGTACTGCTGGATATGCTTCCTACAATAGTTATTGACAAGGAAAGCTAAAACTGACACACAGCATACCTGTTGTAGAATGTCAATTTGTGTTTATTAAAATGTTGAAAAGTGTTAATATTGAACTAATGCTGGGATCATCCTAGCAGGAGGATCAAAATGTTGTTTGGCAGGGACAATGACAGAAACAGATTATCACACACAGCAAGGTCATACCAGCATGAAGGTCAAACACCAAGTACCATACATGTACTATATACTAACAATGATTTGCGGTTAAACAGGAAATGCATGTCCCACTTGGACAATCCACCTGCTAGGTTGACCGTACTCCTTTGAACATGGATAACTGGAAAGCCAGGTTCCAAAATCTTGCGTTACTTGTTGGTGTTAATGTTTTCCTTATAAAGTGATGGAAAATGACATTTTAAAACTGTATAGCCTTAAGTTCATACATACAAGGTTCAGCTGTGTAAATATGATGCTTGTTTAATTTTGGGGCAGAAAAATTCTCACCTGTATAATCTTTCATGCTCCTAACCCAACATTTGAACTTTTTTTATCTGGGAGTACATACACTTGGACAGTAACTATCAGACTGAGAACTACATGTACAAAGCTTGGTTCTAGTCATCCCATTTACACATCATGCAAAATGGCTGCCATCATCTTTTGTTATCTGGTCAAGATTCTTAAAAAGCTGAGGGTAACACTTGAAAATTAATAGAAGAGTATACTACACTGTCCTTTAAATTACAGGCTGCAGTTGTGACTCGTTTATATTCAAGAGATTGGTATAGCCTGTTCAGACGATATCTTAACCTGAATTTTATGGCACTTGTTACATAAATCTATTTGAAGACCTCCAAGAACTAATGAGGCTGTAAACAAACGAAACTAAAAACGAACCAAAGCTATAATCCTAGCGAAAAAATCCCTTTATGTTCAACTCACATGAATGCGATCAAATAAGTATGAAAACTGAACTATTTATAGCGAACGATACTAACCACTTAATGGATTGCCTTTTGTTTGATTTTCCCAGGAGGGGCAACACCTATATGATACAATACAATAGCTTAGAGCTTTACTTATTTGTTTCTCATAAACATGGCCTGTTTAGCCTTGTGTTCCTGTTTGGATAATATAAATGTCCCTGTAACTTCCCATTACATAGGAATATGGCATTAAAACTCTGCACACTGATGCACTGACTTGATTTTTATAAGGTAGACCACAAATGTTTCTTCTGGGGCCAAACAGTTAATGTTCACCATATTTGCATTGGATTTAGACTGCACTGAAGTGAATAATGTTTCATACAGAGCATGGAAGGTAAGAAATAAAATCTATGGCCTTGAATTAAATACAACTGCTCTACATTCTCACATCCTTGTTAGTAATATTCTTGATTCAGAGATTCTTGACAGACTATCATGCATTGGGAAGATATTCTTTGAATACCCGAGTAATGATGTTTCTTACATGAACACTTTCAGCAGAATTGACGTAGTACAGCCTGTCAGGTAGTGTGAGAGGTTGCGCTTCCCTGTCTCTGGCAATTTGGCGTTGAACATCCTCTTCATCAACAGTCATTCCATTAATTTCACAAATGTTATGTAACACAAAACATGCATACATCATGTTTGGCACATCTTTCAGTCCAATGTCCAGCCTTTTGTTTAAAACCTGCCATCTTGTCTTTAGCCTACCATATGCACATTCAATTGTATTCCTAGCAGAGCGAAGCATATTGTTAAATATCACTTCTTCATTATTTCTGGGGCTGGAGTACTCTTTCATACAGTATGGTAATAAAGGATATGCAGGATCGGCAAGTAGAATCACTGGGACTTTATCATCACCTGGTAAAAGTCTCTTGTGCATCATAGGGAGTTCTTCTTCACGTAACATTCTGTTGATACGGGACTGAGAAAAGACTCTAGCATCATGGAGACTGCCTGGCCACCTGGCATCAACATCAATGAACTTCCCACTGCTGTCACAAACCCCTTGCACATTAATAGTATATTTCATTTTGTAGGAGAAAAAGTCATGTGCATTGTCACTGGGTTGTTTCATGGGAATATGTGTTCCATCGATGCAGGCAAAGGCTTGCGGAAACCCAAACTTCTCTTCCATTTTCTTAAGAAGTTGGCCCATTTCTTCTTCAGTGCTTGGTAATGCAATATACCTTGGCCCCAGTTCCCTTGTAATCAAGGCACATACCTAAATATTAAACATAGGCACGCAAAGCGTGCAAGAGTTATTTTTTGTGAAGTAAAAGCCTCTGGAGACAGAAGCATTTAAGGGACTGTTTGCAGTAATAATTTAGTTAATTTGACAAGTTTTCTGGCTACATTGTACAGGAAGAAAGAAACAGAAATTTTGATGTACATACGATCTTATTCTTGGCTTGCACGTGACGTCACTGTACTTTCCATATTTGGGTATCCGCCATGTTGGGGTTCCACCGCGGGTAAAATTTACATGTGTTTATTACGCATATATGCCATCGCTGTGTACTATACGATGAGTTCTTTGGAAAATGAACGCGTCCCCTCGCTTGACGAGCTTTGTAGTAAGATCCCAATATTGTCGGAGTATAGTGCTAAACTTGACGACAACGTAAAACGAAGATACGTTGAAAAAATCGCCGAAATTGGAGTCGATCCGGTCACCATTCCCGATCAACAGTTTGACACGGAGTACCTTCCACCTATCGAAGCGATGGATTTGCTTAGCTACTTGGTTTTGGAAACGAGTTTCTACACGAAAGAGCAGTTCAAAGCATACAAGAGTTTGGAAGCCTACAACTTTGTGGTTTCAGGATTTTTATCAGGCATTCAAGGCTGTGTTCTCGCTGGAAAGCACGTTGTTACAGGAAAAGTGAGACATTCACAAAGAATGAATGACCCTTTGATCTATGTGTGGGTTGTCGCCGAAAAAGACGGAACAGTCAAAGCAGCCCACTGCTTAGGGTGCAAAGCAGGGCTCTCGGAAACGTGCTCGCATGTTGCAAGTGTGTTGTTTTATATCGAAGCGTGGACGAGGATTCGCGGTCAGTTGGCCTGTACCCAGGCCAAGTTAAATGTACGTGGTTGTTGCCATCATTTGTAAAAGATGTCCCATATGCAAAAATGCGCGACATAAATTTGACCTCCGCCAGAAAACTTAAAGCGGATTTGGATGAAAAAATCGATAACTTAGGAGAGGCTCAGGCAACATCCTTCACCGGCAGCAGAAGAGAACTAACAGTACAAGTTCCCACGGAGACTGAAATGAACACCCTTTATGAAAGTCTAGACAAAAAATTTTTTTAGCTACCTGGACAGCTATCTCACATTGTAAACTAAATAGTTTTTGAGACACACAAAAAAGCTTCAGGTGTTATTGCTATTTATTTACAAAATAAACTGTTTCAACCAATTGGCCACCAGTAAGGTTTGACAAATTAAAATACTTCCCTTTCATTGCTTTACAAATCGTAATCCCCTTAACCCTTCACTCCCAAGATCTGAAATTCAATTCTCCTAACTGATGACCATACAAATCTTTGTTCTCTGTTCTTGAGAATTTGGTGTAACATAAAGACACTTTCCCATAGTTGGTAATTTTCCAAATTCTCACCACCTGTCTCCTTGACAGAGTAGTAAAATCGTTAGGAGAATTTATTTGCTAGTCATTCCTGGGAGTGAAAGGTGTAAGTAATAATTTTCTAATGTAGGCGTATGATAAAGAACTTCAACCTAATGGCTTAAAAAACTGCAGCCATTAAGGGATATAAATCTAGTGGTAAACATCTAAGTACCTTTCCTTTTTGTACAGTTATTAATGATCAATGATGAGGATATCTTTACAAGTAAACAAACTGTCTAACTGGTCATCTCTCATTTGTCTTTTTTCCCTTTTCGAAATATAATTAATTAAAACTGGCTGTTATTGGTTTTACAAGTTGCATTTTCAAATAAATGAACTGGGAATGACATGACAGGATGAACCTCTCATTGTTATAATTAATAAATATCAACTCCTTGGGTTTAACATAATTTTATAAAATAGCTTTACGACTCCCGGTCAATTTCTATGTTCAAATAAATCAACTAGGAATTACATGACAGGAGAAACCTCTCATTGTTATAGTGAATAAATTTCTTTCAATTTCTTGGGTTTAACATATAAAATTAGCTTTACAAAAGCACATTGTAACCTTTGGGGAGGGTGGGGGGGGGGGGGCACTCAACATATCTTTAGCTGGGGAGGTACGGCTTAGTCACTCATCTCCCAATTTTTCATAACCAGCTTGAGTCATAATACCCTGTCTCAGACAAGAATGAACATCAAAGAATATGGACATCTAAAGTATCCTCTAAACGCCGGAGTTGCTTTTGGGTCAACTGTCTGGTGGTGTTTGAAAATTAATTTTCATTCTTTAATCTCCTCATTGAACCTCTTAAGAATCCCATTTAATTTCAGGCGAAATCCATATTCGAGACAAAAAATCCCTAAAAACCATATTCAAATTGGCCACACAACCCCATAAGGGACTTCCCCAGGTGGTGGTACACACATTTACAACATTTTAAAATTAAACCAACAAATTTCGAAACAGCATGGTTTACATAAGTACAATGGAATCCCAGTTTTGTAAATCCTCTATTTTTTAAAGCTTTCCTTTCTTAAACTATTTTTAACCATTGATTTGAACTCTCTGATTTCACAAACCAATTTACACTAGCCTTAGAGGTTAACAAAATTGGGATTCCATTGTATTTTGCACAGATTAATCTAATCAAATGGGACAATGGGGCCACATAGATTGACAAGTCCAGAGCAAACTCTGAGTATGCGGTCGATCATAGGTACCTGGATCTCAGGATTTCCAGTTGGATTACAGGTTAAAAAATCTACTGACAAGGTACTCTCAAGAATAGTGTATTTCCTGCGTAAAAGTCCTATAACTCGTTCAACGTGGATCCTAACATGTGCGATCCCCCTTGTTCTTTCAACGTCAACAGGGTCCAGTTGTTCTTTTCCTTTAGTGAATGCTGGAATTATGAGTTTTGCTTGTTTAAGGGCAACACCATCGTGAACAGTGAATCCCCTGTCTGCGATAACTAGATCCCCAGGAAGCAAGTTGTTGAGCAGCCCACAATTTTCCGTGAGATACTTGTCTGAGGTGCGTCCCCCCCAGGCTTCTGAGACATAGGAGATGCAGCCTTGAGGGGTTATGCCGATGAGGACCTTGACTGTGTTGTGGTGTTTGTACGAGCTGAACGTTTGTGCTCTAGCCAGGAGGTTTGTCAAAACAGTCAATAATGACGGTTGTCTTATTTCCAAACGAAAACTTAAAACACTGGGGCATGGTCTTCCAAAGTTCTTCCCTCTCTGGCCACCTGATCAGTGGGGACAACCGCACATCCATGATGACTAGCCAGTGTGCAAATGTCCTTGATACTGTGGACATAGAGACTCCAAATCGGTAGGCCAAGTCTTGGTGTGGAACATTGAGTCTCAATTTCATCAGTACCATAACCATCTCTTGAAATAAAGAAAGGGATTGTGTTCTTCGTTTGACATGGGGTGCAACATGATTAAAAGTGGCTTCCAGTAAGTACTTCAAATGTTGGCAAACCAGTGTAGAAAGACACTTTCCCGTCATCATCTTTGAAATAATTTTTGTCAAAAGGCTTGCTAGTCACTGACTCAGCAAACAAGTAATCAAACTCTTCTGTTTGAGTTGAGGCATCACTTCGTGGGCAGTCCTTGATGGAAAGAGATTCCACGGAGCGATATAAATAATCGAACGCTTCTGTTTGAGTAGAGCATGTGCTGTGTGTTGCTTGCTCGTTGGGATCTGATTCTTGCTGGTCTGTAGGTTGCAAGTCTAAGTTCTCCACTTGGACTTGTTCTGAACTGGTACTTGCACTTTCGATCTCAGCAGCAAAATCAGCAAGGGGAACTCCAGGCTCTTTTAATTTCTGCTGCTTCAGTGAACGTTCTTGTTCCTGTTGTTCCGCGTGACGTTTTCGCCTTTCCTTTGACCTCTCCGCTCGAGCCTCTCGCGATTGCGCTTGATGTTGTTCACTTTGCGTCGCCGTTTTGTCATGGCCTAAATTGAGAGTGGGAACCCAGTCAATATTGTAAGGATCCCACAAAGGAGCTGCAGTTCCAGAATGGAAATGTTGGTCGCAAACTTTATCGCTGTTCAAGATTTTATCCGTAAGATCAGCACGGCTTATTGCAGAGATCCACAATCGCCGTCGCTCGATACTCAATTTCTCAACTTCTGGGCCTTGATTTGTAATAATAGCTGGAACTCGATACAATCGGACTCCCTTACCTCGACCAGTCTTTCTAGAACAGCCAACGATCAGGCACATAGGCATTTTGAGGCAGCGGAATTAGAGAAAATCGTGTTTAGGTTCACGAGTTGGTGACTACGTGGTCAGCACACTGGCCGCCATATTGGTTTTGGAACCCCAACATGGCGGATGAAAATGGCAAATTGTACCGGAAGTCACGTGACTGCAAGCCAAGAATAGAACTGCTTCAAATGTAAATAGTTTCGTCTCCTCTAAAACATGTCCTAAGAACTACAAGGGATGATTTGTGACTTCTAATATTGATTTTACTCCTTGTGAAAAACAAAAGTATCAAGTTACCTTTATAACTAAAAATAAAAATCTTCTCACGTACCATTTACCTTTACAGCAAGAAATTTGATTGGCTGTTTTAAGTACATCCAATGTGATTGGTGTGACATACATACATCTCTCACTCACTCACCCAATGACCCGTCCATAACATACCCGACGCGCCGACCAAGAGGTATTAAAAAAAAACTCAAAAATCAAAAAATCAAATAAAAATAACTTTGTCTAAACCTTGCCACCAGTTCCATGTACACACCTTTCGCAACACAACAGATAGGGTGCATATTGCCACGCTGAAACTATTAGCAGTCATTCGCAAAGACCCCTGATCTTTCAAGTAATAAAGTGTCATTGCTAGGTGCTTCTCAACACTTAGCACATCACCACGTCTCGGACAGTCTTCACGGGGCTCCAAAAAGTAACGCAGTTCGTCAGCCACAGACATGAAGATGGCACGTGTCATTCGTAAGTTTGTTTTCCATTCGTGGTCTGGTAGCTTGCCTGTCCATAGATTTGTCCACCACTCCTCCGTTCATCCTGGTGCTCGCCATAATCTGCGAACAGGTCCACATCTGATCTTCCTCCTCGCTATTTGAAACCTTGAAATGGTGGCAGTGTGACTTAGATGGAGAATCATGGCTCGCTGTTGCTGTGTTTGAAATATCAAGTTGTATATAATGGCAAATTGATGCTGAAAGGCGGTTATCAAAGCGAGTAAGTAAGGAAGAACTCCTAAAACTAACTTTTTGTCCTTTTCGCCCGCCATCTTGCTTTGCAACCGCGCTGAACACAGATTCTTGCATGTAACGTTCATGTAAACCAAATTAAGAGTTGATCCCAGGAGCCGCGTTTTTGCATGTAAACCAAATGAAGATTCTAGGATGATCCTGGCACTAGGATCATCCTCTTTCCATGTAAATGGGCCCTAGATCTTCTGTGAGTGTGGAAGCCCTTGAAGACAGTGAAGATGAAATAGGAGTCCGTAGAGTTCGAAGAAGTTCATATAGATGTATCAAGATTCTTGACGAAAGTGAAAGTGAGGAAAATGAACATAGAAGTATATCCACAAGAGTTATGGAGATTGAAGACAGTGAAGATGAAAATGGAAGCTCCTTTGAAACTCCATACAAATTGGTTGATGATGTCATTACTGAATTTCAAGCCTGGCTTAGATCGGCCAATGGAGGTAATCTTGATGAGAAAACCAGCCAACAGCATGGAAAGCAAGTTTCCAAGCTTTTGAAGGTGGTGGATGACAAGTACGATTTGACATCCTTGTTCGACGATCACCTTATTAACCAAAAGTTCCTCGAGGGCTATGCAAAGAAAGAATACCACCCCAAAACAACGCAGAGTTATTTAATGAGTTTACGCCACTTTTACTCATTTACCCTCACTGAACAAGCAGGAATAACTGTTTCTAAGGAAAAGGTAATCTCTTTAAGAGACAAGGTCAGTCGGTGGTCATCAGCATTTCGCCAGAACTGTGCCAAACAACACTGGGAAAAGATGGAGGAAGACTTTCACGCCTTGATAACTTCGGATCAAATAAGACAGTTTGAAACAAGCAAAGCTGCAAGAGATGCTGTATGTTTGTTAGGTCAACTGTCAGGTGCACACAACATCCAGATAACCCAAGCTCAGTACACGTTAATTCGAGATTTCCTTCTAGTTGAGATATCTATTGACAACGCTAACAGGGCAGGGGCTCTCGCGAACATGACAGTCGGAGAATACAGCAGAATGGCAAAGGAAAGTGACGAATTCGTTGTTCTTGTGAAGAATCACAAGACAGTGAGCACCCATGGTCACGCAAGAATTGTTTTCTCTCCCAGATCAAAAAGCTGGATGGACGTCTTCCTCAAAGAAGTGCGTTTGAAATTCGCTGCTTCTGACAGTGGGACAGACAAATGCGTGTTTTTATCGTCAAATGGTTTCCAGTCAAATAAACAAAGCCATAAAGTCCGTATGGAAAAAGGCCGAAGTCGAGGGCGCGCCAAGCTCTATGTTATTTAGAAAATCCGCAGTGTCCAGCGTACACAGCAGCAGCGATAGCAATGAAGCAAGAGGACACCTGGCGGATTTAATGGCCCACAATGTTTCCACTGCTACTAGATATTATCCATTGCAAGAAAAATCAAAATCCTCCGTCCTGGCTTCCAAACACTTGCGTCAAGTCATGCGTGGGGAAGACGAAAGCCCAAGCATTTCCACTGTAGAGGAGGGTGAAGCTTCCAAATGTTCCTGGAGCAAAGACCAAGAAATTATAATAAGAGATCTGTTTAAACGGGGACATAGTTTTTTCACGCTGTTAGCTTAACCCCTTAAGCCCCGAGGAGTTCCCCATTGACGAGTAAAATCGTCTGGCGTTAGACAGAGTAAAATCTATAAGTGCCATTTGGCACTATCGGGGCTGAAAGGGTTAAAGAGGAGATGAAGGGGAAATCCGTGACAATTAAAACGGTGAGGGAAAAAAAAGCTGAAAATGTGCACCTGAAGGACGAGGACGCGAAGAAGATTCTTGACAAAGTTCGGGGGATGTGGCGTTTTCCTTCCTCGAAACAATCAGAGCCTGTGAACCTCCCTGAGGAACAAGAAACTCTTGAACAAAGAGTGGAGAGATCTCTTGACGTCGATAAAAGCCGCTATTGGGAAATAGAGACCACAACAACAGAGGCAAGTGGTGTTCATAACCTGTTTTCATCTTTGGAGCTTGATAGGTTGAGAGCTATGTTTAAAGAGATGATCACGACATCTGTGCCAATCTCAAAGCCCAAGGTCAAAGAAATTCTTCAAAAGGAAGATGGAGGAAAGGAACTCTTACAAAAAGCCTCGTTAGAAACAATAATTAATCGTGTGAAATACGAAAGGCGCATTAAAAGAGCATCTAAGGCAGCTCAACATTAGAGTTGTTTTTAAAAAAAGTTAACAGTTGATTGAAGTCTGGACAAATGTGTTAGTCTCCAGCTTACATGCTTAAGCATTTTTTTATCCTGTGCTCTTCTACAGTTTTAATTTCAACCTGGTACCCAAAGATGTTGCCACCCCGAGGGAAGTTAGTTAAAAGACATTGTAACTCGCGGCTCGAAAGTTTGTTCTTCGGAGTAACAGTGTTACGTCATTCCAGTCGAATCATGAACGTTATGAATAATGTCATAGTTTTGCATGCTTGTCTACAATGTACTTTTATCAAGCGTCTTGAGATTTGCTAGAGATTTTGATAAGTTCACGTTACTATGATTGGTTATACTATCGAGTTTAAGTTATTGAAAGTTATTGGTAGAAATTAAAGTGCCCCTAACCCCAAAATATTCTTTTTGCTAAAATTAACCTTTGCACCTGTTCGAAACGCATTGCGGCCATTTTTTCATTTTTCAAACAAATCCTGCCATTTTATAGGCTTCGAAAGTTGCGAACATCCAAGCATCTTGTGTTCACGACCGAGTCAGAAGGGGAGTGGGCCTATTCCTGATGTGACGTCACAAACTTATTTACATGGCATTAACTTTTTGTAAAAATGCATGCAAATCACATCAGGAATAGACCCACTTCCCTTCTGACTCGGTCGTGAACACAAGATGCTTTGATTTTCGCAACTTTCGAAGCCTATAAAATGGCAGGATTTGTTAGAAAAAGGAAAAAATGGCCGCAATGCGTCTGGAACAGGTGCAAAGATTCATTTTAGCGAAAAAAATATTTTGGGGTTAGGGTGCACTATCCTGTGTTGTTCTACAGTTTTAACTTCAACCCGGTATCTAAAGATGTTGCCATCCCGGGGGAAGTAAGTTGCGTTAAAATGCATTGTAACTCACGGCTCCAATGTTTGTTCGTCGGAGTAAAACTGTTATGACATTCCTGTCGAATCATGTTCTAAATAAATTACATGGTTTTGCTCGCTTGTCTTCAATGTACTGTTATCAAGCGTCTTGCTAGATTTGTTAGAGATTTTGATAAAGTTCATGCTGCTATGATAGGTGATACTATCGAATTGAAGTTATTGTTGAGTGGACAACGTAGCTGATTGTTTGTCTTGTCTCCACGTCTCTTCAACTGAAAGAAACACAACCAAAGTCTTAAATAAAATGATGGGTTGTTCAATAAATGAGACGGTAGTCATTGTTTAAAAACAACTGAGACATTGTATCAAAAGCAGCTTCAAAAGCAGCTGAAAAAAACACCAAATTTGTCTGTGCTCTGTTAGCATCAAGTTTGATAATCAACAATGAAAATACCTGACAGTTGTATTGCACTAAAACGTTTTTCCTTAGAGAAGACTTACAAATGAGCGTCACATAAGTTCCCTGTTACGGTCACCAAAGTGCCCTATTCAAGTCGCCAAAGTTCCCTAATGTCACAAAAGTTCCCTAGTGACGTCGCTAAAGTTCCCTATGCGTGTCACAAAAGTTCCCTAGTCACAAAAGTTCCCTCTCTCTCTCTCTCTCTCTTTCTCTCTCCCTCCATCACACGTGATCTTAATTTCAAAGACAATGCATACTGCTTTATTTTTTTATTTTATTCCTTTTCCCAGCATTTGAGTATAGCTGAAAAACTCCCAACAGAATTAAACGCAGAGGTTGCTGTACCACCACCAGCAGAAAGTGCTCCCAGTGCAGAAAGAAAGACAAAGGCAAATGCAGATCTAGCTAATTGCCCTAGCAACAATGTACCTGCAGAAAGAGTTACATGTCCAGATACCCACTCAGCTACAAAAAGACAAACTGATTGCCATGGTAGCCACACACCTGCAGAATACACCAAAGTCAATTGTTCTGAGAGTCCTGGAACTGCAGAAGACCAAACAGATAGTGACTGCAGCCACTCACTTGCAGAAAGTGCTTTAATTTTTTGTACAGGCAGCCAGCTAACAGCAGCAACAATTGAGTTGCTAAAACTCCTAGTAAACTCACATACATCCCAAAGTTTGCTCATTGTAATTTTACAAACCACTTAAGTGCAGAACATCCTGATTTAAACAATTCATTATTTCTTCTGTGCATTGACAGAAGTTATCACACCAATTTTGATACAACCTGTGCATAATTTCTTTCACTAGACCACAGAGAGTTTGTTGGATTCTTGTCACAGAGAAAACACCAGAATGCAAGAAGGTAGGTAATTGCAAACTTAAGATTACTAATTTTGCAGTGACAATAATTGCAATGATGATGATATATAGATTATTACATGTACATGTTAATAGCCTGATATCGTTTTTATTCACTCGTTTTTAATGCCATATCGCAAACGAGCGAGTCTTTGAATGAGTGAGCGATATGGTATTAAATGAATGAAAACAATATCAGGCTCTTAACATGTAATAATTTGTTTACTACATATTATAATAAAGTTTCTATATAACGCGCGCTCTCATTGGTTTAAACAGCGTGCTTTATGAGAGTACAAAGCACGGAACAAACGAAAGCCCACGCCATCATTCGCAGAAATGGCAGATGAATTTCCGAATTTTACCTTGGGTATTATTGAAGCTGTCAGTTAAAGGCTTGCTCAGATATTCTGTCAAGTGCTTTGGATGGAAGACCTCAACCGTCGCCCGGTCCAGCAGTTCTTTCAAGCTCAGAAAGTCCTCACGCTGGAGTTCTTCATTTACAAAATTCCCAACAGGTTTTCAGATTCCAGCCACAAGCAATGAAGAGTTTGTTTTCCAGTTGTCATGTCGGAAACGTGCAGGTTTTCATAGGCAACAATTCGGCCGGTTTTCACTGAACTTAATCATTTAGATCCTCTTTTTTGCTGTTTTTTACGGACTGAAACCGAACATTGAGGCACTTGTTTTTCCATAAATTCTAATTTTGTGTGATTTTCCAGTTGATTGATGTTTTGACAAGCCTTTGTTTCATTAACCAATCAAATAATCTTAAACATTCTTACAAGCGCGCTGATTGGTCCAAAGTAGCGTGCTTTATCAGAGTATAAAGCACTGTGCTGACGACATCTCAGTTCGCCACAAGCAGCGCGCGCTTTGAAAATAAAGTAGAATTTTTGAAGAAAATTACTTGTTTTTTATCATAAAACAAATAAAGAAGCCTTGACTGTGCTCTGTTCTGTTGTAAAGCACTTAGGAAGCGGCTAGAGCACTCAAGAAGTAGGGAGAAACACTCGCCTATCGGCTTGTGTTTCCCCCTACACTTCTTTCGTGCTCTAGCCGTTTCCTGCGTGCTTTACAACAGAACAGAGCACAGTCAAGGCTTCTTTATTTGTTAATTATATGCTTGAAAAAATATCAAGCCACCAAGTTGAAGTACAAGAAAGTTGACAGGCACAAATCTTGCAGCGGCCCTTTCGTTGATAAAACTGCAAAGCAATTCTTCCCGCCATATTTGATGCCACGTGTCAGCTAAAATATAGCATGCAACCCGATTGGTCCAACCAAATCATTACAGTCTATTTGATTGGACAATTCAAACCGTGAAGTGATATGATATCATATCACTTCACGGGTATCATATTTAGTCACGGCTTTATCACTCTGATATCCACACAATATCTAAATAAGTTTGTTTATTCCATTGTCTTGCATTGCATAGCGCTGAATTATACATTGTAGCTGCATAAATACAAAATACATAGACATAAATATATAAATCACACGTGAATATGGTTCCAACAGTCAATGTCGCCCTAGTCTTAAGGCTATTTAACCAAGACAAAGTCTCGTAACCACTTGGTCTTGGCTTGTTTCAAAACTAAATTTGTAGTAAGTGACCTGAGTGAGTACCCATGCAAATTTGTTGCGGTGCGGCACTTGGACAAAGAACGAAGTATGGACGATGTATGATAATCTAATGATAGCCTTTAAATTCAACCTGCTACTATGATAATTTTTCTTCAGATTTTTAAAGTGTGTTTGCTCAACTCCTGACTGACAAAATTTTGACTTTCGATTTCCATCCAAAGGATGTTTACTTTGAGTGGAAGTTTTGGATTTCATGGTCTGCCATTACTCACGTTCACAACTGACCAAATGGACCTCTGAGGGTTGGGTCTGGGGAAAAGAAACTTCATTTACTCACTAGCTTAAAATTCCAGTGTATAAATGCAAAACATGAATTTAAAAGTCTGAAAGCCTAAAACTCCTGTGCTGCATATTAATTCAGCCACGATATACACACACTTTGCATTCTTAAACTAGAGAGTCTGACATTGTTTTCCCCTTGATCCAGCTCTCTAGATTTTGTGAAGTTAGCAAAGCATTTCACTTTATCATGTCACAGACAGAAAAAGAGACATCTCGGTGATGAGAGATCAAATATTGAAAATTTTAGAAATACCAATCGACTCAAAGCTGATTTTGGAGTAGAAGAGACAAATATGATCATCCCATGGAATCACAGGAACCCAAAGCTCGATATATGAGCAGCTCTTTATATGATGACCTTTGCATTGTTACGTGACTCGAGCGATTTGCATTTTTATAAGATTTGTATGGGGAAAATAATGATTGTTTCTGTGACGTATGAAAATGTAGCGATTTAAATCAAAATCGTCTTACCTTACTTTAGTTGAGTGTTTTTTCCCTCCTGTGTGGTCTTTGAGCCGATTTACGGCCATTTCCGTTAGTTTTAGAGGAACCGGTTTGCTCCCTCTATATATACTAACCAAGGTTGGGTACTCTCATGAAGCAGTCGATCCGATCTGCCAAAGGAAAACGGCCGTAAATTCTCTCCAGCAACTCCAGTTGCCTCGAAATTCCGGGTAGGGCACGGACGATAGTTAATTTTTCCTTCCGTGGTCTTTGCTTGGCGTCGAATCTTCACAGAGGCCGAATAAAACGTCGGCAATCTCTGAAAACGTTCCCGTTTTAGCCATCAAAAGAGGCTTTGTTCGAAGTACGCGTTACTCCAACGATCAAAAGCTTAGCGACCCGGCCAGAGACTTGAATTACTTTCACTCCGGGTGGGAGACAGTCCTTTGCTTCCATCAAAAATCACTTCCTTGAATCCTACAGCAAAAGTCTTTCTTAACTTGCACAGATGAACAACAAGGAGTATTGAGAACTGCAGGGTACGAGGGTATTGATTTTTTGTTTAGGGGTGAATGGGCTAATGGGAGTGCTTA
>NC_090879.1:46953818-46961318 GCF_036669935.1 Montipora foliosa
CAGTTTCCAGGCCTGGAAAGTCATGGAATTTAATTGTTGGTCACGGAAAATTATAGACACGTGTGGTACGTAAATTACAAAATAAAATGCAGGCGAGTATGTCAGAAAATACTCCTAAAACAAGGACGATTTTGACAATTTTCGAAACTGTCAGTTAAAGTTTAGGTCATGGAAATCTGGAAAAACTAATGGAATTTGAAAAACTCTTAAGAGTACGAACCCTGAACCTAGAACACAACTCTGAAATGGTCTATTGAAAAGATGCACAAGAAGTAAAATATTTGCCTCCATAGTGGGCACATTTTCAGGCCGTTGCCATAAGCTTCAAATACTGTCATGCAACACATATTTCCTACCTTTTCATTGTATTTATTAACCCTTTCCCTCCTAAGAGTGACACTTATACATTTTACTCGTCAATGGGGAGCCCCTCAGGGGTGAAAGGGTCAAGGTATGCCCCCCAAATCAAAATGAGGAATAAAACAGTTGGTAACTTCAATGTCTGAATGAAAATTGCTGATATGAATGATCATTCAAGAGAGTTTGCCATGGGCCTTTGGAAGCAAAGGCCTCTTGCCATTCTTGTAACACAGAACAGTGTAATGGTTCCAACGCTTTACCATTTGGTGGAGGTAAAACAGGTGATGCACTTTTGGCATTGCGCAAAGGATTGTTTTGAATCAGGAAAGCCACACAAAGGTCTGCTCAGCAGCCATAGTGTTGGCATTTGGAATTTCCTCTTTTAAAATACTAGGAACATAGTTTTCCTTGCATCTTTTGTCCTTATGATTTGAGATATGCAGCCTGTCTATGATTTTCTTCACAGAAATCCATGCTCTATCCCATGGGGAGGACCATGGCAGCAGATTCTTAGCAGCTCGTAGCCCATCTAAGTGGCACATATTGTCCTAAGCCACATAAACTTTGGACCAGTTTGCTGGGCTAAGTTGCTTCAAAATAATGCAAAGCCAGGACAATACTATAATAAAAACTTGTGAAGGGCTTTCTGACCTAAATTGAAGTGAACAAATATGAATAAAAGAAAGAAACTGTCAGAGGCTTTAATATGGAGGTTTGCACAATCTTACTCTTTAACAAAGTTAATTTTAGGTAAGTTAGTAATAGGAGTTGTAGCTCAATTTACACATGAATCATTATTGTCTTAAGTCAGAATAATGTATTAAGCATATTTCACTTAAGGACGTTCGCGCCCAAAACGTTCTCACATACAGATTTTTTTTAAACTTGCCACGCAGAAAGGTAATGATCTACTTTTGCCAAAAAGGCAAAAAAAATGGGGGGTCACCATGCTCGTTTGCGAGATCATGAGGTGCATTTTTAGAAGATTGCGTTACTTTAAGACGATCTTAGCTTACAACTGTCAGCAATAAAAAAGGTACATGAGTGAAATTTAGATCAGGTAAACGTACTCAGTTCAACATAACTAATATAACTAAATTAACCTCTGCAACTGATGTCTTTTTCTGAGGTGAAATAGACCTTGAAAAACGATACATATTAGTCTAAGAAAGAAAACTTCGGTCGCACGAGAGCATAAAAGGCCAAATATTTGTAACTTCTCACGTACGGATTTTTTTTGTTTTTTGTTAAAATGGACAAAATCAAGAAAGGAAGTGATCTACGGAAAGAAAAATAGGGGTTACCGAGCATTCAAGAAGTTCTCAAAGCGATTGTCTATTCGCATTGTCATGCCATTGCGTGACATTTCCGAGAAGACCTGGGTCCACAGCTATCCCATGATGCCACATACTTTCATGTTCCATTCTTTACCTGCGTGGTCTACGATGCATGACGTGTGCGTGACATGTGCGAAAAGATGCGCAGTAGCAATGGGCGCGAACGTCCTTAACAGAATTAATTTTATACCTGGATGCTATAAAAGTGACAACAATACAATAAATTTTACATGATTTTAAGCCCATACAAAACCTTACACTTAAAACATTAAAAAAATCTATCGGATGGTTTTTCAGTTATTATCAAAATAGACAAAAATTGACAATTTTGCCAACTGCAAAAGACCTGTCTGACAGATGTGGTCATACAGCTAGTTTAAGAAAAGGCCTTTGAAATGTCTAGTTTGCAGTAACCCTCCAGGAGCTCAGTTACTACATGTATATTTAGCATTTTCTCCTGATTTGCGTTATATAATTTTATTTGTTAGGAAAAATTACATTTTACATCAATTATTGTGGTGACTAACACTTCAGAAGAGACATTCTGTTGCTTTTATTTCACAGATATCAAAATCTTCATCTTTTTCTTGGGAAAACCGAAGTAAGCCTAACTTGCTGATGTGAGTTTTTGTAGTAGTCTCATTGAACGTTTTGCTCTTAAGATTCCCTCATAAACGGATCACCATTTATAATCCCCCTGTGAGCTTGCAGGAATTCCTAATCTACAACAGATTTCATGAAATTTCAAAGAAGTTACTTTTCCAAACTCACTTAAAAAGGGGACTCCACTTGTCAATAATTCCCCCTCCTCTCACGATAAACAAGTGACCTCTGGACCACTTTTGCAGCCGCTGCTTTCCACCAGTGTCCTTGTTGCAAGTTGTGGGCTGTGTTTCAATGCAATTATTGAGGATAGAATTCACAGCGTCATGCTCCTTTTCTACGAGCTCTGTGTTCCCTAGTGGATAAGGAAATTGACCATTATCTCTACAACTGCATAGGATAGGAAACAATATTATATTGATTCTAAGTTTAAAGGCATTTACCAGTATGAAAGCACAGTCACTGTGCTTTCTGTTTTGAAATAAAAGTATGTTTTTGATTCACATACATTTGGTGCAATCAGTGGTTACTACAGAATCTTCATTGCTTTCTTTAAGACTGAATGATATCTTGTAAACACAAAACAACACAAATATAACGTTTCTACTTCTCAACAAAATACCTTGTCTGGTGTAAACTACTCTTTCCAAGTTTGAAACACTGAATCATTCTTCAAAAATATGAATACTTAGCATTTACTTTATACAGTACTAAGCTACTTCTAATTAAGCACTGGATAACAATAAATAGAGTACTGAATAAAACACATGCATCACCTCCGTGCAAGTTACATATAGCATAGAGTCCATAAGGGAATGAAGTTTACCCATAATTGTTGCATGATATCTATACGTAATTTTAAGTACCTTGTGATTGTACAACACTATTCCCAAGATGGGAGATTTCATCATCATGAAGTGATACCAAAACATCATCCACTTTTGAAACTTCCTGGTCACATACCTCTTCGAATGACACATCCGACTCATTTCCTGAATAATGTTGCAAGGCACAAGCACCTCAATTATTACAGAAGTACTAAAGTATTTCTTCAGTTATTTAGCTAGAAAAAAAAAAGTGGTAGCATTTTTTGTCATGATACATTGATGTATCCAATAAATAGTTTCAGAAAATTCAGTTGGCTTATGCCATAAATTATACAGTCTATTGTGACTCTATTAAAATCATTACACTATCATGTTTTCATAGCTTATGGCATAATACATGCAGCTGATGCTATTGTGATAACCAATGATAGATCATTACTGTCATGTTTTCAACACTAAGCAAGTTTCAGGGGTTTCAGAGACTAACAGTGATGTAGCTGGCATCATCATCATCATCATCATTTTGAACTCGAAGAATCATTGACACAACGATTTTCCTATGGTAAATGCCTGACAATTTTACTTCTCAATGGGTGCCACTCTTATCACTAGTCAAAATGTTGTTGTTACAATACCAGTAATTATTGTTCTTGTTGTTGTTGTTGATATGGATCATCATCATTATCTCATTATTATTATTTGCTGTTGTTGCTATCATTATCCTACTACTATTACCTGTATCAGCACGCTGAATCCCGCAATATTTCAAAAAACCACGAACATCTGCAGGGACATCTGGATGGTTTTCTGCTAAGTATGTAAGTATGCCACATGCTCCCCACAAAACGCCTTTCCAGCTTGAGGGGACTCAGTACAAACATCTGGGTAATTGAGCAGTGGGAGGCCTTGCACAAAATGCTGGTTAAAAAAATGAGCACTTCAGAATTTCGTAGAGGGTTCCAGAAAGGCATACCTTTCAGAAAACATACAAGTCAAAGTTAAACTCTAATGAAGCACCCACCTTTCTTTGCATCATACAGTGAGCAAACATCAATTTCCATTGCCCATCAACAACCCAAAGTTGTCCACAACCTTATAAACAAAGACAAAACTCCTTAATCCCTTAACTTCATGCAAGTAGACAACTTTGATGCTTTTGGAACAATTCGCACTTTTCTATGATCCTCTGAAGACGCCCAACTCCTGTGGTTATTAGTCATAATAAAGGTAATGGAAAGTGATGATATTTAAGAGCACACAACCGCTAAAGTCAGGGCTGGAGTGGGCATTCAATCAGGAAAAAGTGGGGTAGTGTAGTCTGAGTAGAGTCTAAGAACCACTAAGCTAAGAAATATGTCACCACGTGTCTTGCAAGCATCTGAACAATCATCTGGAGGATGGCTGTAAATGGACTTTGCTCGTATCTTATCCACTTCCTCCATGACTTTGTCTCGGTCTTCATTCTTCTTCATCAAACCAAAGAAGTCAAGGTTACCAAGCTCTCTCGCTTTGGACTCTAATTCACCATTGCTGCCAAAATGCTGAAGCGCACTGTTTTTCTCCATAGTCTAAATAATGAATTGAAATGTTACTGTTTCTTATAAATTTTTGTGGTCATAAAAAAGTACACATACACTAAGGGAACCCCTCATACAGGCGTAATGATACCATCCTAGCCTGCATTTGTTTCTTGCAAGTCTGCATTCAAATAACCATTTCCTAATTGTTCTGGCGTACTCCATAAATTTAACTACTGTTATGCTCCGTATAGTGGAAAATTTATACCTGGACACTAATTTTAGGTGGTATTGATTCCCATAATATGAATGTTGCACAGTTTTGCTTTCCTCCTCTCAAAGGAATACAAAATACTATTTTGATGAAACATTAATATTTGGAACAAACTTGTGTAGTTAAATCCTAACCAAGCAAGTAACCTATGAATAATAACATCAGCTCTCATCCGTATCTCATCATTACACAATGTAGTAAAACAGAAGTTAGAGTTGCACTTACGACACAGACACAGAACAGAGTTGCACTTACGACACCATTCAGCTAAAGGGGGTCAAAGCCAAATTTATCAAGGTTCAGTTAAAATTGTACACATTTTGGATTATGGATTAAGTCCTTAAGCATCATGCCAAGAATGTGCTTTCCCAGTCTAGTGACACAGTAAAGTTGGCAATATAGTAGCTTCAACGTTGTACAATATAAACGGAAATTGTAGTTTCGAATTTAGAGTGATGTGAACTCATCACTAATTAATTAAGAGGGAGCAGGTTATTAATATCTTCAGTTTATCCAATCTTGCAGTAAATAAAGGTTCTTGTCAGTACACCTGTACCTTGATGTCCTGAGAGGAGCTCAAACACCTCACTGTAAGCAGTTGAAAAGCCTGAAAAGCTAGCCGAGCTGTGGTTCCTAGAAGCAACAAAGATGTGAAAGCCATGAGCAAGACGCTGTAGTAAAAAAAAAGACACAGAAACAGCAGGATGTTTCCTTGTATATTTTTCAAATGCATGACTGCATTCTTGGTTATTCCAATTGTTGTTTATTTAATTACATCCAATCTTGTACCTAAGTGGTGAAATATCAATCCAATCAGTTCCATCTTCAATCAAGCTTGATCTCTTATTTGTAGCAATATCCTTATAACCATGGCAAACGTCATTAACCTTACGTAGAAATAAACTTGAAACAAACCTCAATACTCAACAACATTTACAAAAGAGTGAGCCCTCCAAAACCAGGAGTAACTGCAGAATAACCCGCCACTCCAAAAGGGAACATTATGTGGCTATGCAGTTGTCACTACCACCCTTCCACTAGAATAAGTTAGTAAGGAAAGAAGTGGCTACGCAGTTATGTAGTGGTCATTACCACCCCCTTCACCTACTTAGTAGAATATGTTCTTAGGGCCCACTGACGTATTTTTTGGAGTGAGTTGCTAATGATGTAATGGTTAAGTAATTTGAGAGAGTTTGGCATTATTTTGGTCAGTTTCTAACTTTTGTAAGCCAATGACCCTAAATATGACGTCATCATACCACGCCCATGGTCACATGACCAATAAAAGAAAACTCTAAATTTGTCTCAGTGCTACGCAATTTGGGTATTTAATCAATGGTTTGATAATTTGTATTCGTTTTTGCATCCAGCCTAGCTTGGTTTCCTTTTTATTTTGAAAAAACATAAACGATACTGAAATACCCATAAACTTTTCAACAAAGATGATTTTAAAAAATCAATGCTTAGCTATATTCTGTATTTGGGGGTGAAACATGCCATGTAAAAAAAATTCAATTCAATTTAAAACCACCGGAAATTTAGCTTTTTTCTAAAAAAACGGAAGTCAGTTCGTTTGCACATGCACAGTTGATCTGAGAACGAGTGCAAGGAAGTGCAAGGAAAAACCCTCGACGGAAACAACAGTTTGTGCGGTGACTTTTTCTTGTGAGTGGGTTTTCTTGTCAGCTCATGATATGATGATGTCAGTTACCGGAAGTAACATTTCACTTCCTTTGCAACGCGCGAAAAATCCGTCTGTGGGCCCTTAAGGAAAGAAGTGTCTAAACCCTAACGCAGTGGTCAATACCACTGTGTAGATAACCAACCCATAAAATGAAAGCTAAAGCCTTATAACAATGCTTACGCCTAATCACTGAAACGAGCGCAATGCTTAATCTGTAAACGAGTGCTTTATTCTTCACAGTATCTTGTCAAAACAGTGTACTTAACAGAACCATTAAATGAAACCTAAAATTTTTAAAGAATGCTTGGGCCTAATCACTGAAACGAGCGCTTAGGCTTAATCAGTAAACGAGTGCTTTTGTCTTCACACGATCTCCTGAAAAAGTGTAGTTAACCCTTTAACTCCCACTTATCAATTTTACTCTGTCTAATGCCAGACAATTTTACTCGTCAATGGGGAACCCCACAGGGCTGAAAGGGTTAACCGAAGCGTAAAATGAAAGCTAAAATTCTACGATAGTACTTAGGCCTAATCACTGAAACAAGCACTTAGGCTTAATCAGTAAACGAGTGCTTTCTTCTTCACACGATCTCGTGAAAAAGTGTAGTTAACCGAAGCGCAAAATGAAAGCTAAAATTCTACGAGAGTGCTTAGGCATAATCACTGAAACGAGCGCTTAGGCTTAATCAGTAAACGAGTGCTTTCTTCTTCACACGATCTCGTGAAAAAGTAGAGTTAACGAAGCGTAAAATGAAAGCTAAAATTCTATGAGAGTACTTACGCCTAATCCCTGAAACGAGTGCTTAGGCCTAATCAGTAAATGAGTGCTTTCTTCACACGATCTCGTGAAAAAGTGTAGTTAACCAAAGCGTAAAATGAAAGCTAAAATTTTACGAGC
>NC_090879.1:46998818-47028818 GCF_036669935.1 Montipora foliosa
ATTCCCATACAAATCCTTATAATTTTGTTGGCCATGCATGCTCACACTGAGCTTCGGGTGCCTGTGGGAGTTCTAGTAATATTATTTCATTACATGTAGGTGTTTTGAGATGCAAAGCTTTTAAAGAAGAGAGATATTTTGTTTATATTTCTATCCATATCACCCTATCTCATTATAATCATCCACACAACAGACAAAAAATGTACCAAATACCTGGTTGCGATCGTGTTTCATTTTGATCTTGATCACCAATGCTGCAGCCGTCGCTCTCTTCAGTTGTTGTATTTAAGCTGATGTTGTTGAGGTCTCCGTCAGTTTGTAAGCCATTCTCTTCATCTGAGGATTCAACTTTTTCCCATTCATTTTTTCGCTTGTTAAAGTAAAGATCATAATGAACTCGGAATGTCCTAATTGACACATATTCTTGGCAATGTTGGCAAAATCGCCTCTTCGTCGGAGCCATCTTTCAATGACCTTTTCAACGAGCCTTCAATTGGCTAGCGGCAATGCCCTACAAACTAGCCAACCAATAGAGAAGAAATTAATGCGCTTCCCCCACTGACATTGGCGCAAATTGTGAGGCGATGACAGATTTATCGCGGGCGATACTCTTCGTCCTCTCTTTTCATCTCACTCTCGAAGATCCAGTTAGACTCTTTGCTGCTTACTGAAACTGTTCATATCATCGGATAAAATGGCTTGTAATCCACCAAATAAGCCAAGTAAACATCGGCATGACCCCAAAACACCGATCAGTGGTGGAACAAGACAGCGCCCAGGTAGTGAAAAAAATACCTCATCCCAACGGCTCTCCGAAGTGGCGCTTCGAACTGCGACGCCGTTATCAGTACCAGAGCAGCAACGTGAAACATCGCTCAGGTCTTTGTCTAATTGTTCACCGCAGCTGGCCTCCAGTAATTCTACGCCAAGCAACTCTGAACGTCCCCAAATCCCACCAATTCCGAGGCCACCAGAAAGCGATAATAGACGTCGCTGTCTTGAACCGTTAAATCTGGGGCCCTCACTACAGGCAGACTCCTTGCCAGACGAAAGGCGTGCAGCCAATGTTCAAGATGACCATTTCATGGCAAGAATGGAAGCGTTTTTCGAACAACAGCAACAATTCAACGAGCGCTTGGAACAACGGGTAACCGAACACCTAACAAATGAGCGGGAAAATTCAACCACTCGAGCCCGAATGAAGAAACGGCTGCCTAAGGAGTTGTCGGTGAGTTGCATACATGTTCTTTTTTAATGAATATTAATAAGATACCATGGTAGATCAAGTACATCTCACAAAAAATGGGTTAGTTTACCAGCTTTTCACTGTACAATCCTTAATTTCATTGGGCCGGCATAAAATTTGGGATGTAGCTCAGCTACTCTATTATAATATATTGACTTAATAAAATAATTAGGATAGTACATGCACTGTCATTGGTCAATAGCTGTGTTTGGATGAGAGTATGTGAACAATGTAAACACGGCTGTAATATCACACTAATTCTGAATTGGTTTTGTTTTGTCAGACATGCATTTTGATTGGCTGGTAGGAAATATGATCATGTATGAAGAAAATCTGTTTCATTCAAGAAGTCAAAAAACAGCATTTTCCTTTAATTTATTTGTGAAATTATTTTTGAGAAGTATTTTAGAAAAGCACTAGAGGACTTTTTTTCATGTTTACATAGGCTCATCTAAAGACTCGACATTTAAGCAAACTCGAGATGCAGTCGAGGTTGCATAACTGTCTTGAATCCTCTCAACACCCCCTCGTGTTTAGGTAAGGCTATGTAGACAAGAAAAAAGTCCTCTATTCCTTAAATAATTTGTGATATATATATTTTTCTATTATATACTGTACCCACACAAAGAAAAAATCCTGAAAAATATCTGCTGTATCCAAGTTGCCATTCATTCTCTAAATTTCCAATTTTTTATTCCAGGGCACTGTTAGAGAAGTCTATGCAAGTTTGAGAAAGGAGGGTGGAGAATGCCTTGAGTGGGATTTCTCCAAATGGTAGAGTTTTTTGTTAATTTGAGGACTCTTGCATATATACATGTAACTCTTTTTTTTTTTTTTTTTGCATTCCTTCCAGCTGAGGCTGTGCGCATGCTTGTGGAGATAAAATTGATGTTTAGATTTAAAATCATCATTTTCTATTAACCCTTTGACGTCCAAACCGGCCTAAACCGGCAGACTTAGTATTTTACTCTGTCTAACACAAGACGATTTTACTCGTCAATGGGGAACCCCTGGGAGTCAATGGGTTAACCCATTCACATGGGTTTCGAAAGCCCTACATATGAAGCCCCCAGTTGAAGAGTAAAATCATCTGGCATTAGATGCAATAAAATCTATTAATAAGTTTCACCCCCAGGAGTCAATGGGTTAAAATACTTGCTCAGGTTCCTTATTAATAAATAATTAACAAATATTATTCTACAAGGGTGCGCTGGAAAAGAGGGGATACATGTAGATAACCGACGAAGTGTGTAGTGCCGAGTTGGTTATAATCATTTTATTTCCAGCAAGCCCAATTAGAATAATTATTGTTTTATTAAAAACTCCATGGTGTTCCCGGGGGAAGTAGTGTCAACTAAGTCAGCTCAATTTATTGCTGATGGTATATGGTATATGAACTGATAGCCTAAGTCCGGCGAGCCAATGAAAATGCTGGAAATCTGATATCCATAGTTCACTTTTTAATAATGATGATTATTGTAAAGTGGATATGAATAGTTTTGATAGTGTCCACCACTGACAACAGTCCTAATAAATAATAATGTTAAAGGCAGATCATTTTTTCTAACCAATTGAGGGTGCGTTAAGTGTGAATAGGTTAAAATGTATACAAATAGCTACCAAAAATAACTCTAGTTGGAATTGGTCGGAAGGTTTATCTTGTAGTAAAGGTATCCATGACATCAGACTATCAGAATTTCCAAAAGTCCCATTCACTTGTGGTACATTATTCACTTCAAAGAATGTCTACCTGAATGGGAATCTCTATTGCATGACTGAAAAAAGGAAATTTGGCCTGCAGTGAAATTCTTGACAAAAATATCTTGAATGTCTGTTTGAATAAGAATTTCTGTAACTTTGAGCCCTCCCTGGGTAAACCTGAATTGACTGCAGTTACAAAATCAATGAAGTATCACATCATGATCAATAAATATAGTTCCATCTTTACAATAGGTGGAGAATCAATTTATTCTTTTCATTTGTTTTTGCAGTCTTAATTCCAGATAACAGATCTGTGAATCTGGAAATAATTGCAGGTGTCCAGACACATCAACACCAACTGCTCTCATCAAAGGTATTTAGATGTCATAGACTTCATGTTGGTTTGTTCAAAGTGCTACTATGACCCAGAAAAAAAGTGTGTTTGCTGATCACCTGACTGAATTTTGTTATTTTACGCAAGTTTTGGATTTCACTGTGTGCCATTATGCACATTCAAATAGACCATATTCGTATTCTCAGTATAGGACTGGAACTACAATCTCGGACAAAACCTTCCCCCCCCCCCCACCCCCAACCTCAATGTTGATTTCTCTTGGGCAGAAATATACTGTAGAACATATGACGATACTCAGCAATATTGACTGAGAAGGGGGGAGGGGAGTGGGAAGGGGGGAGTAATTAGGGATGTTTAAAAATGAAGGCGAATTTGTGTTACTGTCTCAACAGTTTTGTCCGAGATTGTAGCTTGCCATGGAGGCTAATGTGGGGAAATACATGTATATTAAAAAGTATTTGCATTTGAAAAGATTCCCCGCATTAGCCTTCATTGCAAGCTGTACTGTACGCATTCAATTTGTAAGTTGTGCCTCTGTTTTTGCAATAAAACATATTTTCAATAAACTAAAAATTTAAAAAAGTAAGTTACAACTGTAGTCCCAGTCCAATACTGAGAATACGAATATGGTGTATTTGACCGATTGAACCTCAGAGGGTTGGAACTAGGGAAAATTGATCATGTCACTTACTCACTAGCTTAAAATTGCAGCATGTAAAGGCAGCTTATTATAATAATTATTATATTATATATTTGCTATTCCAACAGCTGCTATACGTGCTCATTTTAAAACAAAAAAACGGCAAAAGAAAACCAGTGACAGTAACAGGCAAGGAAAAGTGCGAGAAGAGCAGCGCAGAAGAAGCAGAAAAAACACGGTAATTGTAGAATTTAAAAGTCAATGCACCCACAAAACACCAATGACATCGCATTTATTCCACTGAATACACTTTTATCATCTTTTCGTAAACTTTGGTTTGTGAAAGCAAAATGTTATTGTAAAGTCAAAAGAGACTTTATGCAAAAATTCATTTAGTTAAAGTGAATATGCCATGGATTAGTTCTCTGATTTAAAAAAAAACACCTAGTACCTTTCAATTCTTGAACTTAGATGTCAGTAAAATAATTCATGATGGGCTGTGCATGGTGCTTTTTGGGTTTTTTTCCCAGATATTGAATCAATATGAACAGATTGCATCATTATTTTTAGGTCTAATGTGATTAAAGAAATCTAGTGAGCCTTTTTTTAAACTAAAAGAAAAAAAAATAATGTGACACGGCCAAAAAATGCACAGTGTTTTTTTCAACTTGCCTTAAAAGTAATACCCAAGATCTTCTTGTGTTATCCATGAAACCAAAAACAAAAATTATGGGTATGTAAAGAGGCATTTTTATTTTCATTTTTTATTTGCTTTAGCACTGCTTTTAACCATTTTACAGAAACGCCTTAAGCGGGTAAAAGCACTGAGTGAGTCAACAACCATCTCACCAGAGGAAAAACAAAGGTACCTTCCCTGCATGACTGCAGACTTCATGTCATCCGAGGAGTCAGTATCTGAAGAAGAGGAGATGGAGGGTTACAGCAGTGAGTCTGATGCAGAGTCTGCATCACAACGAAAACATCTCTGTGTTAAACCCCTTCCTTGGAGGAGCAGAGAACTAAACGATCTTATGGCTCGTCTGGATAGAAAAATTGCAAGACGGCATAGTCAAAAAAGTGCAGGCATGGTTTTAGAAAGAAAGCAGGGGCCACCATCTGCACGTCAAGCACCAGATGATGTCCCTGACTTTGCAATAATGGCATCTTAACTAATGTAGCATCTTAAAGGGCCACTGTAACATGTTTTTTAATGATTTTGAGATGAGTTGAATTCAATATCTTTCACTGTAAACTCATCATTCATATTCTATTTTTTTCTTTTTTGTCGTGGTTTTAAGTCAGCTAGGACAGAGACATTGGTGTGCTTGCAAGATAATCAAATTCATCTACAGTATTTTGCAATGTGAAAACTTGGAAAACATTTTTTTGCCTGTGTTTTATAACAATAGTCGTTAAGTGAAATGTTGCCATTATTTTGAGGCAACTTTCGACCAAGAAGGATTTTGGATTTGCATTATGTTACAAGAATGGAATGTCAGGGTCTCTTTATTAAATGTACATGTTTGTCTACATCAAATTCTTTAAGTTAGGTGGAACTCATTTCAACACCTCGTCTTTGAAGAATTGCCACTATGGAGCTGCATCACATTACAGCAATGTTAATCTATGCTAAGCCAGTCATTGTTTCAATTTTTTGAGGGATTACCATAACGACTTAAATCCTGTCAACAGTACCGCTTATTTTGTTCTTTACAATTCAAAAACGCATGGCTTCCCCTTTTGCAGAGTGATCATAATGTTGTAATTACATGTACTTTTGACAGTCGTTGTAAATGTATCTGAAGAACAGCTGAATAATAATTTAAAAGATAATGTATGCAGCAAATAAATTGACCTAATGCAGTTTTCTTGAGTGCTTTGAAGACAAGTCAATGTTCACAAACCAATAATAACTCATTTAAGTGCTAGATTTTAGATTTGAGGTCGCCTAGTATAAAACTTTTGCACAGTCTACAGATCTTTACCATCTCAATATGCAATTTTGATAATAAACAATGTGCCAGTGTTGAGAATGTGTTGTATTACATGTATATAATCTGATCATCTCAGTTGATCAGTTTATTACCCTTTTTTTTTGTTTCAATCAATCACGGTCAATGTGAGTTTCAAGTGCATGACAGGAGTTTTGCAAGGTCCTCTAATTATAAGGAAAAATGAGGGAAGTTCCTGTTCGTCATAAGTGCCATTCCAAGCAAAGCTGCCCTTTTGAATATCTGCGATCCTGGGTAAACGTCATCTTCTGAATCATATTTCCCATCTTCAGCAAAAAGTAATATTTTTACCACATTTCTGATATTTAGAAAACAAAGCACGACTTTGCTGTACAAAAGAAAATACTTGTTTGCGCAACTTTTTCCTCACTCACCAAATGTGTGCAAAACTATGTTTTTAGACCGATTGCATAAATGGCGGCCAAAACTGTATTCTTTTGTTTATGTGCTAATTAGACTCACTAGCCTCGCTCTCAAAAGACATTTCTATTGTATTTTGTCCATGCAAAAGAGGTTAGTGAGTCTAATTAGCACATAAACAAAAGAATACGTTTTTGGTGGCCATTTATGCAATCGGTCTATGCGCCTATTGTATCCTTAGAAAAATTGCACAAAAATAGACTTTTGTGCCTTTGTTTATGTTCCAAGGAAATATGTCCTAAAATACACGTTTGCATACTTTTGCTACCCAAACCAAAGGTAAGCAAAAATGCACATTTGCACACCTACACTATTCGAACCAAACTTAGGCAAAACCCGTCTTGGCACGTCTTTGCTCTCCCAGGAAATAAGGGCGAAAATATTTCTTTGAGCATCTCTGCTATCACGAGCAAATATGCACAAAATACTGGTTTGAACGCCTTTTCTGTCCTTAGCAAATAAGCGCAGAGGTACTTGTTTACACACTTTTGCTACTTTTAGCAAATATGCGCAAAAGTATATCTTTGCACCCTCATGTGATCCTTCGTAAACGTGATCAAAACTATAAGTTATCACTAACTTTACAATGTAGGCCAAAGTGCTTGAAGTGTTTCAGGTTTGGTCTCATATTTGCAACCCAGCAAATTCATCGGAAATTAACATGTTATCGCTGCATTTCCCGACCGCGGCAAATTTGAGGCAAATACGGCATTTACCAGCTTTGCCCCGGGTGTAAATCTTTGCCAAAGTTGACGTTTGCTTTCTACCAAATTTGAGCAAACATGAGTAAATAAGGCATTTACCACAGATTTGCTACACATTTTCCATAGGTGAAAATCCATTTTTTCGTCCAGTGTCATATATTGTAAATACTGGGATTTTATGTTATAATATAAAGATTAACATTCTTTGTTTTCTTAAAACATGGCTTAAGTTATGTGTTCAATTACACTTACACCTTCAATAGACATTGAACTGCAACTTGAAGAAGAAATCAAAGTCTCTCTGAGACACCTCATTGATGATTACCGGTAGTAAATGACGAAAAACATGTGAACAGAAAAAAAGTGTAAGAATTCCCCGCACCCAAAAAAACAAAAAAATTGCCAAGTACAAAAGGGGATTCTTGCTTGCATAGCAACGTGTCCTAGTTAATGACTTTGCACTGACACCAAAAAGGTGAACTGATGGAGATGCGTTGGATTATTGTGCAGGGTTTTAGAAACTGAGGATTCCATTCCTTTGCAGATTTTCCTCTGCATATTCTAGATAATGATGGTTAATATCAAATTAGAAGCATGTTTACACAGGAACAGTAAATAGGGATCATTTGATTGGATGCTGCTGAGAATTTCTTAAAATTTGATTTGTCCACAATGTACTATAAGAATGGAATGTTTGGTGATGCAAAACCACCTCCCCATCCTGATTAGCTCTGCTATTTTTGGGTAAGGATTTTTGTAAAATTAATCTGAATGTTTAATGAAAACTGAATTGAACTGCACTGTTGGCAAGTTGAGGGTTTGAAAGTTATCTTTTTTGTTTTACATGTAAATACCCTGAAAGCTACATATCCAAGTGTTAAAAGCTTTATTATATATTAATCCAAATGCTGGTAGTTCTTAAATTCCTTCCACCAAATTAAGTAGTTGAGAAATACAGTACAACTCAACTTATTTTTAATTGAGAAACTGAAGGGGCTGTACATGATGCTTACTTTGCTCATACTAAGTAACAGTTGGACCCAGTTTCTTGTAATAACATAGACAGTTTCTTCATTGAAAGATCTTTCTCTGCAAAATTAACTAACAACAACAACAAGATTGATTCCTGGCGTAAGGTCTTATGTTTGAATGCCATAAGAAATAAACGTGTTCAAGTCCCTTTTGCCAAATTAAATGGTGACAGTTGAAATACACGTACACAGACTGTTCATACCAAGTAAACAGTTCTGTCAAGAGTTTTCCGCGAAAGTTCTTTTCTCAGATTATAAATATAAACGTTCTGTAAGGTCCTGAATGTTGTACCAGGAGCCACATATTAAACAGCAACAGTTCAGCTCATTTCTGAAGGCTAATTTTTTTAATCGTGCGATTGGAGGCATCGTAGGTGATGGTTACATTGTTCATATCAAGTAACAGCTCTGCCAGAGTTCCCTCTGACATCAAAGACAGATCTGGACAGGCTTCCTTAAGAACATCTTCAAATGCAGTAAGATGTAGCAGGTTATCATCAGACTGAACTACAATCCGAGCACATTTTTTTGTCGAGCAGTTGGTGGTTCTCATGTAAGTACTACATCTTGGACACTGAACAAACTTCCCCGCTGTTGCGTGAACCAAACGCAACACAGTTAATACAATGAAGAAACGTTTCCATGGAGTGGACGCTATGAATGGAGGGCACAGTGATAGCTACATTTGCTACCTCTTGGTCATTGTTGGTCGATTCACGTAATGGTATACCATTCAGTTCAGGCTGATCAACAACTTCTGTTACCACGGAACTGGGGGTTGTGGTTAGTTTTTTCACGCTATTCCAGGTTCTCACTTGTATCGGAATGATGTGATACACCTTTCCTGTTTCAACTACTGGTGTCACATTCCCCCAGAGGCTTACTGTTATTGTGCCAATGGTATCAGCGAAGGTACTCTCTACGAGGTCGAGTTTCTTGACGCCAACCACGATAGGATCACCTCGGTGCAAAACTTTATCGGAGAAACTTATTAACTGCCAGCCGTTAATTGATGATTGCTGTATCTCTTGTACAGTGCATTTTGGATATAAGCTTGCACTCGGCGGCTGAAATTGAAACCCATATTCCGTGGGAAGGGGCTGCGTGAGTTTTGTCATATCGTTTATGACAACCTTTGCTCCGTCTTCGGTGTACGTAAATTTCTGGAGTGCGCTTGGTTTCATATTCATGCAGCAAAGTCATCTTGCCTTTAGAATAAAGTAGGGCTTCCTTTGTAGTTTGCTCAGTTTGTAATAACAGCGTGTAGTAGTCCATTGTATCTCTTTTCTTACGCTTGGACGGGGACAACTAGTGTACATACACTATGAAACCATCAGACTTCATTGGGGAAGTTGAAGGGAACTGGGAAGCTGCCAAATTCCAGGGCGACTTTGAGAGAGTTGTCGATGTAGAAGAGGAATTTACGGTGGGGCGAGAAATATTCGACGTACTAACGGCCAAAGAGGTGGCTGTTTCTGTAGAAGTTTTTTTGATCTTCTGCTGCTTTGGCGGCATCTTGAATGAGTACAACTGAACAGCGAAATACTCAATGTGTGTGACGCCCAAAGCTTTTATAGCGATGCCGACAATACTCGAACTTGATTGGTCAATAAAATACATACATGCAACTTACTTCTAAGGAAACAGTCAAAAGATCAAAGGTCACCTGCACTGTATTTTAATTTCGATCCGCTTGCTAGAGTTTCAAAAAGATCGCTTTTTCACATAAAGCTTAAACAATTAAGAATCTGTTTTAGGTCTTAAAAAAACTTAGGAAACTGATATCTGTCACCTTTTCATGTAACTTTCACTTTTATTACTTCCATCACTTCATTAGTTACATGCAAACATAACTATTTTAATAAAAAATGTTGAACAACGTGAAAGCTATAAAACTTGTTGTAATAGGCCTGACAGTGGCTCAGTTGTGAATAAGTATTTTTTGCATCAACAAATAATAGAAATCATGATAAATAGCATTGTTCAGAGAACTATGTGCCAAAAAGGTACCAAGTGAAAAAAAAAACAGGGTCCCAAGGGAATGTGTAGTAACAGGTCACATGATGGCTACCTCAAACTGCCCGAGGTGTAATGACAGTGTGGGAGCTAAGTTATAAGGTTTACCGGCTCATTGAATAATAGAAATTTTCAAAAGACTCCATTGTGCTGCTGTTACAGCCAGTAGTGATGGTTAAGGCTTTTGCAATAAAAACAAGAGAAATATCACCACTTTCATGGTTGACGGAAGTCGAGATTGCTGTACAAAGTCAGTAATTAAAAAAACCTGCTGTATGTATCTGTTATCAAGAGAGGCTGGGGAGAGGTTGTATTTTAGGTTGTAGCCAATGTACAGTAGAACAATTATTTTGAAAAAGTCTCAACATTTTTCATTAAAGGTCAAGCAATATTGGTATCAGAACTCACATTTCCTTAGTATTATAAAATGTGTTGTTTGATGCTCACAGTCTAGATTGAGGTTTCATTTCTAACAGAAGCCATAGAGTGTTTCCAACTGCAATAGCTACAATGTACCCCAACTTCTTTGTTTAATCCATATTCAGTTCTTACTATTTAAGGTAACATTCAGTGCATAAGACTGGCTTTGCCAAATTTGGTGAGTTAATAAATGGCAGCAGCAAGTGATTTGTTCAATAAGCATGGCAGCATTCTTGACGACAGCCTTCATGTGAAATTTGAGAAGTATACTGTAGAAACTTGGATTCGTATGAACAACAATATGTTCACTTTTATGAAATTCATGCAAAAACTAATTTCAGAGTGATAAAATCTGCTTTGAAGAAGCCTTTAAGACTTGGTTATGATATGAGCCGAGGTCTACATCAATAACTTAGCCATTTAAATCAATAAATGTTTATCAAGGCTTTTCATTAGTTTGACAACAAATTATAATTTAGCTGAAGATTTCCTCATTTTCATTTAATTATATTGTGATAGTACAGTGTCATTTACCTCAGATAGATCAGTCAAAAATGAGTAACTGAAATTTGACAATTTGGTGGTAGAAAGACAGCAGTGATTCAATGCTGATACTACTGTTTATTTATTTGTGGTGTTACAGTCTGTGGTTATGGCCCTGTTGCTTGTAATTTCTTTAGTTGTGCAGAGTGAGTGTTTAATTTTGCTTTAAGTAACTGATTTAGTATCCATACTATAGTATCCAAGAAGCATCTGTTGTTCTGATATGGTAATGGGGTAGTTGCTGTAGTGATGAGAGTATCCACATAATAATTTCCTGCTTGTAGTGTCCACAGTGTTGTGATTAAATCATCCTAAGAGACTGCAGTGAGTCAATGCTGATAGTACTGCAAAGTGTCAGGTTATAATTCTCATAGTTGTGATTACTGAAGTTTTACAGAGTGATTGTAGTGTTGTTCTTATATAAGTGACTTCTGTTCTGAAAAAGTGATTGCAGTATTCATACTTTATGTATCTGTAGTATCCTGTAGTTTCCGTAATGATGGGAGTTTCCACAATCTTTACTTGCACTTTTGATGAGGTGTGTTATTTTCACATAGCTAATGTAGTGTTCTATCTATCAGCAAAGGGCATGCTCCAGTTAATTGTAATGATGGCAATGATTGTCGTCAGATGCTAATTGGTAACCAATTTCTCCTGCAATAAAGAACATGAAGTAATCAGTACAAAAAGTGTTTGCAAAACATTTTCTTAATAGATTTTGCTTCAACTAAGAACTGCCAGTTGTATTGATCTGCTTTGAATTCTTACTTTTACCCAGCAAAGTCTGGGCAAAAGAAGAAATTCAAGCCCAATGTACTACTTACTTTTAAGGGCAGGGTGCCCAGCACGGAAGGCGAAGAATGTCATTAGACATCCTGGGTATTGGTTTTGCACATGGCTATGTATATTAAAGAGTTTTCTTTGTGCTAGTCAGAATTACTTTATATGGATATCTTTAAAAAAGGATAGCATTTTTTACCTACAGACTGGAGCTCTTTGCTATGACACAGTATTATAATTTTTGGCAGACAGCTTCTCTATGCAATCTGTATCTTGCAGAATTTTTTTACTATGGGCATAATTGAATAAAGAGGATGAGCTATGATTCAGCCAAATTTTATGTTGTTGTTTTAATAGTTGAGCTAAATCAAAACATCTTATAAATCCCAAAAAGATTTGAGATTATGTCAAACAGGAATAGTCCTTTTGCAAGATACAGTTGAGTGATCACTGAACTTGACGTGAACTATCCAGAGCGTCGGTTTGACTACAAATTTACATTCGATCAATTTGCATCACAAGTACATTTGTAGTCAGACCGAGGCTCTCAACAGTTCAGGTCAGTTTCAGTGATCAGTCAACTGTATCTTGGAAAAGGCCTACTGTAGTAAGCAGGCTATAGCCATAGTAGTCATACATGAATCACGAGGCTGATAAGGAAATAAATATTGGTTTATGGTCACTATAGTACGACTGAAGTGTACCTGCAGACTGAACAAGTTGTGGGATATTTGTGTAAATATGATCTATCTGAGTATGGTAATCAGTAGTACATTGATTTATTAACTGAGAGTATCTTCTCTCATCTATCAAGCATTTTGTCAGAGCCTTTTGTTCTCCCGACACTTTCATGAGATTGATATTGAAATCACCAAGAATTACAGCTGGAACTTATTTGTTTTGACAATTTTGAATCATGAAGATAAATAAGTGCATCATTCAACTTTGACACTGTGACATTAGTGCCTGAACGATAGATACCAATAATGTGCAGATTAGGAATTGGATGGTTGATAACTATTATTGTAATTTCTACAGAATTGACATTGAACCTGTAGGGAATTTCTGAACATTTGATATTATTGTTAATGTATACAGCAGTTCCATAGCATGTTCTGGTACACATTGACTATAGTCATTTCTGTGAAGGGTGTACCCAGTAAGGTTGTATAAGCAATCTGTATCTGTCCTGCAAAGCTTTGTTTCAACTAAAATATTAATGTCAGCTTTTTTAATATAAAAATCACTTCGCACATCATCTATGTGTAGGTAGGTGAAGAGATCTTACATTGTGAAACAAGACTGTTGCTGTGTCTGATGAATCAGTCCCACGTAAAGCTGCTAAAGGCATAAAACTTGCTTCTGTTCTCAGTCTAAACATTTCTTTCTGAACCTTTTCACTAACTTTTATTCTGTTTTCATTCAAATCTAGAATATGCAGTCTAGAACTGTTTCTTACTCGGCTCAATCCAACGTAATGTATGTGCTCTCCTGTGGACTGTGGAAATTCAACAACTGCATCATCTAAAGTGTCTCCTTGGCATCGATGAATAGTTTTGGCAGCAGCAGGTCTTAGTGGAAATTGTCTTCGAAGAATTTGAATTTGATTTTTCTTATTGATTCTGAATTGTCTTGTTACTTCTAAGATTGGAGTCCAGTTTTTATTTATGTTTGTTATTGTTTTTTTTCCAATGTCAAAAAGTGGAAATGACACCCAAATAATGCTTGGTCTGCTTGAATTTTCAACTCTGTAGTCAATTATCTCTATGACACACTCTGTTCTATTAGTCAATCCATCAGCTACATCAATATTAGTAGTTAAGTCATATTTTGTCTTTGTTGCTACTGGCAATACTGAAAAAAGACCCATAGTCTTTATAGGATCATCTGGGATCTTATTTTTCATTTGTGTCTTTAAATCATCAGAGATATCCCCTACTACAATATCAATGGCTTTGACCTGAGCTTTATCTCCAACAGAAAGGTAATATAGTGCACTGTTGTGAGCATTAACTGAAGCATTAGTGGTAAATAGATGTGTCATATTCATTGGGTAACTTTCTTCCCCAGGTTTTACATTAATTCTTCTTTCTTTCTAAACGTCCAAATCAGCATCTGTATTGTTTCCCTCTCTCAAGCGATTAAGTAGTTCTGCAAATTGTCTGTCATCTTTTTGCCTCATTATATCTGTCAGCTCAAAGAGGGTGAAGTCTTGTGTCCAAATATTGCTAGCTAAAGCACTGTACCCAGATTTGGAATTTTCAAAGATCCACTTATCAAAAACTGGAAAAGATCACCCACAGTAATCAGTGACACTCCACCAAATGGCTCCTTGGTACCCATAATTTGTTGCAACCTCAAATTCAAAAAGTTGAACAGACCACTTCCAACCATAGAGATTTCATCTATGAAAATTACTTTTAAATTTCTTAGTTGGGTCCTAATAGTATTTAGTCTATCACTATCCAGAGCACAATATTCAAAGCCTCTGTTGGCAGGTATCTTAAATGCAGAATGTAATGTATTTCCTTTTATATTGAAGGCTGCTTTACTAGTAGGGTTAGGGTTTGACAACTTTTACATCATCTGGATTTTCACCTGGAATGCTATTCAGATATCTGATCAGAGCTTCATACAATGCATTAGTGACAGTCGATTTACCAACTCCTGCACCACCACACAAAAACAGCCTGAGAGGCTTGTCACTAGTCTTAACTGAGTGAAGGACATGATAAAAAAATTGTCTTTGTTTTTCATTTAAAGATTGCACAAGTTGACGATATTGCTCATCAGAAATCCGTCTGATAACAAGGTTTTCCTCATCATTTCTCCTTGGGAAAATACCCATATCATCAAGCAAATCATAGTGACTATGCTTTTGTTTGCACAGTCTTGTTTATTTATGTGCTCTGCATTTGGTGCAATGTTGTCAAAGCTGTCATAGTCCCTATCATTGATATCACGCATTGCTTTATCTAACACTTCTGAATGGTATTCATACTGGCACCTACTATTGTTGGGAATCTCTTCCTTAACCTGTTGAAAGCGTTCTTGGTAAGTTTGACAGTCCTTTATTAAATCTGTGTTTTCCTTTCTCCATGGCATATAAAGCATAAGATGCTCTCTATAATAGTTTTCTGGGTCATTATCTTTGTGATACTGGACGGATAATTTTAGGCTTTTTTCTGTTTTACTAGTTTCATACCTCCTTTCAGTTTGTATTTATTTGATTCAAATTCTGACTCAGTAACATCAATATTTGGATCATCATCTGAATTCTCATGAAAATCGGTTTCTGGCACAAAGCCATCGACAGAATCTACTGCTTCCTTGTTACTAACCACATTATCAACATGTTCATCCTTAACACAGTTAAACCACGAAACAAAGTCAGCAAGGCACAAATTATCCAGCTGCTTTGGTCTCCTTTGATAGCACTTTATGATGTTGTCTGATTCTATGTCAGGTGAATTGTCAGGCAGCTCTCTTATTTTTTATCCAATTTCTTTAACAGGAAAGTTCTTTCGTCTGGAGGTGAAGTGCTAATAAACTGAAACTCACGGGAGGTCCTTCTCATTGGCATTTGTAACACAAGATACACAGCCTCCTGAGCACTAATTTCAACTGCATTAAGAAATTTGGTTCCAATGTGTCTTACTCTATTTGTAATATTTTTATTCCCAGATTTAGCTTCCTCTGATGCTTTTTCTAGAAGTCTGCTCATACCTCGCTGGCCTTTGTAATATATGACAATATGTATGTAGCACATGCATAAGGATCTAACACAAATTGTATGTCCATGTTAGCTTTCCAGGCTTTGAGTAAATCGTTGTTGTAACTATTTATGCTTATTTCTGATGGAGTTCGTTTCAACAATAATGTGTCACGTTTTAAGGTGAATCTTACAGCCAAGATATAGTTTTTTTCAGTTTACTGCAACCTTTGTAAAAAATCCTCAAAAGATATATCATTCCCATATTTCGTGTTATCTAGAAGCTCTTTAATTTTTTCAGCATTTGCTTAAATATTGTTAGTTTGTTCTTCATCAAATGAAGACTCATCAAGGGGTTTTAAGATCATTGTCCTTGGCATTGGTGGCAATGGAAAGTTAAATCTGCATATCTTATGACCTGCTTTCTTGCATGTTTTGGCATGCCTGTGCATCTGTAAGTTGATAAGATCTTCCATTTCTGTTGAACTGTCTAGCTTCTGACAAGTGATGTATCTATCAAAAAGGTCACAATTTCTTCGTTTAAATTTTTTTGATACTGTGGTGCCATTTTTACCCAAAATAAACCATGAATGTGTGGGCTTCCTCTTTGCTGAAATTCTACTCTGTAAAAATAATCAGCTATTTCTCCAATTGGCTCAACATCATTTTTGATAACATCACGAATAAACAACTGGACCTTGTGTTCAAAATTTCTTGCACAAGTCACAGGGTCTTTTTGTATGACATCTGATATTTGTTTCCAGGTCATTTGCTTTATTTCACCATCACTGTAATCTTTTTTCTCAACGCTTCTACCTTATACTTTTAGCAGGTGACTCCACTTGGTCTCAGCAGCTGAAAAAGAGCAAAACCATGTTGGATTTCCCAGTTGACAAATCATAGCAAACAAGTCCTTTTTGCACTTTTCAAAATAAGGTGGTGATCGTCTAAGATTTTTTAACTCTCTGAAGCCTTCATCAAGGTAAACAAGCTTATTAAGACTGTCTTCAGACTTCAGTTCACCAGCTTTGTACTTTTTCCCCTTAGTCTTGCACTTTCTCAGAGATATGTAAGCACTATCTTGAATTTGTTTGATTTGTAACTTTTTTAGCTTATAAAATATGTTTGGGACTGAACTGGCTGCTCTTCTATCTTGACACCTTAACTCCCATTTGGCAACTGTACTGTAGGAAACTGGCACTTTTCTTTCATTGTTCTCACATCTTTGTTTTCCACAGAATATTGAAGGAAATGACAGGTATTCAGAGTCTTTATCCATAAATACACCTAATGGATTATTTCCTTCTCCTGGTGCAAAACCGATAATTTTGTCTGCATTAGCTGCTATATCAGGTTCCTGTATTAATGGAGCTGTAACCCCTGAAGGGTGCTCCTCAACTTCACACCAGTCATCAACATCAACATCTCTTTCACTGCACACTGTGTTATCAGCATCACTAGAAGAAGATGTATTCACTGTGGTATTATTGTTATCGTGTATATTAACATTTTCAGCCAATTCTCCATTCTGTTAGTTTGCAAATTCCCACTGGAAGGGTCCAAATCCTCAACAAATTCATTCCACTCATCACAGATACTTGACTGCAAGTTTATTTTATCAACCCAAGCATTTAACACTACGATGCCTTCTTTTTTGAGCAAATCACTTGTTTCCACAAGATAATTGCCTGCATCTAATACTTTCTTAGGTCGAATATTCTGAAACTGATAATGATGTTTATAGCTGAGGCGTCTTTTAAGTTTTATTGGAATAGTTTGAGATTCTGTGATAGGCCTTGGCAAACATTGAACAGTAGAATTAACATCGCTTGGAACATTGACAACGTTTCCATGAATAGATAATTGCCCACCTCTTGGTAGTTCACGAATTTGCATGAAGGGGATACGTGGTGAAATAAGCCTCTCTTCTAGTGGTGTCAAATTCAATACCTCTGGTTTTTTAGGAAACATCATTTTGTTGGCTTTTGAACAACTGGGCAACTTGCCTTTTTTGAGATTTGCATCACAAGTACTACAATTCCATTCAGTATCTTCAACACTTTTGAGTCCAGTGACACACAACTTAACAATATCTTGTGACCATGCAACATACTTCTTCGAATCACATTTTACTACAGATGTCCCGTACCACAACTGGTCACAACTATTCTGGACCACACTGAATATTTTGATGAAAGGAATTTATCATGGAAGCTACACCTTTATTACTTTTTGTCTGTATTTGTAACCCATTACTGTCATCAGATATGGGCGCCGACATATTTTGTGCATTTTGAAATGATTCAGCAGCTACAATTCCTTCTTACTTCCCTTATGTGTTCTGGGTTCTCAGCTTTTCTTTTTTGAAAAGAACGCTTGTTGATTTCCCTTATGTGTTCTGGATTCTCTGCTTTTCGTTTCTGAAAAGACTGTTTGCCGAGTTGTCTTATGTGTTCTGTGTTTTCAGCTTTCTTTTTAGTATAGACTGCTTGTTGATTTCTCTTATGTGCTCTGGATTCTCTGCTTTTCGTTTCTGAAAAGACTCCCTGTTAATTTCCCTTATGTGTTCTAGGTTCTCCCTCTTTGTCGTTTAGAGGACTGCCTATTGATTTCCCTTACATGATCTGCATTTGCCATTCTCCTTTTTGAAGCAGTTTTGTTCCTTTTCTCTGCTTCAATCTTCTTGTATCGATTTTCACAGATTTTTTTCTTCTCTTTATTTCTAAAATTTGGATCACTTCTTCTCTTTCTCATGTACTCTTTCATGTAAGCTTTGTGTTTTTCTTTTTGATCAGTTATGTCTTTGCTACCAGTTAATGTCATATCAATTTTGTTCTTGTTTGATATTTGAGAAACTTGTTTCTGTGCAGTAGACACATAATGGGCTTCACCAATATGCCCAGTGTAGATGCTGGCACATTCACCTGTCACAGATTGTAGAATGGTAACAGGAGCAAAAGTTGCTAGTGATTCAGCAATATGAATTCTTAAACTTAGACAGTTGGCTACTGCTTGGATAATAATTGCATCAGCCCATGTTCCCTCACATGATATATTGTTCAAATATTCTTGCCAAGAGTGACCAGTATTACTTTCTATAAACTGTTCGGGGTTATGCAATAAATGGTGAATACCAAGGCTACGTACTTGATAATGATTGTTTGGAGTGCCATACAGCTGATGTGATACAGTTCGAAAAAAGCAATCTCCACCACCCCCAACATCTAGTGGAATCCTGCCTAACTGAGATAATCTAGTTTATAATAAAGAGACGGAATGTAGGGGTTGTTCTGGATTACTGCTCTGATCTAATGGTCCTGGATTTGTTTCTACATCTCCATTCAATGAAACAATTCTATTAGAAATGTATGTTTTCACCTGATGGTGCTGTGAGATTTTGAAAACACTGGCAACAACATATAGACGAGCCAAAGGAGGTGTTTTAGTTCTCTTCGCATATATATTACAAAAGCATGGTGGTCCTGGATTAGTTTCGATATCATTATCAAGTCGTATTAGTTCAGGAATATAAAATCGATAAAGATAAATCTGCGTAAGCCATAGGCGATTCCACTGCATCATCTTGAAACGACTGACAACGAATTTTAAGACAGGCAAATATATTTCTTCAAGATAAAACAAAAGCAGCAATGAACACCAAAATTTTCCTTTGAAGCAATCTCAATATTCTCTAGAAGTTAAATAAATTTTATGCATTCCAATAGCAACTTTATATTGTGCTAAACTATTTCCCATTTTGAGAAACCTTACTCACCAACGCTATCACTATTCTTCAGTTTCTCGCTACAGCAAATCCAGCTCAACGAAACTCAAATTCACTGCAGTTCACCTCAATTCCAATTAAATTCACTTTCAGTTCTACAAAGCTTTATATTCAACAGATTCAACTTTGATTGACTTGGAACCTTGGAATAACTTGGGAAAGTCGAATCCACAGCGAATTGAAATTCGTTGCACGAATGATTCGACAGTGGTTTGTGGTGTATATGAGTGTTTCCTATTAATTGTTTTGTCAGTGTTTCCTATTAATTATTTTGTCGGAAGGAACGACAGAAAATATCAACTTCTTACCTGAAAGTCGTAAACTCCTCTCCTGCCGTCGCTGAATAAAAATGGCTGATCTACGGTGTGCTTTGTCGTGTGACTTCAGACGAACAATTTCCATATCAAGACCAAGCATATCCGACTTCTAAATACCTGTGACACAAATTTAACGTGAATTCAAAAGATACTTGGAACACTGTTCTTCTACGACTTTTGAGACTTCAATTTCATAATTCGATGGAAAATTCAGAATGTCCCCTACAAATAATGAAATAAGAGCATAGGGTAGGATTCGCACTTGGGACACATGCGCTTAGCGCTTCCGTTCCAGAACGTTTGTACACCAATTCGGCCGTCTGAACAAAAGCCGAAATTTAACAGCCCATTGATCGAGTGAACGAATGATCGAGTGAGCACCTGAAGTCCCCCTCACTATACCTCATTAAGACTTCGTCATCAATGAGGTAAAAAGTGTCAACGCCAATCATGCACCTTTACACCATTACACAGAAGAGACTCTTCAAAGAACTTTCCCCTCCACTTAAAGCAAATTATATCCAATATGCAGTTTTTAATTGTTTAGTTCTTTTTAATGGGATCTTCATGTACTTCATGTACTGTGTCATTCACATATCCTTTACTGTTGCATTACAGATATCATGCAAAAGAAATATGGTTCAGACAGGGCTGCTGTAGACAATTTTATAAGGGGCCAACAGAGAAACTTACGAGTGCAGTATAAGAAGGCTAAGTCCGCATGGACATAAGTTTCTCCAAAATAATTTTGCTCCAGTTTTTCAGCTTATTCTTGATAGCAAATTTCTATTATCACAACAATTTCCTTAGTTTTGTTTGTACATACAGTATATACAAGTCTTAAAAAAAGACTCTGATTATCTGTACACTGGAAATACTTTTTATTTATACATTAAGAAACAGCCAATTTTACAAATGTAATTGATTTCACCTATAATTTTTTAATAGTGAACAATTCCAATATATTTGTTGTTATGTAGCTCTCAATAAATTACAAATCATGCAATAAAATTTGTTTGGATTGCTTACAAATCAGAGTTGGAAATGTGAATTTTAGTAATGTTTCAGGTAGTTTACCCCTTTGAACCCTTAAAGGGTGGTGCTTTTGTAGATTTTACTGTGATTTCACTTGTCAAACAGAAGTCAATTTAATGGGTGCCAGTGTCAGTGAGTGAGCGGCCATTATTAATGGCTCCACTTTTAAGTGTTGGCTTTGTTTCCATTTTTGTGTGTGCACACTCAGGCTTAATAGTTAAGGATGTTTTTCTCATTTTTTCAAGAAATTCCCTCTTTTCAGGTGTAATCCTAGTGGTTTTGCGACAATCCAAGAGATTTCCACTTATTCTCCTGGGAATTTCTTGAAAATTCTCAGAAATTCCTAGCAATTCCTTTAAAATTCCTAGCGATTTCTTACAATTCCCAGTTATTCTCAGAAATTCCCATTAATTCCTTCCCATTTATGGAAAGTCCTGTTACACTGGGAATTCCGAGGAAATCCTAGGAATTCTCAGAGTTATTTCGCAAGGGAAACTCTAGCTGGGTAAAAGAATTTAAAGGCAACAAACGCAAGGCTATGTGTTGTGTTTTCAAAAAGGTGATCAACATTGAATGCATGGGAGATTAAGCACTCAGAAGTCTCACATGAAAGGCGATAACATAAAATGAACACTTGTAAAACTTCAAGTTTAGCTCAGTCTGCACTGGTCGGTACATTTTTACCCAAAGAAGTTACCTCAAGTTGTGATCTAAGGTCAGAGTCGGGTTTCAGTTGTACGGAAGCGAATAACGCTCAGAAAGGCAGCCAAAGATAAGGCAATTTAAAAGGCTGCTGAAACATTTTTATGAAGAATATCATTTTGATCTTCGAATACTATTTCTATACCTAGATGCAACTTATTACAAGTTGTAAGTGTTATTACAAAATATTACAGTATAAAATAATGTGACCAATCATGGCTGGTCTATTTAAAATTCGCAAATTGCTCCATTGAGTGGGACCAAGAATGTCAGTTTATTTGCACAGAACTTGGCGTGGAAATTTTCATTCTGGTAGATAAGCTGCTAACTCGCTGAGGAGCCAACACACATCCAGACATAGGATTAATGAGCAAAGCAAAGAGGTTGAAGGGTAAATAAACAACGTTAACAAAAAACGTATGACTGTTTCCGATACAAGAAAATTCAGAAGGAACATCTTTTTTCTACAATGGTACATGTTCCAACACTGTCTAACAGGACATTTCAATATAGCTTCGCTCTTTGTACAGCCCAGCAGTCTAGTGTAAGTTTTTTGGCATCAGCTTCACTTTTTTGAGCAATAAAAATTCTTGGAAAGATGCGAACGTTCCAAAAATAATGTACAAGTCCAAATATGAAAAGTACAACCTTCAGGCGCACGTGAAGGAAGCTGGAATGCAAGTAGTTTTGAATGTCAATTGTGTAAACAAACCGAGGTGGTGAATTTTCAAACTAAAACCACGCAACTGGTTCAAAATAAGACCACATTTATTTAGGTAGCACTGAAAAGCTTGCACTTTAACGGTCAGTATTGTAGTGACATGTCTGGTACACTATACAATGAACTTACAACAAGCGGATAAAAAGTGCTGCCATAAAGAATTTGTTAACCAATTATCTCTGCCACAAAGGAATCACGGATGATTGGAAAAGTTGATGTCAAAAGCATTTTACCATGTAAAGTGAAAATAACAGTATGATCAGTAATCCAGTACTTACCAAATGGAAGCAGATCTCTTGCTGAAAGGGTGATGTTGAAAGTTGAGAAATACAATACCCTCAAAGTTTGAGGCGAAATCAGATAACCAGTTCAAATACATTTAAAGTAAATAATGGTCAGATCAAGTGCAGAACATCTAGAACTTTCAATTAAGATGTGCAATCCTTGGTACAACAAGATTTTTGCAGCCTAGTCTGACAAGAAACAGGTAAATAATATGGGTTTCACACGACGGTATATTTTACTTTCAATTCCCAAACTAATCTCGTACCCAGATCTCTTGTGGCGAGCGAAGGCGAGATCTGGTCAAATCCGATTTGCACACGTGATGGACTGTCAGGAATGTGACAGGCGATGAAAGAGCGCATGCCCTAAATAAGTTCTTGAAATGGCAGCCGTCTCCGATGCCGATTTCAATAGAGCGGTGAAATTTTCCCTAGCAAAACGCGGAACGCCCAATATATATTTAAAACCAAAACAGTTGGAGGCGTTAAAAGCCATTGTGCAGCAAAAGCGAGATGTGTTAGCCATCCTTCCAACAGGATACGGCAAGTCTGTAACTTATCAGCTTGTACCAAATATGTGCAACTTCTTGTTTCAAGGCGGAAATTATTGCTCGATTGCAATTATTGTGTCGCCATTGACCGCTTTGATGATGGATCAAGTTGAGAAAATAAAGATGCAAGGACAGTCGACAGCAATTATCCAAGCTGAATGTTTGGAGGCGGTTAATTTTAATGATCGAGAGATAAATGTACATGGTGATTCTGTGGAAAATGTGTTACGTGGACGTGTCAGCATCTTGTTGATGCTGCAGGGAAATTTTGTTATCGGATGTGTATCAAAAAACGTAGTCTGTGTCGTGGCCGACGAAGCGCACTGCATCATGGATTGGTTAGTAAAAGTTTTTTGGCAATTCATTCGTGATTTAATTGATACCTTTTGCTGCACCTCGGCTTTCCTCGGCTCTCATTGGGCTCAAACATGTCATCAGTTTAGACATATTTGTACAAAGAGCAATATATTGTCTTTACTCTGGAAATTGTTTCTTTATTTACGTGTCCTGTACTTGACATGAACGATAATGTGATTTTGGTACATGTATTTTACAAAAACGTGCATCACATAATGCGAATTTCACAAGCACTTCACTATCATGAAGACTCAGTCTGGTACTTATAGTCTTAAATGTTCTTGGTGTGAGTTTCTGAGTGATCAACACATGCAATACACATGGCAAGTTTCTTTTTCCGTAAAAGCACTGGAAACAAAATTCTAAGTATGCACATTGAGCAAATTTTAGTACAATCCATGTCATGTACATGTACTCGCTACATATAACACATTGCAGAAATGAATATATTAGCGGTTTCTCGTGCCACAGTTGTGTCTGGATTTTTTTTTTGTTGATAGGGGATATGATTTTAGGCCAGATTATGGGAAGCTGGATACCATTGCTTCTATATTCCCAAGTAAGCCTTTTATTGCTTTGACTGCAACAGCACCTGTGGCATATCAAGATGCAATTATAGAAAAGTTCGCCATGCAAAATCCATTGAGAGTCCTTGAGAACCCAAATCGATCCAATATATTTTACGACATAAGGCAGAGACCTCCAGCTATCAAAAAGAGCAATGAAGAGCAATTTGAAAAACTCATTAATGGCTTTGGATGCCAGTTGAAAGAACTGAAGAACAACTTTCCCTTAACCATTATTTACACTTCCCTCCATCTCAGCAACTTGGTGATGACCAATATTTTCCTCCTGAGTGCAAGCATGTTCCCACTAACAGATTGTTTGCACAATTTCCAGAACCATCATTTGTGGCACCTGACTTCTGCCACATTCTATTTAGAGTTTCTTCTATTTCACAAAGGATGTCAACCATGTCTGCAAGCTTCTTTTCATCCTTAAAATGCATTGGCATAGGAAATAAAGACGTCTTGTCATTCATTGCAAGACTTTGATGATGACGGATTTGTTTAGGACACACTTTGCTTAGAAACTTGAACATGTCCTGATCAAAGAACTCCTGAAATACTCTACAGACGAGAACGCGAGATGACTTCCGGATCAGTAATTGCTCTCCATCTGACATGAGATAATTCTCATTTGGAAAGTTTTTAATGTCTCCTATGGGCCTAGTATTGTCCAGCAATGACACATGCACCCTTTCTGAAACCACCATAGACATGAACCAATTGTGCATTTTGTTTCGGTTGTCCATGCGCATGTCCTTGACATTGGTCTTGATATTCAGGTTATCTCCAACCATGTGACATTTTCTTTTGTTTTTTTATGAGATCCAAAAGGCCATCACTGTAGTGCCCTCCAATCAAATCCAGAATATTCAGCATTGATTGATGTGATAGTGAAATTCCAGCCTTCTGGAATCGATCATACAACTAGAAATAGCAGATAAACCGGTCTTTAGTAACAAATACAAAGATGACCTTGAAAGGTTATGCAATGAAAAACATAATGTTAAAAGATCTATATTTAGTTTGTTATCAATGAATTTCACAAGGTTTCAATCAAAAGTAATGATTTCAAACGGTGTCTTATACCTTTAGTAAATACATCAAAATCTGTTGCTTATCATTTAACATGTGAATGTTAAAGTTATCTCTTTAGTATTACCAAAACCCCATCAACTTGTAGAGAATTGGATTGTGCAACATTGCATGGACGATCAATACATAAAATACAAGAGTCACTGTCAGTGTTACTACATGTATTTGTTTTCCTCAGGGCTGAGTTGTTGAAAGAAAGGTTAGCAGTAATCTGGGTTAAATACCATGACAACAAATAGGATTTAACCTGGCTTAACCCAGGGTTAGCACTAACCCTGCTTTGAACAACCCAGCCCTGGTGTTCGAACTGAGTTGTTGCTAAGGAAAAAGCAACTTTTCTTTGCTCATCAGGTTAACCACAGGCCCGGCTTTTGTTTATACAGTGGCTAGAATTCACTAAGAAGTTGGATAAAGTAGGCTGGGAAAATTTTCTTCATCAGATTCTCATCTAGATATCCTGTGGAGGATATAAGATGCCCTCTCTATAACCCCCCTTAAGAAACCTTGTCTCTTATGGTAGACACACCTTTGTTTCAGCTTGACCATTAGCTAATAGGATTGTATTGATTCGTTGAACAAGATTCAGTTCCCTGTTGAACTAATACAGCAGCAAGGAATAAATTGTTCCAATTGGTGCAATCCGCATAGCCCCACACCTCTGGGTATTTTGCCCCTCCCTCCTCCAGCAAATTGCTGTTACTACATCAAGAAGCATTGGACACCTCTCTTTGGCTTCTGTAAGTATTTTGTCCCAGCTGAAGTCTCTCATTGTTTCGAACGACTCGTCCCGCAGTACAGATGGCAGATGACCGCGTGTGTATTTGGCTAAATTGTCACATTCTTGGATCATTTCTTCCTAGTGCAATCTCTTTAAGTAGTTCCTCACCTCTGGAATAAGCCAAACAGACGCAGCAATTTCCAAAGGGAGCCTTGAAGAAACAGCTATTCTGAACTTGTTTGTTGCTTGCTTCTTTTTTAAGCTAAGAGAAGAATCACATGTTTACATGTAAACAGAAATGCAACAGGTGGACCCCTTTGGAAACAGCACATTTTGACAGTCATAACATTCTAGTTTTTTAAAATTGTTTTGATAGTGCAAATATCAACTGCCCCAATCTGGGTACGATAATATACTCTTTAAAACTTGCAGAAAAACACTAATTCTCTTGGCCGTGTATAAAAGTCAACACTATTAAGCTTAAATAAGTGGAAGCGTACAGTGAGCCACTTACGCCAGAGTTAATTTTCAGGGAACAAATGCATTTTTCATGGACATATTCTGAATCTGATAATATGTCAAGTGAAGCTATGATCCTCGCAGTTATGAACTAGAGAAGCCTGAAAAATTCAGGAGTTCAACGGGTTTGAACTCGTGAATTTTTCAGGCTTTTCTACACAATTGCAAAAATTGCGTTGATAACTGCGAGGATCATAGCTTCACTTGATTTCATATCCGCAGTTCATATATGATCCATTTCCTATATCATTTTATCACTGATAATATCTTACGCCGTTTACAATCAATTTTTAGCAAAACTACTTAGCAGTGATAGTATTAATGAAAGTGCTTTGCAAGCAAAATAGTAATCGTTATTTTCATGCTCATGCAAGCGCACATGATCAAAAAAGTCCCCTTTGAACGGAAATCTTACCATTGGGTTGTTTAATCACGAGTTGGAGATTATATTCAAGGCTGTTCCGACTTCATCTGTGTTATTCGTCGATGCTGCACTTGTAGAACCAGAGTTTAAGGGCCGTGAAATATTTTCCTGCACGGGTCGCTGTTGAGCTGGTGTTTCTAATGGTCTACATCTCGAAGAATTTTGAATAATGGGAGAAATATTGACAGTGCTTGTATGAACCGACTCCTTTTTGTCATTCACAGGAGACGGACTTATATTTTCTTTTTCATCGATGAATAATGCTTTCCTGGTTTGCAAGTTGAAGTGACTCTTTTTTTGTCTTTGCACAGGGGAGGTGGAAGGACTTGATTTTGGAGAGCGTCAAATCCTTTTCACTCCCTGTCTTCCATTGGCAAGATTCACCTGGGTTGTGGCACATTTGCTTTGAAATGCAAAGACCTTGTCCCTCAAATTTAGAAGAGTTCGGTAACAGTTTCTGCACAGATGCTGAGGCAGGCAATCATCATATGTTACACTTACTCTCGCAACATCGCTTATCAAGCGCTGCAACTTTACGCTCTTCCCGTAATCCGAGAAAAGCGAGAATCTCTGATTGGGATTTGTGGTGTTTCCACAAAGACGGCACAAGTTTCTGATATCATTGAATGTTTCAAATTCTCCCACTAGTTTCGCCATATCTGTAAACAATCCAAGCCTTTTGCCGCGCAAATGTTCAAAGAAGGGATTGGATGCGAGGCTGTTCGAACATCCAATGAAAAACATAGAATAATCGGATTTGACCAGATCTCGCCTTCGCTCGCCACAAGAGATCTGGGTACGAGATTATTCCCAAACGCGTAAAAACTCCAGGATGTATATTCCGCTTACACTGAAACAACTAACAAATTACGGTTTCAGCAGAACAGGTGAAGTCAAAACCTTTATTCTGAAATGTTGGCAGTTCCGTAAAGTTCACAAAAAATCTTGTTTGAGCTTTATTTTCTCCAGTTTACCACTGGACCTTTATGCTAATTGTGCTTTAAAGCAGTCTTTTAAAGAGATTTCAGAGTTTTAAATTATCACTTGTCATTGAAATAACTTACGTTATAGAAGTAAAACAATTACATACCTTTAATGAATTGATTTGGCAAGATAGTATTGAAAGTAAACCGTCTCGAACCGTCAGAATCAGCCATAATTTCTGTGACAAACGACTAGCATTGTTCGCATCTCATGGCAAATCTTCCCTTTGCATCCTAGGGGTTTTTCTACCACGAAATGCTTCATATCCTTCCGACAAAGGTTGGAAATGAGCAAAGGGAACAGCACTTTTTATGAGTCAAAATGATTAAAGCGGCCATCAAAGTCATTCCCTGGCGCGAAACACACATGATTCCAACTAAATTTGACCGGTGGCAAAAGATTATGGCATTTTGGCCGCGCAATGCTCGAAGTTCAAAAACATCTCGTCTTTTATTATTAAAGCAGCAATCGGAAACATCAAAACGCGGACAATTCACTAACCCTACAGGTAGTAAGAAAAAATAACCAGGGAGCTCCGCTTTTAGGCTTGGCTAAATCTATGTACAGTCGAACCTCGATTATCCGGACCCTTGGGGACTGGCCCGAATAGTCCGGATAGTCGAAAATATGAATATTAATGAGTCAACACTGAATACATTTGTAAACCGTAACATTTATTTGAGAATCATGCAAGAATGAACCAAACAAGTCATTTCTGCCTAAAATGTTCAAGTAAATCAGTTTGCTTCGAGTTTCTACAGCGTGTACGTGTCGCCAATTCCATCATTCTTTGAAGCTGCATAAGTTGAATAGCTTCCACACTGTTTTGTCTCTCCATCCACGTCAAACACTTTTTAAAGCATTCAACAGCTTCAGTGTTTGTAACGGTTTGCTCGTCGCTACTTTCATCTTCAACTGAAGAATGTCCTACAACACTCGCTAAAATTTGTTCGTCTGACAAATGCAATGAAGTCGGAAGTTCATCATCGGCTCTAAGCCAGTCACTGACATCAGAAGTAGAGAGACCTTAACTGTTTCCAACTTCATTTACAATTTCCATCATGGATTCACTGACAACGCTTTGCATTTGCATTTCAGAATTGTTTAAGCGTGTCTCGGCGTCGGGATGAATTTGCAGTTTGCTGAATGCTTTGAATATGGATTCGGCACTAGCCTCTTCCCATGCATCAGCAAGCATGTAAATTGATTCTTTTACAGTTAGTTTTTTCTTGATTTCCTTCAGACTTTGCGTTGTTTCAGCGTCTTGATTTGTGATAACTCTTTGAAGAAGTTTCCTTTTGTAGCGGTTCTTGGCGGCCTGCAAGATGCCTTGATCCATAGGCTGAATTAATGAAGTTTTGTTTGGAGTAAGAAACATGCCAGTGATGGAGCCATCACTGCTCTTCAGCTCTTCGGGATGGGCACAGCAATTGTCCATCAGTAACAAAGCTTTAGGTGAACAAATGTTTTGTGTGTGTTGGTGGTGTTTATCAGCTGGTACAAAATCTTTCTTGAACCACTCGGCAAAAATCTCAGAGTTGAGACTTGTATGACAGGAAGCGCGTTCATGTTTACAATTTTAAAACATCGTGGCTTTGCAAATTTTCCGATCACAACTGGTTTAAGTTTATGTGTTCCAGTGGCGTTTGTGCATCCAAGGGCAGTTAAACGATCCTTTTACCTTTTTAAAGCCCGGGGCAGTTTTTTCACGTTATACCACAAGAGTTTTGTCAGGCAAACACTTCCACAGGAGTCCTGTTTCGACGGCATTGTAAATTTGCTCTGGAGTTAAACCCTTTTCCTCGATTACTTTACTTCTGGAAAAACTTCTTAACTTCTGCAAAAATGGCTCAACAGTTTCTACTGCTGCAGAAAGTTTTTCTCCTTGGATGCTAAGGTTTCTAATGCCATGGCAATTGTTAAATTTCTCAAGCCATCCTGTCCAAGCTTTCAAGGTTTCACCATTCGCGTTCTCCACATGTAATTGACTGTCAAAGTGCTTTGCTTTTTCTTGCAGAAGGGGACCAGAAATTGGTGTGCCAGCTGTTCTTTGCTGTATGAACCATGTGTATAGGGCTTCATCTAGCTGTTCATCATGTGCAACTTTCAATGATTTTCGTTTTAGTCCATGATCGCTCTCCAAGTTATTGGCAGACTTCATAATCTTGTCTTTGTTTTTACGTATGTCCGAAATCTGCTGTTTAGTGACGTCATATTCACTGGATAAGCTCGTTCCTTTTTCTCCTTTTTCCAATCTTAGAATTATTGACTGCTTATCTTGTATAGAAAGAATTGAACGCTTACGCTTTGTTGACATGATGGAAACACTTTTCATGACACAAGCTTGTGTTTATCATACCAAT
>NC_090879.1:47031318-47051318 GCF_036669935.1 Montipora foliosa
AATAGCATTTCGCAGCTCCTTTTCGCCCCGGACAAAGTTGCCGCCATTATCGGATCTGATCTGTTCAGGCTGCCCCCTTCTAGCGATAAAACGACGCATGCAGTTCACAAAGGAATCTGTGTCCAAGCTGTGAACTACCTCGATGTGGATCGCACGTACGGTCAAACAAGTGAAAATCACACCATATCTCTTGGCTTGGCTCCTTCCGCGTCGAACCCAAAAGGGCCCAAAACAGTCAACGCCAACATAGGTAAATGGGGGCTTGTTTGGAGTGACCCTGTCTTGCGGCAGGTTTGCCATCTTCTGCTCTCCAACTGGTGCTTGTCGCTTTCTGCAGCTGAAACAGTTTCTAAGGGTCCTTTTCACTGCAGCTCTTCCCTTCACGATCCAGAATCTTTCTCTGATCATGGAGAGTACGTGTTCAGTGCCAGAATGTCCAGAAGCGTTATGGTAGAACCTGATGATCAAACGGACAACATGGTGTGAGGCCGGCAGAATTATTGGGTGCTTTGCATCTAGCTTAACGGGTGCTTTCTCGAGCCGTCCCCCTACACGTAGTAGACCGTCCATCAACTGAGGGTCAAGCTTGAAGATTCTACTAGATTTCTTGACTGGAGGTTTCTTGGCTTTGGTGGTGCCTGCCTTGTCAACTATCACACTTGCAACCTTTAGGGTGGCAATCTCTTCCATTAATTTCTCCTTCTGAACATGTATCAAGATTTCTCTTTCAGCCTTGTTCACTTCTTCTACGGTGATTGGCTCTAATCTTGCTGCCTTGTTGAGCGGCAGGGGTCCTGACTTGCTGCGTTCAACAGCTCTTCTTAGGTTAGCTCGGTGACGCAGTACCCATGCCACAAACTTCTTTAAGCGGTGCCATTGGGAAAAGCGTCTGAAGAATTGACCAAGGGTCGACCCTGTTTCAGCCTTGGTTGAAAGCACTTGTGATTCTCTCTTGACCTCTGGGTCGTTCTCTGCAACCATTGATACCGAACACTGTTGGCTTGGCCATGCATCTTCTGATTTCCAAAGGAATTCAGGTCCTCGTATCCAACGTTTGTTCTTCAGCAAGTCTTCAGCTGTGAGGCCACACGAGGCATCGTCGGCAGGGTTCTGTTTAGTGCCAACGTGTTTCCATTGAGGAGGTGAAGTGACTTCATGTATGGCAGCGACACGATTTGCCACGAAAGTGTGAAACCGCTTATCTTTATTGGCGATGTAGCCCAAAACACAGGCACTATCTGTCCAGAAGATAGATTGATCGACTGGTATATTGATTTCCTTTGAGACCATTCTGTCCAATCGCGTTGCCACTACGGCTGCTGAGAGCTCGAGGCGAGGGATCGTCAATTGCTTTAGCGGGGATAACGGCAACTTGCCAATGATGAAGGAGCAGTGGACGTCACCTTTACTGTTGGTGAGGCGGAGATAGGTTACAGCACCATATGCAAACTGGGAAGCATCTGCGAAATGGTGTAGCTGACTGGAAGCGACTTCACCGAAGTTGATGGGCTTAAAACAGCGGTTGACAAAAGGTCTTCAAGCCTGGGAAGCTCTTCGAGCCAATTTCTCCAGCGTATGAGGTCCTCGTCCGATATGGGTTCATCCCATCCAAGATTTTTGTGACATAGGTCTTGAAGCAGCGCCTTCGCTGGCAGGATAAATGGAGCTGCAAATCCTAACGGGTCATAGACAGAGCTGACAACAGATAGAATTTCTCGTCTGGTTGCAGGCCTGTCCTTTACACTTATCTTGAAGCCAAAGGTGTCGGACTCCACATCCCATCTGACTCCCAAGACCCGTTCAATTGGCAGTTGATCGAGGAGAAGATCCTTCACGGAGCCTGCTCTTTCGGACAGTGGAATAGAATCAATGACCTTTCGGGAATTGGAGATCCATTTTGTCAAGCGGAACCCTCCCTTCGAGAGTGGCGTGCGGAGCTCGTTCACTAGACCAATGGCTTCGGTTTCGGATGGAACTGACTTGAGGCAGTCGTCGACGTAAAAGTTGTCCTTGACGCTGTCAACCGCTTCCTTGCTAAATTCTTCGCAATTGTCTTCTGTGGTTTGCCGGAGACCGAAGTTAGCACAGCTTGGTGATGATGTGGCACCGAAGAGATGCACCATCATCTGATATTCTTCTGGTTCACTGTTCAAGTCATTGTTTGGCCACCAAAGGAACCGAAGAGCGTCACAATCGTTAGGACTGACACGTACTTGGTGAAACATTGACTCTACGTTGGCCATAAGAGCAACAGGTTCCTGTCGGAAGTGTGTCAGAACGCCAACCAGGTTGTTTGTAAGGTCAGGTCCCTGAAGAAGTTGGTCGTTAAGTGATGTACCCCGGTATTTTGCTGAATATTGTTTTTACTGCATACGGGCCTTTGTCGTTACTTGCTATTACTCGTTTAGGTTCTAAAGCCTACGGGACATCATTTCCGATAAGCAGGCCAATGGGGGCGTCAATCTTGGGCAGCTGAATGCCTTTGAGGTATACTTGTTTACGTCCTCTTGTTGCGGGATGCTGTTTTTACCAACTGGTAGTTGTGGGGTCGAGAAGACAGTTGGGAGCTCAACGAAGTTCCGTTCGTTCAAGTGGAACACTTCCAGCTTGAAGACCTTGCACTCCGTCACGCTATCGTGCTTCCCCAATGTTGTCAATGAGAGGGTAGTCTGTTCGCCATCGACTTTTAACATTTCCATGAGTTGCTGACTGCAGAATGTCGTGTTCGATCCACTATCCAAGAAGGCGTAAGTTAAAACTGGGGGGTCTGCACTTCTGGCCCTGACTTTAACAGGTACGATAGGAAGGCCAATCGTTGGTACGCCGGCCCCAGTTGAAGCACATTGACTGTCGCCATTGACGTAAGCATTGTGCGCCCTGTCATTGTTGTTCCCAGTCGCTCTTCTGTCGTCTTCGTTAATTGGACCTTGGTTGGAGGGGAGGTTCCCAATGTTGCGATCTGGCGATTTTGGATGGAGAAACGTCTAATGTTTCGTACGGCAAGTGGGAATTTTGCAATAGCTGTTCTTCGGACAGGATTGGACTTTATGGCCAGGTTGAAAGCAGTTCTCGCAGAGTCCTTGTTTGCAAACGAACGTTAGTCTCTGGTCCACCGACTGCTTCTTGACAGCGGGTCAACCAGTAGTTCTCCTTGCATAAATGGCATTTAGGCGTGGCCTTCGTTATATCACGCCTGTTTTCATTGTTCTCACTGACGGGTTCGCCTCCCAGAGTCGCAAAATTGTCACTGCGTCGGGGTCTGCGGTCATTGGAAGTCCTTCCTTGGTTTCTGCGTTCAGTGTTGATGGTTCCGAATACCGGGTGGTTTAAGGCTCTCGCCTTTGACTCAACGAAGCTTGCGATGTCCTCAAAAGTAATTTCTCTGTGCTTGTTGTTTGTGATATCATCAGCAACGTCATGCCATCTTTGCCTCAGCGGAAAAGGAAGCCTTTCTATAACTCTCTGCATGCTGTCTGGATTCTCTATCTTGTTGAGGTAGCCCACCTCTCTTAGGGTGTTCTTGCAGCTAGTGAGAAGGATGGAAAACTTCTGAAGTGCTTCGCCGTCTTCATGCTTAATCGGTGGTCCGTTCGTGACTCTAGTAACGTAGGCAGAGGCGATTTTGTAGCTCTGTCCACATCTTTCCTTTAAGTCTGCGTGCTTCTCGATAGCCTTCATCCGGTTGCATTGATAAACAGCTTCGCATGAGCTCTTGGACGTCACGAGACGTGTATTGCACGAGGTAGTACAGCTTTGTGCTGCTGCTTTTCGTCTTAGCTTCGATAAGGTTTTCGAAGGAATGTATAAAATTGCAGTAGTTAACCAGGTCTCCATCGAACGTCTGCACCTCAGCGTGAGGTAACGTTGGTGTTAGGGACAGTTGTTGATGCTGTGCCAGTAGCTGTTGCAGCTGTTGGTCGCAGTATTGCTGCATATACATAAGCTGCTCGTTGTGCCGTTGTTGTTGTCGCTGGATGTCGATCATATCTCGCACGAATTTATCCCCAACGTCTGAAGTACCCGGAGATAGACTTCGCTCTTGTTTAATACCCTCATGATGCACGTGGTGGTCATTGAGCTCGGGTTTAAGTGGGATTACAGGTGACCACGCAGTTCCTTGAGGTGAGAAGATCTTTGGCTTGCTACCAGGTTGATTGATTACTGCTGGATCTGGTTGAAGTTCTTCCGGTCTCCTTGGCCTTTGCGGAACCTTGATGAGGCCCGGAGTGGCCTGCGCGCTTTCTGAGAATTGGTCTGAGGCAAGAAGCACTGATGGGCGTGGCTGACTAGGAGGCAAGAACGGTGAGAGGTCCTGTTTCTGCGCAAGGAATGGCTGTTGAAAGTAATGGTCTCCTTGTTCAGCCACAGCGTAGATGCACTCTTCAGCCTCCATCTTAGCAATTTTGGTCTGGAGCTGGAGTTGTTGTTTGCGTTGTTCGAGGCGCAATCTGGCCTCTTCTTGCTGCTGCTTTAGCCTCAACTCTTCTTCCTGCAAACTTTGTTGCTGGCGCAGAGCGGCTGCCTCGGCGGTTAACGATGCTCTTTTCGCCGCTGCAATTGTTCGAGGACTGGCGGCTGACGATCCGGCTTCCGAAGAGCGCAGACTTGTATGCGACGATTTGGAACACGATGTGCGTGTACGGGATCTGGTCCCAGTATTGCTGACAGAGTCATACGGGTTTATTTCACTTTCCGCTCTTGAGAACCACTCGAGTGTCCGTTGAAAGTTGACGATCCTGCGAGTCTTGAATTTCGAAATCATCCTCGAGGGTGGCGTGGTATGCGTTGTGGGCGTCTCGGAAATTCTTGGCGATTTCTTCCAATTCCTGGGCCAATTTACGAACATCAGGAACGTTTTCACGGTTTGTAAAGCTTTCCGTCAGTTCCTTGATTTTTCTGGTGATGCGTGCCTTTGCTGCACTCCTTGTTTTGCGACACTGAAGGGACTTCTCATGCTTAATTCCATCGTTGTCGAGGGTAACATTAGGTCGCCTGTCGCGAGTTGAACGAGTTGACTCTTCGCTCGAAGCTTCAGCCATATTCCTTATTTTCGAACTAATGTAAGCACCAAATTGTAGACAATTAAAAAAGGTTCCATTTAATGCTTACTACAATTGAAGTGATCAAGAGGTAATCCGAACGCATTCGAAGTCAATATTTGAAGATCAGCAATGACAATGACAATAAAGAAACAATGGTTCGACTGAAAGGAAATAAATCACAATATTTCTAAGACACTGATGCACTGATTGAAAAAACACAGCATAAAGTAAACTTACAAATATTCCTCTGATCCGGAGAAGCGAAGAAATACACGAAGAAAGGTTAATTAAACAGCAGAAAACTAAAACAGAACACTAGCGAGTGAAAGCACGTGCCAATTGAAAAACTTAATTGAAAACTGATCCACATACATCAAGGCGTCATGATGTAACGCAATGTCACACGCGCATAAATAAGATAGAGTAACAATCACGTGCGGAAAAAACAAATAAACAGATAGAGAAGTTTGAATCTAACACTGCCCATGCTAGAAAGTGTAAAGCCTACAATACTCGTCACATTTGCCTACAATACTCGTCACATTTGTTGGAACACCCATCCCTGCTTCCCCCTTCCTCCAATGTTCATTTCCACAACTTCTAGTAGTCGCCCGAAAAATTCTCACACAACATTGAATTGGGGGAAGGGGGATGTGGTATTGTGGTATAAGCCACGATCTTGTAACACGATGATTCTGACCATTCTCCAAGTGTTCCAACTAAATATGTCTAGTATTGTAGGTATCGGAGAGGCTGAACATTTACGCGCGCATGCGCTGACGGAATGTTTGAAGACAAGACGAGAAAAATATGCAGTACCTCCAGTCGTGGCGCTGGAGCGTCGTACCAAACGAGTCATCCGGGATTGTGGCCCATGCGATCGCTTTTGGACACAGTTGGCATTTCGCTGCTTTCTGCTACCGACCTCGCCTCCCGGTGCGGCATTGAGGGAGGGATATGTCGGCCGCTAAACCATGTGAGACAAATCCCACGCCTACTCACAGCTCCAAACCGCCCTTGTCATTACAATTTAACGTAAGATTTCGATGGCTTATATATTCAAGAGAAAAGTCATTTTATCTGTCATATGGTAAGCACTGGAGTCGCAGATTACAAAGTGCACGCATGCGCCCTACTGAAGGTAACATACATGCATGCATAGAAGTTTATTTCATCTCCAATTTTAGAATAATATCTTCGAGACATTACAGCTAACATACATAATATATACAGATACATAACTAAATATTAAATAATATTTAAAAGATATATTAATCAAAACGAAAAGCCACTGTACAAAATCCGGCCCTGGATTAGTTTAAAACCAATAAACTCAGTGGTACGGGAAAAATCAGGTAGCGCATTTCGCAACGTACTTAGTTAATACGTAAGAAAAAGAACTAAGACCATAAGTGGTTGTTCTAGGTTTATTGAGGGACAGAATGGAATTTCCAAGAAGATCATTCATAAGAAGAGAACGAGAGAGAAAACGTATTTTTCATATATGCAGGACAAGCCTTTTCTTTCTTTAACTACTTTTATACAATAATATGAGGAAATTTTGAATGTGCTCATTGCATAGAGATGTAGAGTTTTACTTAAGTGGTACGTAAGAGGACAGGTAATCGCAAATATAAATCTCATAAGTCTCTTATTTACATTATACCGTTTCTTTGGCAAGAAATTACTAAAGGCCAGGCCGAATTTCGTATGATAAAAAGTCTACGTTAACAGCACGCACATTGGCTACACCTTAGTATCCGCCTAGAAATCTTCTTCTCGCTACTTTTTCCTCATTTGATGAGGACCAGTCTCCGCTTGCCTCCTTCATGCCCAAAAGGAATTCTGGGTAATTCGGCCGTTCCATGACAAGGGAAGACCCCCGATTCTCATTTCGTAGATTTTCTTATGAGTGTGGAGCCACCCAGTCCTACCAGCAAAATACAGCATCGAGTGAAGTTTTTAGCTTTCAAAACTTGCTCAAATTGTATCGGTAGGTCCTGGAATTCGTCCACAGAAAGGCCAGAGAGACGAATTCACTGGTGCTGTGAACCACCATGTTTACAACAGAGCAATTTAGGCGTTCCACTCTGCATGAAATAATCTCTCACCTCTCTCTCGAGAAGACCAGACACGCACGGTTCTTACGTTACGTTTATGCCCCTGTAGAATCAAACGAAATCTCAACTCCTTGTCAAAAGTTAACCAGCATCTTAATATTTTTGGTAGGCTACAATACTCGTCACATTTGTTGGAACACCCATCGCCGTTGCCCCTTCCTGAATGGGGGAAGGGGGATGTGGTATAAGCTACGATCTTGTAACACGATGATTCTGATCATTCGCTAACTGTTCCAACTAAATATGTCTAGTATTGTAGATGACTGAAACATCATAATGCCTGTAACACAGTGGCATACTGCTGCCCTTGCGAGACAGTTGCACCATGTTAAACACATAGTGATGCAAAACGAGCTGGAGGGTTAGGCTAAGAGACTATTAATTCTTATATATTTACGAAAAGCATTTGATTTCCAACGCCCAAGCACTCTTATCTGGGAATCCGTTGAACCTAAGGCTGCCGCATGAGAAGCCGCACCTATTCGAAAACTATACCCTTTGTATTGAGCAGGATCTAAACCACATTGCTTAATTGCTGAAGAGAGAAAAAGTGAAGAAGTATTCCTTGGGACAGCTTCACCATTATGAAGCTGGAAAAATGCTCCCGGGGAATGATTACCCTGATCAAGATATTCAAGGATGTATTGAACTGGACAAGGCCCAGCCACTTGGCGATTGACAATAATGGAAAAAGACCTTTGGTTATAATTGTGTTTATAGTCCCCAAAATAAATTTTTATTGCCTTAGTAAAATGTGAAGAAGTACAAAGCTTGGAAACCTGATGGAATTGTAAGGGAGGGTTGGAAGATTTTTTGCCATTGACGGTCATTTCACCGACTCTCAAAAATGCAAAAAATGCAATTGTACACATAGCCTGAAAAAGGCCAGTCTCTTTATGCGAAGAACTGATGTTACGAGCAGTGGATATGATGCGCTCGAGAATTGGCAAAGTTACTGAAAGCCGGTTATCCAACTTAAGAGCAGCAGTCAGGCAATACCAAGCATTTGGTGCAGAAATGAAAAAAAAAAATTCCTCCCAATTTTTGGCTACAAATAGTCGTTTGATAGGAAAGAAAAGTGGTATGTCTCCCTTCCCTCAGAGGTGCTTTAATTGTGAGAGAATTGAGAAAAACAAATTTTACCCGCAAGGATCCCGAAAGTACCCGCTGTCCGCGAACAAAACGAAAAACTCCGGTGTTTTAACACTCTCTATTGATAAAGGAAGTATTCACCATTGACAACAAAGATATTGGCTTAATGGAGTTTTGGTTAGGAAAACAAAACAACGTTTAGGAAAATGGTTTCTGTTTGCACACGACAAATCCCGCAATAAGTGTTAAAATTCAAAGAGTGTTTTTACTATGTGGTATAAGTGCAATTTTGCTCAAAATTGTGCCTGAGCAGTACATTGATATTATTATGAATGATATATCAGAATCAGGTTGGGTTATCCGTCATGTGCTTCACAATACACTTTTGAAATTACTCAAATTTCAGTGAACGCTGCCAGCTTGAAGCATTCGTGATGCTTGCGTTAATATCGTGACACAAGGCGGACTTTTTTCCTGGAGGAACATACTGAAAGTCATTCAGCCATTGGCTTTGCCGCCACACGTAAGTTTTGGCCTCGGGAAAAAATCCACTCTAATATAACGATGTCTTTTCTCGTGAAAACGGTTTAAATTTTGCGCAAACTTGAGTCGCTGTTAACAAAGTCGAGCCGGCAACAACATGCGGGTGTCAATTACACTCCGCAAAATACCTGTACCACAAACGTTTCCTTTGCAGACAAAAAAAATGCCAGTCAACGGGCAAAAGTAGTCTACAGCTGTAAATTTTAGATCCTCAGGTTTGGGAAAATCCAGTGAACCATAAGGAAATAAACCGTGCAAGAGCTAGCCAGAGAGTAGTATATTGCATACGTAATCAGAATAACAATCCGCAAAATAAACTTAATTACTGTCATTTTTAATTGCAGTGAATGAAAATGGCTTCTGAGAAAACGCAAACTTAAATTTGTAGCCATCATGGAAGTGAAGTGTTCTTTCAACTCCATAGTAGGAGGTCGTTGTTCTTTTGACCCGAAAGACAGGAAAAAATCAAGGGAAGTAATTCCATTTATAAACTGTAATAGGGACATCGCAGGTTACAAATCGTTCCTGTCGTTGACTGACGTAGAGAGTGAAATTGAAGTTATGCTGTCAAGAGCGGTTATTTTTTCCGACACGGAGTTAAACCTTTCGGAAATGACGATTTGTCCGCATGACCGCTCATCTCTCGGCATCGGCTGGCATCGAGGATCAAATAAATGCCAAGTTCCACCTCCCCTTTCAAAACATGAGCCAGCAAAAGTGGCAAGAGCAGAAAGGGGGCTTGGGAAAACGGCATGCCATTTGATATGGAAAAAATCAGGAATATTTATTCCTTTAGGGGCAGGTATGTGTTGACGAGCTTTTATTAATCTCTTTGTAGTTTACTGCTGTAACTTGCCAAAGATTGAGTAATATGGTTCATAGAGTCTTTACACTCCAACTTTTGAAGGATTCATTTTACAGGTGTTTGTCGCAACTGCAGGGTTTTAATAAGTAACATGAAGAAGCAAAGTGAGAGGATCACAAAAACAAAATCAAATGACGAGGAAAATCCTGAAACTGAGAACCACTCTTCAGGGGAGGAAACAGTAAGCGCAGTTCGAATAATTGACTACACCCATAAATTATTATATAATAATATATAATAATATATAAATTACCTAATTGCTAGGTCACACACAACCATAAATACAACCTTTTAGATAAAAACCTGTTTAACTTAAACCTTATTAGTCTTATTTTCCAGTAAACACAGCTTTAATAAGAACCTCTTTAGGATAAAACCTTGGTTCTAATACGCAGGTTTTACTGTAGTTAACTTAGAATAACTTCTTTTTAATTCATTACGTACTTCGAAAGTAATTATCTGTCTCGTGGAGTTGGGGCTGGACAATCTGCGAGCGATGCGAATTTTGCATTTTAGTCTAAGCACCCATTTCAAGTGGCGCTGATAAACAGTTATTAAGTCTAAGCACCCATTTTAAAACGGTTAGCTTTCAATAACTGTGTGACTCGCATGGCTCGCCATGTTGGCTCGTATGACTCATAGTCATGTCTCGCAGCCCCGTGTGGGGGGGAGGGGGGGTTGCTGCCATATATGGGCTATATAGGTATGTGCCGCTCTGAAGGGTATGGTTTTCAAGCAGTTTACTCCAGTATAGGGTATATAAATCAGAGTGTTTGGGTCTAGAAGAGGGTATCATTTTTCACGAAACTGACCAGTCGCTTGAAGAATTTATCAAGACTAAGGAAATTCCCGCTCAAAAATATAAATACATCGAGTCGGCAAAGTTTACTCAGCTCAGCCTCAACAGTGTCGACAAATGGCTGTCATCAAACAGTTCTGGATATTATTAACTGTCAAGTATCGGTATTTAGACGGAAATCGGTGGGAGTTTACTCTAGTATAGGGTAGCAAAATTCAGTTGAACTAGCTCTGGTATAGGCTAAGGGTTCCAGGGTCCCAGCAGCACATCCACACCCAGAAATTCCTAAAGTAACACCCCCCCCCCCTCCGGGCTCGCAGCCATGACTCGCATGGCTCGCACATTGTAATCACTCCATCGAGTTTATCAGCAAGAATTAAGCTATTTAAAAAAAAAACACCTGGTAGTGTTTCATTTCCAGAGCGGAACGGCTGGAGACCGGATTAGGTAAAATATTGCATGGTCATCTGTTTATCACATTAATTTCAGTGCTAAAATTGAAACACTCAAGAAACATGGACAGAAACGTCGACGCCAGAACAAAATACGGAAGCCTAGAAGCTAGCGAGGGCGTCAGTGACATAATATTAAGAGCTCAGATCGATGCATAGACGAAGACTAATGCAAGGGGATACGGCTTACCCCACTTCAGTTTTAGTGTGGATTTTGTGGGGCGAGTCAAGGCCATTTCAGTTTTAAACTACTGCAAGTTCTGTACCATCTTAAGAGCTTGAAATTTACATGTCGATATCAATCATTGAAGCACTGACAAACAGGTAAGTACAACTTGTCTTCGGCACTCCGTTTTGGCGAGTAGCAGTGACAAACAGGAGCATGCATAAGTGAAGAACATTTGTTTTATGAAGCGTGTGGATTGGTCAATTAAGTCGCTCTGCTTGTCAGATATTTATTATTGGGTTTTTCATTTCTGCAATACATGAGGATTTCATCATATTTCAAAGCTCTACAAGAAGCTACAAATCAGACTTGTATTTTAAATAATATTTTGTCCCTTCTAGGAGGAGAAAACTATGTCGACACCCCAACCCGCCACAAGCACACCCTTTCATGATAGTAGGTGTCATCAATTGCTAGAGATAGCAACACCTGAATCGAGCTTGTATTTACCGCCAACAATACTAGAAGCAGATCAGACAAGCGCTAGTGGCATTGAGTTGGAAAGTGACTGCAGACCCATTGAACACCTGAATACTTTCTTAAAAAGTAGAGACATCAGTCCTGTAAGGTACACTCTGAAAACACCATGGGAAGAGGCTAGTGGAAGGACGAAAAGGTAACACGAACGCAAAGCTAAGCAAGCCATTTCAGCCGTCCTTGATGAAATTGCTCCAAGTGATGCTGATCGACTCTGGAAGGTTATTATAGCGTCTCAAGGTCACACTGGTTCTGATGGCGTAGATGAAGTCTTGATGGATACATTAGCAAAGTGCTATAAAAATGCAAGCGGATGGGATTCTCGTAGGCAGATACTGTCCATTATGGCAGATAAAGTTAGCTTGGCAAGAATTCGAGATTGGATCTCAGGCCTGACGAGGTTTCGTTTTATGGTCGCTAGGCAACATGCTCTAGTTCACGGCAGTGGAGAACCTGTACGGACCCAACCACAACCAAGGGAAGTTATTCCTGAAGCAAAACTGGCCCACTTGTTGGATTTTATTACCAGTTCGCACGTTATACAAAACCTTCCATTTGGGGCTAAGACAATAACGTTGTCCAATAATGAGATTGTGCAAGTTCCTAATGTGGTTCGGAATTTGATTCCTGAGCGAATTCTGAGACAGTATGAAGCCTATTCTGCAGAGTCTAACTTCACACCCATGAATCCGTGGTAAACCGCTACGAATTTTGAGTGTATGTTCCGCCTCCACCAGAAAATCACTTCAAGGGCTGGATTACATTAGCTCGACAGGTGCCCAGGCATTTGAAGATCTCCAAGGTATCGCTCACAGGCTTGGAAAAAAAGGAATGGGTCTTACTTGGGCCAAACGACAAGAAGAAGCGCTGAAGGAGGCAAAACGGTACCTTAAGACGGACTACAAGGTAAGGTTGCCTTCATAAAGTTTTGAAAATAAACTTTCCACTATGTCAGTTAGTTGGCAGGAAGACGACAACTAGTTTAAGCACAAGATGCATTTGATAGCCGTAATGAATATTTGAAGATATTGATTATCATAGGGCCCAACAGAAACACTTTCATAGAGATCAATTCCTCCTACTGAATCAGGCGGCGCTAGCCGGTGTGGAGGAAGCTATGTGACAGGCAAATGTCACATAAGCCGCAAAGGTTCAACTTTCATTGAACCTTTTTATGTAGTTTCCATCTATTTAAGTGTATACTCAGTATTTTTGGGTTGGGCATGACATAGAAATTCTTGATTTTGGATCATAGTGTGTGTGGCAGTCAAGTCGGTCATTTGCTTGACGGTATCACTAAGATGCTATTGACCAGGGCTGGAAGATATTTTGGGTCCACTTGGCGCTTGATGACTCTTCCTCAATACTTCCGAATTTCAAGTCTAATATTTACATTTTTATTAAATAGGTGCACGTATCAGAGAGTTCAGAAATCCCAGATCACTGTCGAGTTTACGCTCTCAGTGACCCCAAAGACTCAGATTACCAATCTACTTGCCTACATCGTCACGACGACCGCTGTGGGCAATGCAGTAGGCTTTATTTGACCATAGAGGAGATAGAGAAAGCAATACAGAAGACAGCAATTGCTCCTGAGGTACACGATGAACTGAACTTTTTGACTGAGAAGGCAAAACGAGAAGTAAGTGCCTGGAAAACGCATTTACTGCGATCCGTAAACCAGGATCAAGCAAGATTGGACATCCCTCAAGTCCTTAACGGCTCATCTGTTCTCTTAGATCAAGACTGGGCCATGAAATTTATACCAAGGAAGTATCGAGAAAGCCAAACAGACTGGTTTGGGAAGCGTGGTATCCCATGGCATGTAACTGTGGCCATGCGGAAGGGGAGTGACGGAAATTGCGAGATGCTAACCTTGTGTCATGTTTTCAAATCCTGCAAGATAGTTGTGCTGTTCTGTCTGTAATGTCTGACACCCTCAAAAATCTGAGGGTGGTTATGCCCCATCTACAGTCTGTCTATTACTGGCAAGACAATGCTGGATGTTACCATTGCGGTAACACAATTGCCCTTGCGCCGATGGTGGGTCAGCTCCATGGCATGACCGTTAAGCGAATGGATTTTTGTGACCCGCAAGGTGGAAAAGGGGCATGCGACAGAAAATCCGGTGCCATCAAGTCTCATATGAAGGTTTATCTAAATTCAGGTAACAACATAGAAACGGCGGATTAAATGAAGGAGGCTATTCTGTCATTTGGAGGAATGCCATCCGTGAGGGTCACATCATGTGGACCTCCCATATCTGCAAGCTTTCCGCACATTAAGCTTGAAGGAGTGAGTTCCATTTCAAATGTAGAGTACCATCAAGAGGGATTGCGCGTTTGGAAAGCTTACAAAATTGGCTCGGGAAAACTGATTCCGTGGAAGAAACTAACGGTGCCAAACAGTTCAGAAGTTCCAAGCTTAACTGAAGTGAACAATGACGATGTCACGGGGGATTTCTTGTCTGTAAAATCCAAACGAAAAGAAAATGTTCTCGGAGAGAAGGCTGAAGATGAAGACACCAGTGAAAGGTCGGATACCGAAGAGTTGAAAACAGAACCAGATGTCCGCCTGTTTTCGTGTCCAGAACAGGGATGCGTAAAACAATACCAATGTTACGTGTATCTGCAACAGCATTTGGACTCCGGAGAACACACGTTTGTACTTGAACGGGAACCACATTTTTGGCTATGCCGAGAGACTGGAGGTGCACAACGTTGGCGTTCCAACTGTACAGTGTACCCAAGACGTGTTATGCGAAATTCCAGTGCAACCAGCTTTACCAATGGGCTGGGCATTGAGGTCTTCTCAGACACAAAGGACTCGTTTCAATGCCAGACAAAAAGAATACCTGACGGCAAAGTTCAACATTGGCGAGACAACAGGATGCAAGGCTGATGCAGTTGTTGTTGCAAGGGATATGATGAACGCCAGAGATACTGATGGAGAACGTTTATTCAGTAGGGATGAGTTCCTAAGCAGCCAACAAATAACTAGCTTTTTCAGTCGCCTAGCAGCAAAGAAGAGCTTATCTGATGTCACAGATGACAACGACGGTGATGTTAACGAGGCTGCAGTCATTGAGAGTGCTCTTGAAGACCTTAGTAATGAAGTGTGGAGGGAGGTTGCATTGCAGCATCCTATTGTGTTTGACGGTCATAACATCTGCGACCTTGCCAAGCATGACAAGCTCAAAAAATTCAACATAACAATGCTCAAGAGAATGTGCGTGCACTTTGGACTTGATGTTGGTGACATAAAAGTCAGGCTGAAAAGGCCTTTCATCGAGAAATTGTCTGCTTTCCGTAGCAGCTGCTCGTGTCAGGATTGATAAGTTGACTGATACTTGCGTGTGTCATCCTTTGCTGCTGAAGGTAATGCTCATTGTCACCTGTGGGGAAAATCACTAAACATGTCCACATCTTTGTTAGAGAATTCAGTAGAACCAGGAGCCCATTAGTAGGAGCCTCCATATGCAGGAGATCTTTGAGTCAACCTTTGCGCGTATCTTTCTATTTTTACAACTAACCCTTGAGCAGGAGACTCGCATTTACATAAATTTACATCAATTTGCACGATTTAAATACTTGGCTACTGCTATTTTTGTCTTCGTTAAACAATGACTTTATTTTGATTGGCCTTATAAAGCAGTGTGTGTAGAGCCAAGGAACTCGTGGCGTTCTAAAAATAGAAAGATACGCGCAAAGGTTGACTAATAAGGGCGTGTATGAGAGAGGCAAGCTCCTACTCATGGGCTCCTGGTAAAACTAGAATCCTGTCTGACGCTTAGAGCTTAAGAAAATAAGGCCCTCTAGGACCCTTGCCAAGAATGTTGAAATTCTGTTTGTTAAGTAACGTTGACTTCATATAGTTGAAGAGATTGATCAAGGTTTTTTTTAACTGACAAGGCAAATTAGATGGCAATGCTTGATACTAAAACGTGACATCACTCAGTGACGTCACAAAATTCGTTTTCTAAAATGGGGGAAGGTTTTTCACCATATTTGTGGAACACAGCAACCTCAAGGATATTCTCCCTTGTACAGTTATATTTGAAAGTTAAATAAGACGCTATTCATATTTTTCAGTCAGGTGACCTGTTTCCCTTAATTACGCAATCATCAATAATGAAAGACCTGCTAACAAGGCCACTTCAATAAAGAGTACCAAGTATGTAACAGATTGATACCCGAAGGAAGTTTTGTTAATTTCCGTAATTACTCCACATTTCATAGAGACGATTTTATTAGTTGTTATTATATGGCTTGTGTTTGTAGCCGATATAACGCGCGCTCTGATTGGCTAATTGTGACTGAATTGTAGGGCATTATTCTCCCGTAATGCCCACGGGCTGATTACGGGCTTTCAAAAACAAGCAAAAGGTAATTAAAAAACCATATAATCAACTACTTAATAACCGAGCTAGCTCGAGCCGTACTGGGGAATATTGGCCCTCGGTCGTTTTTGTACGGACCTCGCGTTGCCACGACCTCGGGCCAATATTCCCCAGTGCGGCCCTCGCGCTCGGTTAGTAAGAAGTTAGTAATTGATTGTAGGTCATGTGACATTGGCTTCGGGCTTCATATTGTTGAGGATACCGAGATAATGCCGCGTTCCAGTTTTCAGCAAGATTAAAGAATAACCCTGTCAAAAAGGAGCTATGTCATTTAAGCCAGTGAACCGACAAGTGAGGAACAGCTAGAGTAGTCCGGATACCAGTGATAGGTCGTAGAATATTGGTGTGATAATATATGTCACAATTGCAAAAGCTCACCGCATGGAGCGTGGAAACTCTAGGATTGTTTCGGTTTCAGGCCATCAACGAGTTTTGCCAAGTCAAGGAAGATCCTTAATAAATGTGTTACAAAAACGGCTTCTGGCTTCTTTGGGTTAACTACGTTTTTCGCACTCCTGAACGATAAAGACATCGGTGCATTGCTCAGTCCTCATACTACCAAAACTGACTGGGGTTGACATTACATCCTCAGCTGTGTAAGGCACGTATATCACTGCCAAGGGCATGAAAAAGAAAAAAAAACTAAGAGGATAAGCGCCCGGGGGATAAGCGACCATGTGAATAAAACGCAAACTTTTAAATTCAATCACTTCACGCCCACTTGTGTCGCGCAACCTGAAGTGAAATTTGACCTTTCGGCCTAACTAATTTGCATATTCGATGTCACGAAACATGATTGAAGGCAAGAATGGGTTTCGATCTTTCCTCTTCAGTCTGAGCTCATAGAAAGGAAAGGATAATGGCGCCAGAGTGGCAAAGCCTAAAAAGAGGATGACGGTGGCATTGTCGAAGCTTTTGTAGCCGTTGACGTTTCACAGTAGGTTGTTTACCACCATTCCTTTTGTCACTTTGAAATGAAAAATGGTCAACTTTAACAGCATCTGGAAGAAAGTCAAAACAAGAACCCGGGCTGGTTTTCAGACATAATTTAGCTAGAGGCTCGGATTATCGAAAGCCGAGGTTTCAAGAAATATCAAGTTATACTACATGCCTAAAAGTGCCTTTGACTTTTGGTAATAAAATGCCATATGAAATACTCGCCAAATATGCTAGTTTTCTTAGAAATGTATAAAATTGCCAAATACCTTATGAGCCATAAAACTCTCGTTTTTCGGGTCAGAAAGAGGTCTTCTTTCGATATCAAGCATCCATATATTTTCATGCATCACCTTAAACAAACGGAGATTCTTTTAAAAGTTGTGGATTTTGGGTCTTGTATTCACGAAATTCGCGACATGCAGACCTCTTATCGCTTTTCTTAATTTTCCCCGAATAAGAGCGTTTTAGGCAAGGATTAACAGCACCACATTGTTTACTTACTTAAAGGTTAGTCATACACCAAAGATGAAGGAAATCCATTTTTCTAATTCTGCCACAAAATTCAGATTTTGCTCGGTTTTTCGTGACCGCTGGTCTTAAAACCTTTCTTACTGTATCCTTTAAGCATTTGCAAGATAAAAAATACCTTAGTAGGGTCTGGAAAGCCAGATGGTTTATGGGAATATCCTAATGCCGAAACATAGGTATTGACAGTAGAAGGTGCATACTGTTTGTCGTATAAATAGGCAATAAATAAAGCTAACACAGATGGTGAAATTGGAAAACAAGAACTAGAGCCATTGGGCAAAACAGAGTTTAAGAATTGATAGAAAAGAGACCAAGGTCTTTTATAGGTGGGCACAGATGAAGGCTGTAAGCTTGACTGTATGAGGTTTGTTATTATATCTGCCAATTTAGTGGCTGTAGGAATTGCCGTTGGCTGCAGATCCATGTGGGCTGCAGCAAGCTTCTTGAAGTTGTGAACCTGCAGGCGAGATAAACAGTCGGCCAAAGTGTTGAAAACACCAGGAATATTGTAGCGCCGCTCACGGCTTCTGTTGAAAGGCGCGGAGTCACAGGCCAGACAACGTGTCGCGATGAGCTGAATAGCGGTTGTTTTACTGGTTGAATAAGGCCAAAGGCACCACGGAAAACCAACTTTGATTTACGGTGATTTAATCGACGATATTCAAACGTAAACTGAAACACAATGTAATCAATAAACTAATCACTAAGTGCTAAGGAAATAAACAATAGGAGTCGTATATGTACAATAGCGGACATTCCGGTCATAACTTTGATGAAACAGATGTTTTTTTGGGAGTGCCACTATGATATTGAAACGTGAAAAAGAATGGCTTAAAATGTACTCAATCGTACAGAAGAACTATATAAAACAGAAACCTAAACTACAAGGAATAATAATTATAGACAGTTCGCAAATGAAAGAAACGAAATAGAACCTTAAAACTGAGGTGTGACACGTGTGAACCCAAAACAAATGAACCTACAGAAACCGCGAATTTCCTTAGTCAAAATACTACAATGTAGCCTTTCTTTAAGACTAACATAAACGTTTCACTTACACATCGGTTCCCGCTTGCGCTGCAACAGTCAAAGGTAACTTTCTGCCAAATTGTTATAAGCGCTGACAAGCTCCACACTACACACACGCAGGATAACTAAAACTAAGCTAAGACAAAGTCCAAAAGAAGTGTAAAACTCAAAGGTGTTAAACTAATTATGTAAAGGGTGAAAGGAAATTCAATTAGTGAATTGAAAAGGAATCAAATTTAACAATTAAATGAAAAGGAAAGCCTTCAACATAGTGTTCATTACAAATATGCTTAGCTCGAAATAGAATGTTATGCTTAAGGCAAATGGCCACTAATTTACGGACAAAGAACATGAGAGACTTGTCTTGGCAAGATAACTTATTGCTAACATGGACTAAGGCCTCGTTATCAGTGAAAAACAAAATACAGTGATTCTGCATTTGAGCTCCCCATAAATATAGACTCAGAACAGTAGGGTAAAAATCGAGGAAAGCAATATTGCGTCCTCGCCACTTATCAGGCCAACGCCCATAGCACCAATCACTACCTAGAACAGCCCTGAAACCAAGGGAGCCTGCTGAATCTGTACATAGCTGCAATTTATCAGAGTTCGTCCAATTATTCTGCAAGAAAGTTAGCCACACATTCAAATCGTCCTTTACTTTCGAAGTAATTCTAACTCTATGATGAGCTGCCTTGACTCCTATTTTCAAATCGATAAGACGTCGCAGAAAAGCCCTACCTGGTATTATAACTGAAAAAGCAAAGTTCAAAAGGCCTATCAAGGACTGAAGCTCATTTAAAGTAACTTTCTTACGATGAAGGAAATCAGATATTATGTCAATGCATTTCTCAAGTTTATCCTTGGGCAAACGAGCTAATTTAACTGTGAATCGAGTTCAATTCCAGCAAACATCAGAGTAGTAAATGGACCTATAGTCTTTTCGGGTGCCATTATAATACCCAGATAATCACCTAGGTCAAGGAACAATTGTAATTGTTGCTTGCACAAAACCTCAGTTGGGGCAACAATCAGAAAATCATGAAAGTGAAGAATAGAAGAAATCTTAAGGTGATTCCCTAGTATTGCACTGCGCATCCTGTTCTGCGCATAACACAGCGTAAGCCCCGTTCGTATTCAGGCATGGCTAAGAGGCTTTATGGTCAAATTTCATGGCTCTTTGTCTCACAAGTCTCAACGGATATTCTAAACAAAAAAATGTTTAAATTAAACCATAAAGACTCGTACCCATGTGTGAATATTGATATATCGAACGTGGCCAAAAACATTTCAAAATGGCGACCTTTCGCGAGGGAAAGCTCGCTATAAAGAAGAATGGCCGTTTTCAGAGCACAGCAGTAAAGAGCAAAACAAGAAACTTTTTCAACTCTCACAAAACAAAAAGTCGAGTGATAGCCTTGATGATGCTAAAGAACATTTAAGTTTGACAGTGAAAGTGAAACCGCGCTATCGGGGAGACGTGTTGTCG